>NC_143020.1:59717381-60033881 GCF_055824585.1 Amblyomma mixtum | reverse complement strand
TATTTATTAAACTGATAAAAACCGTGCACACAATGCTTATGACGTTTCTCTGGCATTCCCACAAATAGACCCCGTAGTACCTATTATTGTATGGTCCAAAAGTTGTAGCTATGTGTCCCATTTGTGGGTAAACGGCATATATACGCTGCAGGCCCGATGTATCAGATTCATTTCACGGTGAGCCATGAAAAAAATGGCCAGGGGGCTCTGTTTCTGTGCCAACATTTTTCCCAGAACCAGAAAATTTGGCATGTGATTATATTGCTCTGTTTAAAATGCATGCGCTAATTATTTTGCACGCAAGCACCTAGACCTAAATTGGTATGTAAGAAAAGTTCGTATCTTCCCGGCGAATTCGAATTCAGTGTCACCATAGTCTCTGCTTTCAGGCCAAAAATATTACATAGATTTATAGCAGCGGAGGCGCGTTGGCGCAGAGGCTTATTGGATTTTTGGAAAGCGATTCCGCAGGTGTAGTGGAAAATGCGTTCCAGCCTGGCTGTGCATCCCCCACTAACACGTTTTCTAGACGTTTTATAGACGCTGGTTAAACGTTTTTCGCTAGAGACGCTCATTCTTATTGTAGTGCAGCACGCCGTCTAAACTTGTGCAGCTTCATCTTTAGCGAGAAGACCTTTGTAGATCATCTTCAGCTACGCGTACTAGTTCTACGCATTGCAGTTGCTCTGTTTGTTCGTGTTGTGGTTCCTGTAGGCATGTATACCAGTTGCGACGCCACGCTTCAGGTGTCCAAATCTCCGCTTCTGCGTGCGACGACACTTCCCGTTGGTGCGAAGTATGATGGGTAGAAATACCGACACTCACGCGCCTGTGTTTTCTTTTATCGAACTAGAATCCATTCTTTGGCTTTATCACCTAAGGTATGATATATAATCGCAGTTCAGGATTTCATAGCTCACAGTTACGTATATTAGTAGCAGCCATGAAACTACATGGGCTACCCAGCTACCGACATGATTCGTTTATAGCCTAGAAATCTCTTTTTTGGTCACAAAACATGATGGCGACGTACAAAAAAATTGAAACACAACATAAGCGCAGTTATTTCCTAATGGTGCAGAAATCGAATAAACGTCTACATCTTCATCTCATTGTGTCCACAGTTTTTTCAGACCCTCCTTCTACACCACTGGAAAAGTGGTCAAAATAGGAACATAAATAATTTCCGGCTCCATTAGGATGCAAACCTGCGCCCTATGGCTGTGGAAACCTAAGGGGGTTTGAGCCGTTGAACAGTTGGGCAATTGCCGCATTTCTAGTTTTTCAGCATAATATTTTACACTAGTCCCACACACTTACATATAGGAACAGTTTAGAAAGAAAACAAGAAGGAGCAGCAAACGAGCATAAGTCTTTAAAGCATATAATAACAGTTTAGAGGCGCACACTGATAGGGAGGCTAGGCTGAGTCTGCGATTAAGAGGGGCAGACGTCAGAAACCGGCGGTAGTCTCAAGGTGGCATATCCACTTGAAACGCTTAGCTGTCTACGATGAGGGCAGTAAGACGATCACTTCATGCTGGAAAAGCACTGCGCTGAAACAGTAAATAAAGGTACGAGACACAAAGCCAAGATAGGCATTGCTTTGACTGCAGTGTGCGTCCATCTTCTTCAGCATGAACATAAGGAGAAATGGGCTGTTAAGGAATGAGCTACGAAAAATGCATTTCGTGGCGCAGATGATAAAAAGAAAGAAAGACGAGAAGCGGACACAAGGTGCGGAAATTATTTTTCGGTTCAAGTTTTGCTGGCCCTCGAGAAGGTAAAACAGTTTGAGACTTACTCCGATTCAAAGATTCGGACATCCGCATCAGTTTTCACAAATACCGCGACTGACCAATGAAGAAGCGCCCGTCTCTGGGGATAACAGTTGAGGTCTATGACAACGAATATCGAGCTAGAGCACCAATTGCTTCGTGAGCGACAAGCATGAACAAGAACTGAGCCTCAGTTTTCACATGAAATGCCATTACGGGGCGGTTTGCGGCGACAGCATGGACCGAAAAATGCCGCAGTTCGAATGCATAAATTATTATGCATTGCAACAAATATACAGGTGTTTATTTGAGACAGATCCCAAATATCGGCCTGAGTGATATCTTTCTGGCCTCTACTCTGCACTGCGGAATAGGAAGAGCAGAAGCAGGGTATTGATGAGTGAAGGTGTACATAGAAGGCAGCTGAGATTAAATTCAACCGCACCAGGTGAGCCCCTACTGAAAACTTGGAGTCCACACCCACGGAGTACAGGGTTACAATGGTGCCAACGTTGCGTGATCTTTCTGTCTCTCCAGCAAGGCGATCAGTACAAGTAGATTCAGATTGGCCTCACCTCTAAATGCTTCAAGAGAGCGGCAAACTTCAGTTATCTGCGGTCAGATAGTGCACAAGAAAATACGACGTAGCACTCCTCGAGTTCCGTGGTCCAAGAGTAGTACAAACTGCACTTAACTAAGCTGAAAACCTGATTCACGTCCGTGTGAGCTGCTGCCTAACAACCCAATTACACTGTAACCTAAGCAAGCTGCTATCAGCGAATACAGTGTACGATGCCGTCGAAAACAATCTATTGCGGATGATACTCGCAGTTTCGTAGTATTCGTTGAGACTAACACACCGACAATTTTAACCTGCGTTTCCATTAGAGGAGAAGTAATTCATAATCATCGCGCTCCGCAGAAATGATTAGGTAGTGTTGCTTACCTGTATGATATTGGGGAGCTCTTGAAGGGCGGCCAGTGGCGGTTTCAGAGTGGCTGTTTCGATTTTTGAAGCACTTCAAAAAACTTGAAACGCGCACATTGAAAAGGAAGGCAAAACTTCGCATGCAATCAACCTGTCACCAGTCAGAAACCTGTGTTTGTGCGAAGCTGGCATGCGTACTTGAGACATTCGGCTATCTACGATGAGCTCAGCAAACAATTGCGTCATGACGGCAAAGCACGGCGTTGAAACAAGAAATAAAGTTACGCTTCAGAAAGCCAATGTGGATACTGCATGAACTGCAATGTCCGTCCACCTTCTGCGGAAACAGTAGAAGAAATAGGAAGTATCCGGATGAGCCAAGACATAAGAATTACGTTGCACCGATGCCCAAGAAAGAGGAGAACGGGACACAAGGGCGGATAATAATTTTTGAATCAAATTGTGCCAGCCGTCGAGACGGTGAGAAATTTGAGAATGCGTCCGAGTCAAAAGCTCCGACATCAGCAGCAGCTTCTAGAAACCGCGGCTGGTCGATGAAGAAGCGACCGTGTCCGGCGGAAACAGGCGAGATCTATTACCATGGATATCTGACGAGAGCAGCAACTACTCCGGGAGCGACAAGCCTTAAAAAGAAATACGTCTTTTAGTTTTCACGTGAACTGCCGTTTTGTTGTGCTTTGCGCGACGGCATGACAGGAAAACACCACAATTGGAGCTCATAAATTAACAGAGCTCGGTGGGTATGTATTGCAACAAAAATAGAGGTGTTTATTTAAGACAAATACCGAAAGTCGGCCTGAATGTTATCCTTGTGGCCTAACAATGCACGGCGGATTGGGAAGGGCAGAAGGAGGGTGTTGATCAGTGAACGTTTAAGTAAAAGGCCCATGGGCATGAATTGAGCCTCGCCAGGTGAACGCCAGATCAAAAACTGGCGTCCATACCGACGCTTTGCATGAAACCAACAGCGTCCAGAGTGGCGTGAAATTTTCAGCTGTCCACCCAGGCAACCAGTCTTAGGAGATTCAGAGTGTTTTGGCCTTGCAATGCGTCAAGGAAGCGGCCAACATGAGTCATCCGGGGCCACACGGCAAGAAAATGCGCCGCAGCAGTCCTGGAGTTGGACGGCCAAGGCGTGACACGAGCTAGAATAATCGTGTAATCTTTGAAGCAGTATGACCGCTACAGCGCAGATTCACGCAGAGTCACGCTGCCGCTTCATAAGCCAATTTTACTGTGACCTAAACCAGCTACTGTTCACACATGCAGTGTACAATGTCGTCAAATACAATTTGTTGCGCATGATATTTGCAGTATTAATACTTTCGTTGAAGCTGGCACGATGAAAATATTCATATGTGTTTCTACTAAAGAACGAGCAATTTATGTTCATCTCAATCTGTAGAAATACTAAAGCTGTGTTACTTACCTCTATGATATTGAGGGCGGCCTCAGGCGCTTTCACTGTGCCGACTTCGTTCGCTGCAAGGGTAAGCAGGTAAACTTTGCCAATTAGTATAAGGCTGCCGGTCAGGCGCATTATAAAAGCTTATTTTTGGGCAACGTAGCTAAAACCACCTGACAAAGATTCTCGAAAACGTAGGTTGGACGCAGAAGAAAATTCAATGCCAGTTCCTGTATGAACAGGCTCTTTATACGATTTTAAGAGATACTCCGCATATTGCCTTTCAATTGCGCTGGAGCATCTTCCGGCATACGTCAGGAAGGGCTAGTGACTTTTAAAGTATGCACTGCCAGCTGTGTTCTGGCTTGGTGCCTGATTTTTGTTTTATGGTGGGGATGAATTCTTTACGATAGAAGTATGCACAGTATGTCGTCTCATTGTGTTTGAGATAGAATCTTTTTGTCAGCCAGTGGAAGCGCTTAGAAATGACATGCGCTTTCTGACCTTTGTGGAGAGAGATTTTTTAGGCTTTTTTTTTTAAAGCGGAATGCAAAGTTCCCGATTGCATATCTTACTTGCGTAGAATAAAAGGTTTTCAAATGTCGAATGCTATTACCTATGTACCACAGGCAGAGTACGCGCCATGTACGTACTATCTAGTAATTTCTTTTTCTCAAAATATGGGCCTGTGTAACGTATACTGGATATGCATTGTACATTCAGAATTACTGCATTTGGTGGTACTTCGCTCTCGGTGGTAGCATTTGAGGGCAAGTATCGTACCCACGCTGAAAGGTGTCAAACATCAGAGACGCGCAGACCGTTGCGCAAGTTTTCAGCTGCTGGCGATTGCTGCATTGTCGGGGGTTTTGGAGGGGGCGAAGAGTCTTAAAAGCGAATAAGGAAGTGGACGAGAAGGAAGAAGAGGAAAAGCAGGTAGGTTAACCCAAACTCGGGGAGCTAGCTTTATGCACTGTGAGCACGAACTTTTCCCAACAAGATGTGTTTTGGTTCCTTAGCTGTTCCTTTATTAACTGTGAACAAACATTAGCGGAACACACCTCGTGTTAAACTGCAACATACTCTCGCACTGTGCATTGAACATCGTCTTCTTCATCCACTAATGCTGATAAGAGCTAACATTCGCACTTTAAGTGATGTGCTGGCAGTGGTAGAGAGATGTGCACTGCGTGCTTTGGCGTGGACAAAGTTTTGGCAGAAGCATTGTACTAGAGCTATACGCCATGGCGTTGACAACATTGCTGCAGAAACGCGGGTCGTGATCATAGGCCGCCGGCGTGGAGTACGTAAATTGCCCTTGACAATGAAGACCTTGAAGACACGCTTTATTGGATCCCTGGGTCAGTGGAGACATCATTCGTGGTTTCATGTACGTAACAGCGGTTTCCGTGATGAGCAATGCTAAACCGCCCATTATTTTTTTTAGCTACGTTATGAAGGTTTAACTGCAACATCAGAGAACGGAGTGTCATTTAGATTAAAACTTTCAACTTTTACCTTTTGAGTGTATCAAATCAACTACGTAATTAGTTTTTTTTCAGTTAGTAAAAATCTGTGAACTTTGTCATTCCGCTAAGATTTCAGTTACACTTTTCAATTATCCTTTAGTCCGATCTGCTTGCGTCTGATCTGAGATTGTTTGGCCTCGTTATGTGGACTAATTTTTCTTCGCCAGCACAATTGCGAGCGTACAGTGATAACAATCACTAACCGACCTGTAGAGTAATAAAAAGCTTAAAAAGTACACCATTACGTATTGCAGGCGGCGTGGCTACAGGACTGGGTTGGCAAGGAGCTAAATGTACATGCTAGACGCATTCACATTACGCGCATCCAAAATATGCAATAAACATTAATGCTGAATACACTCCTATCTTAATTACCAAATATAACCGACCCAAGGTACAGCCCATGCAAAACCCGCATTCGTCTACATAAATACAGCCAAAAATCTAGCCAAACTTGAAGAAAATATTTTCTCTCGCCACTATAGAAGACCGAAATTTTGGAATGTACCTCGATCTCGGACCAAGTATTGTTCACAAAAATTAAAAAGCACGCTGCTAATGTTGCTTAAGACTTTCTATAACTGCAGTATTGACACCCTCAACCTTAAAACTTTAGCAATTTTGGGGTAGTAATAATAATTATTTATTTAAAGCAGGTACACAATACCGGACGCGGACACGCCAAAGCCGCAATTGTGCTTGTCGCACAACTTGTAGCTAATTGATTATATAAATCACATAGTAAGGATCTTATGGATTCACCAAAATGGTTTCGCACTCTAGGGGCAGCTTATCGAAGAATGTTTCGCAATGGGACGGTTTTAACACTTTGCAGCTTGGTACTACATCTCTAGAAATACCGTAGTACACTACTTTGTCAGCAGTAATTAATGTGTGGCTCCCCGAAACCACACCTTATTGCCCAATAATAGCATATCAACTGCGAAATTTCGTACTCTGTGATCTTGAGTGTAAAAAGAGCTGCTACTGTGCGATGTCAGTGCACGTTGAAGAACCCCAGGTGGTCGAAATTTCCGAAGCCCTCCACTACGGCGTCTCTCATAGCCTTAGTCGCTTTGGGACGTTAAACCCCATAAACCAACCATAAACCAACCAACCAAAAAGAGCTGCATGTGAACTTTTGTGCACAACTAAAATGTCATCTTTTTCTTCTGTACATGTTATCTTTATTATTGCATTCATAATTTGTTCAAGGCATAAACTTACTATGCACCGTGTTTCATCATGTTGACGTAGCCTGACGACTGGCCTATAATTTGCACTTTAATTTTATTTTTAATTGGAAGCATGTGACTATGTGCCGGTCGTTTAACCTTTTGCTTTAGTCGTAAGAAAACCATCGAGACTTGACAAGACTCTCGAAGGATGAACGCAGAGGAATATTAGCATCAGCCTGTAAATAGCGTCAGCCTGCAAAGTCTGGCGTGTTCTAAGAGGAGAGCAGCGAACAGACGCGTTGCAGAAAGGCCAACCTACCGATCCATCACAGAAAAAAGAGCACTCGCATTGTGAAGAAAGGAGGTTTTGTGTCAGCTCATGGAGAAACGTGAAGCACAAGCGCCTGTCTGGGATTCCGTTGCGCTGAAGTGAGCATCAGCTCATTCTTATGAGTTTTGATAAATAAACCGCTGGTTATGTTTGTCGAGCCATTTGAGTCGCAAAAACAGTGAATTCTTCTCAGATAATCTAAAATCTTTGCCTCACGAGTAACCATGCCTGCATGCCAAGCACTACGCAATTATTGAGCCAAATGACCAGCGAGATTGAAAGATTCTTCGCTACAATCAAGGTGGCGCAAGCAAATGAAGTACATGCAGTACAACAGACCCCATTGGTGCGGTTCCCTTCAAAACCGATACGATTGAGGGCTGTTCTCTAAAGCGGACTCATATCAATCTACTCAGCCTTGGACAGAATGCAAAGTGCCGGCCTGGCGACCCTGTGGCGGACTTGAGTAAGTCTGCTCAGAACACTAGCAGCAATGGCAAGCAATTGTGTCGTTCTTATTGACTGTTTCTGCTGTTGTCTTTTTTATTTATGAATGCATTGACATCTCATTTGCATACTGACATTCAAGGTGCTTCACGCGATGGCTGGTCATGTGTGAGATATTGCGCAATGCAAATATTTGATTTCCTGATTCAGAACAATGACAAAAAGTACCGAATAGAGAAGCACACCCAGACTTTATTAGATGAACAGCTCTTTACTACATACGGATCAGTACGTAGTCGTAAACGACAAGCGTCACAAATAATGAACCTCGAAATAATGAACCCAATAAATAAATAGGCTCATTTCTATTTTGACATTCGTAAACGACTTACCGTCATAACTTGCGCGGAACTGTAGATGACTCGCCCACGAGGCAGCCTATTCCATAACTTCTGAAAATGGAGTGATAAGTGACATCTTGGCTTCGAGGTCTTTAGTAGAACTTTCTCTGTGGCTACATTTAATATGGTGACACATAATGTACCCAAAAGTAACTACATAACTCACAGTGCAGCAACCCCCTTTTTCAAAATCTTAGAAACTTTTTCTAAACAGCAACGCTCTGCAAGAAGTGAAAGAAGCAAAATTCTTTGGAGTCTTGGTTGAGAAGCAGTTAATGTGGGGCTCATACGTGCAGCAGAACATGTAAAGGATGCACAAAAACGTATCCGTATTTCATCGATGAGAACTTCTCTCACCGTTGAGTGGTTTACTCCAGATTTCCAACTCTTTCGTACGTTCACATAATATTTATGTACTTCCTGTGCAGGGCTTGACAAATCTAGCAACTTTAAACTTATTGCAAGTTGATGAGGGTAATTCTTTGCACGCTGTACTCATTTTGTGCAAATAAGGTTTTATACATACGCCTTTTATCTACTTAATACTCTAAACTACAGTAAAAGCATGCGGTATTATTAAAATTTTAGTCTTTGAAATATTAAAGATAGCAATAATTTTTCCTACAGTAACACTTCTTGTAAGTAACACTCCATATACTACTAGCTAATTTACAGCTGCTCTTCAGTAGCCGCGCATCACAGGAGATATAGGTCTTAGTGGTTTACATATACATAACTAGGCATTTTTATCTACTCGGAATCAAACTATTTTGTCATCTACACTGTGGTCGTGTCTGAAGGTTAAGAGCAGTGCTTAAAAACACATGTACGACTCGAGCAAGAAATTTCTCTCGTTGTAGATGTAAAACTTTTGAAAGCAGCCAAGTAAAGCCAAGATGAAATACAAGGGAGTTCAACGCTTTTCGTAGAAGTAGAATGCAATTGAAACAAAAATTCTTCCTGTGGCTGCTATTCTTTAGCTACAAATGTCAGCGTATCGCTTCATACTTCCGTTGGAACGCAGCTATGCCAACGTGCTTCACTCATGCAATTGACGTCAGCAAGAAGCTAAAGCAACTTGTATGGTATTTTCAATCTATCAATTTAAATATATTTTTGCTTTCAATAGCAAAAATATGGTTGTTTGTTCGGCTTGCTGTCTCTGCCTTGCCATTCTTTTCTGGAATGGGGTCTATGACGTCTTTTACAAGAGTTTTGTTCCGAATATTTATGCGAGACGACATGAAACACATAATTTTTAGATGCGAAAGAACGGCTTTTACTGCACTTTGCTAAAGGTCGCCGGTAGGGGCCTCGTGTGTTGCTATGGAGCCGCCAGTGAATTAGAAAACGTGGCGGCACCTCAGGCGTGGCGTGCGTGAAACTGGGTGGTCCTCTTTAGGGTGTGAGCCGGTGGAAAGACCAGGAAATGCCTGCTTTTCGACAGCTAGAGCTTTTCTGCCTTTTGCCACGCACAGACACACATGCGTGATACATACGCCATTGACGATTTGCTGAACCACCTCCGACGAGGGGAGTGAGAATGATCTAACAGTGTTATCCGTGTGGTTCTAACCGCTGCGACACCAGTCACCATTTCTCCCGTTGAGTGATTTTCCCCCTTGCGAATGGATTGTACTCACATTGGACAACATGCATTTCCCATGCAGTAAATTGTCGAGTAAAGAAATCGGAAAATCTGCCAGGCAACTTCCATCATGAAAGACGGGTATCACTGCTCTTGAGCTATGACAAGACAACCATTCTGTGAATTTAGGGGTTGGGTCTCTTACTGTTCCATTTTGATAATTCGGTAGACTTTTTCCGCGATTCATTTCAGAAAGTAACTTTTCTTCACAAAAATACACCGCAGGGACAGGAGTTTATTTTCTTTTTGATGAATACCGTGTTCCGTTAAAGCAGGACTTACTTTTTTTCCATTAGATGTATGCAACACACCACTCCAGAATATGAGACGTCAAGCTGATCATGGTGTTTTTAGCTGGAGCGGTTGAAAAACAGAACGGTATTATTTCTACCACTCAGTTTAGCGAATGCATTTTGGGACAAATGAAAGCTACTTGCACTTGACTGAACAAGTACACATTTTGCAGCCGCGCGTTGCCGCCGTCCAGAATCATTTTCCCTTCTGGACGGAGATGCGGCAAATACCGGACAAATGGAGAGATGGAAGATATTCCCCTTTAGGGAATATATCTTGAAAGCATGCTCCTGTTGAAGGCTCCGGTGCGGGAGACGAGCTTGCGCACTCTGCTCATCGTCATATCGTATACGTCACTTCCGCCCCTCTTAAAGAAGGGGCCTGACAGTGGTCGGGAGGCTGGCGTGCAATTGTTGATGGGCGCCGGAAAAGCGCCCTGGCAGCGTTGTGCCCGTTGTTTTAGCAGAGAATGTTGCCGTCTCTGCAATTGTGGTGCATTTTACCCGTCGGAAAGTTGGGCCTTCTGCAAGGGATGTCCCAAACTACGCTACAAGGAGGCATAAAAGCGCTTCTTGCTTGGCTCGGGGTCAGGTTTTTGAAGACGGGGCTACTTTAACTGCCGACAGGGAACTCTCTCTTCCATGTTAACCTGCCAGGAACTCTTCCCAATGCACATGACTACTGCAATTACCACCCATGCGCTTTTTTCCTGAAATCGGTGGGCGAGGACGTTATTGAACCTTTTGTAGTCACTTGCAACATCAATGCTTGTCTTTTTGCTGGGTTGTTTTAGGGAATAGCTCGGGAAGAACTGCCATGAGAGGGGTTCTCAGCTGGTGTGAGAACATAAACTGCACTGAAAATCGGCCTGTTCTGCTGCGCTGTTTGTAAAAAAGGACAGGGGACGTATAGCTCAAATGACCGAACTGGCGCTTTCAAGAGAGCGCGTTTGAGCTCTCCTGAGCACCGTTCAGCTTAGCCGTTTTTTTACTGCTCGGTAGAAAGGAGACGTGACTGCTCAGATCTTCTGTGGCAGTCCAAACGGAGCAAAGGCTCATGTGTTGATTTCGGAGAGGATGTCTTCACTATATTCAAGAACGCGCAATCCAACAGTTTCTAAATGTGGCCCCATGTGATGTTGATTAATGAGAGTACTCTGGATAGCATGGTTTTATTGTAAATGAAGAATTGTGACGCTCGAATTTACGCCAGAAAAACTGCGTTAATTCAGGTGACATCGTAAATACTCAACTTGCAGGTAAAAATCGCATCAGTGGCAAAATTTCACTATACGTTCCCCTGTACATCGGAACGTACATGACGTAATCAAAGGTCCATTTTAGATTTTCAATTTTTATCAACTTGGAGAGATGGAGTAAGAACCCGAAAAAGAAGGAGACGAGTAATGTGGTCCGACAGCCTGGCGCTTTTTTAAAGCAACTGGTGCAAATATTTTAATGAAATGTAGCGGTTAGTTCGGAACCCCACTGCCGTAGGCCGCTGTCCGGGCTCTTTCGATGAGTTGCTTTTGAATCGTTTCGTTCGAGATGGTCAGAGCTGCCTCCCACGCCTACTGCGTTGGCTGGGTACTAACAGTGATGGCCTGATTTTGTTGGCAGGCCCATACCATATGGTACAGGTCCACATTCTCCCCGCAGAATTTCCACATTCTCCCCGCAGACTCCGGGTCTATTGCGTGTATTCTTCGTGGGTTGTGTAAGTGTTGGCCTGTAGCTTTCGGAGGTGTTTTTGCTGCCCTTTGTGTAGCGTCTTAGCCGGCGGAAGGTAGACCCGACGGGGTAATCTTAAGTGCTGAAGTATGTCGGTGTAAGTTAGTAGTGGGGTAGGAGGTTCCACGGCATCCGTACTGGGTACGCGGGGGAGAAATGCTCGGGCTGTGGCATGTGCGCTATCGTTCCCTGGGATGCCCTGATGACCTAGTATCCATGTTAAGTGTTTTTATGTGGGTTGGTAGCCACGGGTGTAGCTATCTTGCAGGATTTTAGCTGATAGCTGCGCGGCCCTGCCGCTGAGGTAATTGCGACACGCTGTCTGTAAATCTGTGAGAATGTATTCTGAGCTAGTGTTTGTTGCAGCTGGAGCAATCGCCACTTCTTCCGCAGCCAGTGTGTCCTGGCTAGCCAGTACTAGTTCGTCCACTGTTTTATTTTCGTGCACTACCGCGACGGCCGTCATTCCCTGCTCGGGACCCACAGCATCGACATAGAACACGCCTTCGCGCCTGCCATAGTGCTTTTTCATGGCTTCGGCTCGTGCTTGTCCTCTTGACTGGTGGAAATCGGGGTGCATATGCCTGGGTAGTAGAGCTGTCTTCAGTTGTCATCTCCATGAGGCTTGGATGTCGCTTTGGGTGTCTAGCTGTTGGGGGCAATTGATGTTTAAATCACTGAGAACTTGTCGGCCAGTCCGACTAGTGGAGAGCCGTACCAACTGCGCTGTGAGGTGTGCCTCTATCAGCTTGTGTGTCGTGTTGTGCACTCCCAGTCGCAAGAGCCGGTCTGTCGGTGTCGCAAGAGGGAATCCCAGGGCCTTCTTGTAGGCTGTTCGGATTGTGATGTCGAGGTTTTTGACGTCACGCTTCTTGAGGCGGAGGTAGGGTGCTGCGTAGACGACGCGGCTTACAACGAAAGCCTGCACCAGTCGCAGAGTATCTTCTTCTCGCATCCCTGATTTCCGCTTCGTTATCCTGGCGATCATCCTGGCGACTTGCTCGCTCTCGAGCCGTAGTTTCCGGAGGGTGAGAAGGTTGTTGCCGTTGTTATTTACGTACAGACCCGGTATCTTCAGGGTGCGAATTTCCTTGATGGGTGAGTTAATTTTCAACGCGGATGTCGACGTTGTCCTGATTCTTGCGTTGACTGAAGACTATGAGTTCAGATTTTTCGGGTGAGCACGTTAGTCCACACGCCCATGCATAATTTTGAATTGCTGTCACCGCTGCTTTTTGTTGCTCTTCGATCATTGCCATTCTTCCCCTGGTTGTCCAGAAGTTATATCATCAGCGTACAGGGCGTGGCGTATGCTCTGTACCTGGCTAAGAAGAGGTGGGAGATTTAGGAGTGCAATGTTGAAGAGAAGTGGGGATAGTACTTCTCCTTGCGGACTGCCTCTCGTGCCCATCTTCACTTCCGTTGTTTGTTTTGTGCCGGTGCTGATGTTGACAGTTCTGTCCGCAAGGAAATCCAAGATGTGCGAGTAGACTCGCTGGCCACAGTTCGTGCTGTGGAGGTGTTGAGGATTGTGGAGTGCTTGACGTTGTCAAACGCTCCCTTGAGGGCGAGGGTTAGAAGCGCTGGGTTTCTGTTTGTGCGTGCGGGATCAATGACTTCGCGTTTGATTTGCAGAAGTACATCACAGGTGGACAAGTGTGCCCTGAATCCAAGCATCGTGTGTGGCAGTAGCTCGTTGTCCTTAAGATAGTTGGAGAAGACGGGCATGGACTGTCTTTTCCATGAGTTTGCCTGTGCACGACGTGAGGGATATGGGGCGCAAGTATTCGATGCTGATTTTCTTGCCGTGCTTCGAGATAAAGCGTACATTGGCTGTTTTCCATGCTTGTGGAATGGTGCCGGGGCGCCAGCATTTGTTTATGTAATCCGTCAGTTGCTGCACAGCCTCTGTGCCGAGGTTGGCCAGAAGTCCGACCGTAATTTTGTCTTGTCCCGGGGCTGTGCCTCGGCGCATATCTGCTAGTGCTGCACTGATTTCCTCCAAGGTGTAGTCTCTATCTAGGTGTTCGTTCGGTTCCCCCCGGTACTCCTTATTGCAGGGTTGTGGGTCTCTCGCTGTGCAGATATAGCGACGCGTGAGTTCATCCACGAGTTCGTGATCCGTGCCTTAAAAGATGTGTAAGGCTCGATGCAAATTTCTGTGTTGTTCACTCTTCGCTTTCGGAGGGTCAATTAGGCATCGCAGAAGGTTCCACGTGGCCTTGGTGTCTAGGCGGCCTTTGAGTGATTCGCACTTTGTTAGCCAATTGGTGCAAGCGCGGGCCCATTCGTATTGTTCCGCTTGAATAGTAAGCTTTGCGATTCGAATTCTGAGCTTCCGATTGTGCTTACGTTTTTTCCACTGTTTTATAAGACCACGTCTCGCTTCCCAAAGATGTAGGAGGTGGTTGTCAACAGCTGGGTGGTCTTCCGTGGTGGCGAGGGTTTTTGTGAGCTTTTCTTTGAGGTCGAGAATGGAGGCCGCCCAATCTTCGTAACGGGTTATTTGTTCCGATGTTGCTAGTTTGGTGTCCTTCCTGAATGTCTCCCAGTCTGTAATTCTGGCTTACCCTCGTGGTTTGCTGTGCTTGTTACTTTCGAAGATAGTCTGCAGCACGTAGTGATCACTGCCTAGCGTTTCTCCCGTATTGAGCCGCTCATATTTGCGGGCATTCCGGATGAGCGTGAGGTCGGGGGAAGTATCCCATGTTATGCTGCTGCCGACTCGCGCCGGTGCTGCGGGTCCGTGAGTAGGGTCAAGGCCATGTCAGCGAGGGCGGATGCTTGTTTTGTGGCTTTCGCGTCTTTCCTCGGGTAGCCCTACAAGGGGCTAGAAGCATTAAAGTCGCCAACTATAGCTAGGGGAGCTTTTTGGGCTTCTCTTAGTGCTTTAAGAAAGATCGCGTCAAAGGCTACGCGGTGCTGTTTAAGGCGACTATATATATTAAGTATGTAGGTGCCCTTGCTGTTTCTGTGCTGTGGTAGTAGCTTTATGAAGGTATATTAAATATCGGTGTCTAGATTAAGGTCTACAGTGGTTGCCGTCTATGATTTCTGGACCAAGATGCATGTCGAGGGATTTGTTTGATGTGTTGAGTATCCTCGGATCTTACTTAGCCTCCATATTTGCTTCTTGCAGGGCTATTACTTGCGGCGTATGGGCATGAGAGTCTATGTATTGTTGTAATGTTTCCCTTTTCCGTTTTAGTCCCCTGCAGTTTCACTGTAGGATGGTAAGTTTAGGTCTGTGTTGTGGCGCCATGCTGAGGATTAGAATCGTGGGTCTCATCATGTGGCCCGCAATCAGGTCGTTGATCTAGCTGAGTGCTTAGTAGGCAACGAGTTCCTATTTTACCCTGTAGTTTTGTGCCCTTGGTGTGAGGAACATATTGCCACGTGCCTAACGCGCCGCGCGGCCTCCGCGCTGAGTCGAAGAAGACGACGAAGCGGCGGTGGGCTCTCGTGGCGCGCTGTTCTGTTCTGTGTCGTGGAAGCTGGCTCCATAATTAAAAGAAGGCTCCCGGTCTTGGGTTCTTCTCGACGTCTACCTTCACGGCTCCTCTGGTCGTGACAATATGATAATTCCTGAAGTTTGCGGTCAATTCTAATCTCCTGCACTTGCATTCTTATTAGAACTGGTTTGAGGTTTTCCGTCATGGGTTTAATAACTTATTCGAACATGCTTTGTATTGCCGTGTTGATCATAACGCATTTGTATTTTTTTAATGACGTCTTGAATTGTGTTTTCCAAGCGAGTTATGCGTTCCTTGGTTTGGGGGTGCTCTGTATATTGCGTTGGTGCCTGGTGTTGTGCGCTTGATGGAGTTGCTTGCCTCTCGGGGGTGCTAGTGCCTAACTGGTGTGGAAACGGAGGGGGTAGCTCTGCCTTATCTTCTTCCATCGGACATGCCTGTTGCGACGATGGAGGGGATGTATTTTTTGAATTGAATGCGATACCTAATTGCTGCTTCAAGGTGCTATTTTGTGATTTTAGTTGTTCAATCTCTGCTTTTAGTCTTTTGCATCACAACGCTTCGGGGCAGGAGGCAGCTACATCTGCCCAGCTCACCTTGCTGCCGTTGCGCTGGTCGTTGTTATGGGGTCCTGCTGTCTTTTCGGCTGGACGGCTGCCGTTGTGGTGTGACAGGTTATCGGTAGTCCCAGGCCCTTTGCTTCAAGAGCGTGAGCCGGGTGGTGCTGAGTGGTTGCTGGAGGACTGGGCCTGGTGGGCTAGTCGGTCCCCGCTGCTCGATGGGCCTCTGCTGCTGGACCGGTTGCGAAGCCCGGATCTTGACTGATGGTTGACTTCCCTGTCTTGTGCTTGGTTGGTTGTGATGTTCGGTAATTGTACTTGCATTGATTTGACCCCATGGGATGTGGAGCTTCGCGCACCGTGCATTTGGGTTCACAGTCGTGGGATTCTGGAACATCTTGCTCACCGCACTGCTGACATCTTCACTTCGAAGGGCAAGGGCAAACATCCGCGCGGTGTCCAAGTTTCCCGCAGAGTGCGCAGGCTGGCGTTGTTTTCTTGTATAGGCGTGCGGCAACCTGTTCACCGTAGTAGAAGATGTGAAACGGGACCTTTCTTCCTTCAAACGTGATGACCGCCACGACATCACGAAGCGCTTTCGTGATGTCTTCGTCGGAAACTCTCGGGTCCACTTGTATTACTCCTTTGCACGTGTCGTCGGAGAGGCGGAGGGGTGGAGTACACTGCTTGTGCCTTGTCCCCAAGTTGAATTTTTGAATTGCCAGGATCTTTATGATTATTTGGGCGTCACGCACCCCGACGAACGATGATGATCTGTTCCCATATGAGCCAAACGCTGAGCTCGGCTGAGCCATTGTCCACGCCAGCTGTCATGTGCAAGGCGTTTCCGACCGCGTTGCTTCCCCTGAATTTGCTGAGATCCAGCGTTCCTTTAGGCCTGATTATGATGACCTCATCTTGCTTGTCCAGACGTGGCTGCGGAGGAGGCTTCCAACGCTTGACTTGCGTGCGGGGCGTCTGCTGCAGCGGCATATCTCCTGCCGCGGTGACGCGGCCATCTGGCGTTTGACGCTTCTGCCGTGCCGAGTGGTTCTCACGCGCTAATGCGCGTTCCCACTCTTCTATCTTGCGTTGGATAATCGCCTCCGGAACTTTGTCGAAAAGTGGCGTTTTCGCCTGTGGCATGTTGGCGATCTGCACCCCTCCGGGTTGTATCCAGTCAGGGTCGTCATGGTTTGCGGCAGAGTTTGCCGCGGAGCCGCGGCGGGCAGCTGAGTCGAGGCCTAACTGTTAGGCTTAGCTGCTCGCACGATCCGCTTAACTTCAAACTTTCGTAGCATTTGAGAAAACGGTCCCACCTGAACAAGGGTGGGTGGCCTCCTCGTTGTTCTGGAAGTGTAGCCAGATGGTGTTGTAGCGCCTCGGCAAATGCTTTGGGAAAGGGTCATAAATTCGGCGGAGCCGGCGTGAGACACGTCCGCTCTTCCGGACTGCTCAGGCGCGTCCCCTGAGAGCAAGTGAGCAGCATTCTTAAAATCACGATCACCTCTAATCACTGTGCACCAATTTTGAGGCTCGGCTTGGGGTGTCCAAAACGAAAATTATCCGGGTTAGGTGGTCTGTTGCTTCCTGTTTTATTTGATATCAGGAATGCTGACTCGTAATTTTTTAACGAGTATGATAGTCGACGCTGTTTTCTTCAAACCGTTAGGCAGATTGGCAAGATATAAGTTATGAACGGGTCGCAGTCAGCAAGAATAAGCGATTTTTACGGTCAAGAAGTCCGACCTCGTGCTCTGAGTTTTACCTTCAAGGAGTCCGACCTCATGCATAGGTATCAGAATTCTAATTAAATAACACATCCTTTCACTTTTAGTCCCGCGCAATCTAAGAACAATTAATAAATCAGGCTGATTCGTAATCTTCTCCTGTTTTCTAGCATTTATAGTTTCCTCCTTAGTTAAGCCTTTTAGTTTTCACTGCATCTACATAGACTTTGAATCGTCGGCAAAACCCTTAGCAGTGGGAGTAACAGTTTGTTTTGTGTTCCTATGCATGCAGCATGTCCTAGTTATGATGCGAGAAATACCTACCGGGCTCAGATGCAAAAACAACACCAGACATTGACGCCTAACGTGCCAACTGTTAGTTTTTTTTTCTGCATTTCGTGGTTAAAAACAAAATACTCACAATACGCAGCTACGTCAATTTATACAAAGTGTCCCATTTAAGAAAATGCAGAGACATGTCAGCACGAAAACATTGACGATCATTTTATACACTAAGTCAACAGAACACGAGGTAGGCATGGTTGGGATGTTTATACCAAACAATGTCTGAGCAGGCATTAGTGCCATATTCGCGCACACTGCTCTCCACTGCCTTTTCCCACCCGCGATCACTGCAGCTGCGACTTTTTTTGTTGTTGTTGTAGTGATTTAGCCTTTTAATTTTTGAAATTTCACTTTCCTCTCTGGGCGTTACTTTCCAGCCTTGCTTTCAACGCATGCTGTTACATGGCTGTTGCCTGTCTGTAAACCAATTACAAATGAATAGGTTTTTATCTGGCACTTAGGAAAACGTATTCTTAGTGACGAAACACAAGGACGCGTTAACATATGATTACTGCAAGAAAAATAAATATCCTTTGCTCCGTCGATGCGAATGTTCGCAAAATTTGTTTCATGACTATGAAGGCATTGGTTCCAGAACAGAAACTGAAGAACTAAAGGCTGGCGTTTATAGCACCAGAAGATAGTGTGGGTGATGACATGCTGCCTCTGAAACTGGAACTACCACCTATTAGAGGAAAACTAATTGTAAGTTCTATATGGCACCGAGGACTATAATGACGCAGTGAATAGAGGGAACTTGTTCAGCCGGCATTTCAAAGATAGAAATTGGTATGAAATTGAAGGAACAAGTGAACAGCGCCTACAACAACGACTGCCTTCAAGAAAACAAGGAGAAAAATGATAGCGTGAAAACTCCCTTTCTAAAACCAATGGGAATAAAGTCTTTAGACCTCAGCTTCTTGCCACGAGGAACATAATCATCAGTCTTGCGAAGTGTTCTAACTTGAAAAATTGTGGCCTAGTAGAAATCCTCAAGTTCAAAATAAAAAAGGTTTGCCTCCCTAAAGGCTTGATGTTGGGGTGGGATAAATAGTAGGAATAACGGAGAAGAAATATTATCGAGATACGGCACTTGAGATAAGCGCGATGAGTTCTCTGTTCCTGAAACTTATCTAGGGACTTCATCTATTTCATTAATATGGAACCACTACTCATGACGAACCTATAGTGTTTATCGACTTCTCCCGAAGCATTGAACGACTATGGAAGGAGTTGCTGGCATCTGCACATTTTTTTTTTCAGGACGGCAGCACGGCCAACAGTCACCGAAATAAAACCATTGAAGAGACGCCCGAGAAACGTTCAGACCTTTACACATTTACTTCATTATAAACCTCACGTACAGGAGGTGAGTTTATTGTACTTCCCCTCTTATTTTTTCAACCAATGCTTGTTTCAGGCCATTACATATCCCTTCGAAAGAAACGTCAAACACAATTTTGATCGCTGCTTGTGAAACTAGCGAACTGCGGCTAAAATTAAAAACTAGCCATATGACCAAAATGGAAGCTTGGGAATGGAATGGAAAGGAATGGAAGTGTCCGTGTGTCCGTGTATGTTTAGCGCTATGTGGAAAGTGAAGTAGCCATATGGTTCGTCCATCCATAGTGAACCGACTGTTATGAACGCCGCTCGGTTGTTATTTTTTTATTCCTCTTCTACGGGCTGCCGCGGTGGCTCAGTGGTTATGGTGCTAGGCTGCTGACCCGAAAGACGCGGGTTTGATCCCGGCCGCGGCGGTTGAATTTCTTTGGAGGACAAATTCTAGAGGCCCGTGTACTGTGCGATGTCAGTGCACGTTAAAGAACCCCTTCAGACATGGCAGTTGCGCGAAACACACACACACAAGACAGGTTACGGGACGAGCGCAAAGTTGGTTGAATACTTCAGACATGGCAGTTGCGCGAAACACACACACACAAGACAGGTTACGGGACGAGAGCAATTGCGCTCGTCCCGTAACCTGTCTTGTGTGTGTGTGTTTCGCGCAACTGCCATGTCTGAAGTATTCAACCAACTAGCCCGACAACACGTTCTACTTAAAGAACCCCAGGTGGTCGAAATTTCCTGAGCTCTCCACTACGGCGTCTCTCATAGCCTGAGTCGCTTTGGGACGTTAAACCCCATAAACCAACCAACCAACCTCTTCTACGGTCTGATACAGGAAATAGCGCCCCAAGCCTGGGACAACTGTGCTGTTAGACTTGGAGGAAAGTTCTGCTGCATGAGTTGTTGCATTAGAATAATATTGTATAATGCAGCCGAATATAGGGCTACATCTTCTTAAACATAGGTTCCTCATTCCTTGGGATAACGTTCATTGCACGATTCAAAAGCTCTTCGTATATAACTACTTGTTTCGGGAAGTTCATTACAGAGAGTTTATTAGGTTTCCAACTTTGAACATCACTCCATGACTCATCTCTAAACTTGATTCGTCCTTGTCATTGAATAGGCTGGCGAGCAACAATATTTGTTCGTGTTTCTATGGCAGCCCTGCCGGAACCAGATGTAATTTTCTCGAAACAACACTCTGGTGTGCTTATACATAGCTGATAATTCCCGTATTCTTTTGGTTCCCAATCTAATTAGCGGGCTACTACGGGAAATACCATCGGAAACAACGGACCAGCGGTGCAAAAGTCCTCACGTAACAGAGTTAGCCAGTAATGGAAGCGGACTTAACTATTCAAAAACGTTTGTTCTTCTGTACCGACTGCTTCGTCGAAAGCGCATTGATAACTTGGTTGTTTTCAAAGGATGGCATTCAGGTTTGTGAGAAATCCTGGCGATATCTTTGAAAATTGGACACAGAAACCAAATATCGACCCAAATTAGCCAGAGGAAGCGATACATGCAGGGAGGTCTTTTCGTCCCAGTACTCGGCAGGGATTTAGTTTTGGCTGCCGCAGCAGTTTTTCCTATGCAGCTCCCATCCCATTGATGTCCTAAGAAAGACGCAAATGCGCAGTGGCAGGGGCATCACAACTCTGACTGTTCCGCTGTTCCCTATCGCGAAAAACTCCGCTATCGAAATTTTCAGCGCAACTGAATCTGCCTTCAAAAGTAGAAAGATTCGCTCTTGGTCCCACATTTGCGTGAGTCCCAAACGAGGCACGTTGATAGACTGGTCTGCTGCCCCTGCCATCAACGCCTTCCCCGGAATCAGCCTGACTACGCCCACTGCAGGGCAAATGCCTCCTTCATGTCTCACCATTTAACGCTGTCCTTTGCTAGCTGGGGCCATCGTATCCCCATAAACATCTTAATCTCATCTGCTCACCTAACCTTCTGCCGCCCCCGTCCTCACTTGCATTCTGTTGGAATCCACTCCGTTGCCCTTAAGGACCAGCGGTTATCGTGCCTTCGTATTACAAGCCCTGCCCTAGCCCATTTCTTCCTCCTGATTTCGACTAGGATGTTATTAGCCCGCGTATGTTCCCTGACCCACTCAACCCGCTTCCGGTCTCTTAACGTTACACCTATCATTTTTCTTTCCATAGCTCGCCGCTTTGTCCATAACTTAAGCTGAACCCTTTTCGTTAGCCTCAACATTTCTTCGATTCCTATATTGCTGTTCCTCTGATCGAGTGGCTTTATAGTAAATTTCATGCTTCTTACACCTCGTTAGACATACTGTTATTTTCTTCTTTGCATCCATTATAATATGGCTGCTCTGCAGGTGCAAGTAATACACGTTTAGAAAGAGAGATCATCCAAAGGGAGACGGCAGCCGAACCAGCCTCGTACAAAAGCAAATTTTGCAAAAACTTTTATGCCCGCACTCTGTATAGGTATTCTCACATTTGGCTGTGCTTTCGCTTCGTTGGGAGAATTTTTTGGGATCGGAAGTCGCCCGCTGTTCCCATGCATCTTCGACATCAGCACGCCGCACAAATGCCACTGCAGTGCTGCTCTGAACCTGCTTCAGAACCTCAACATTCCCTTGAACCACAGCACTATTTGGCGCTCCAATCATCTGCTCCCTCATCGGCCCACTCACTCCGTTGGTTAAACACAGTACCTTTTGTTTTACCGACTTTTTACGAGAAAATGAAGAACCAAACGCGGATCGAAAAATAGCCGCCGCCATAAAAGTCTACAGCCCTGAATTGCCGTGCTGTGTACGTACTTTTTGCCCTTTTCGCAGCGAACCTCTTATTGGCTCGGTGCTGAGTAGAAAAGCGTCTTGGTATGCAGTAACCCTGACCTCATAAATAAGTTGCGTGCTATGTACCCGCGTTTCGGAAAACACCAGCATTGACATCTCTTGGCAGGCATTATTTCCATGGGCATTTTCGGGACCATAAAAATCTGTCATATAGGTCTGGCTGATAAGGAACCCTGTTGAACTCCTGACGCATAGAGCGACTAATTTTGGTCATCATCCGTTTAATAGTATTTTTGATGCTGTTTCTTGTATAATCTTCACGCCATTCTCGAACACAAGAAGTGAATTCGAAACAGGAGCGCTTGAAAGGAAGATAATAAAGCGGAATCGGGCCAGAAGCCTAAGGTAACCAGATGGAGCGGAACTGTTTGCTAGAAAAGAATGAAAATAATTCAGTAGCAAAATCCAGTCACTTGCATAAAGCAGAGGGGGCCAAGCGTGAAAACATACACCGCTTGGTTCATGTTTGAAATGGTCTCTGCCCACGCAAACTTTTGTCTGAGGTATCCGAACTTTCCTATGGACTGACAGTAATCCTGCACTGTAACAACTCCGTTCCCGTTGAATCAAATGCGCTATGTAAGCCGTGCTTGCCCACTGAAGCTGATTACAGTTTTTTGTTGCCGCGGCTTTATAAAGCTTACTGTAGGAGCCAAAGCTGCTGTGGGTTTGGAGAGAGAGAACAAAAGAAGGGTCTTTTACAAACTTTGTTTTTCATCTTACGGCAACAAAAAACAGAACAGGAGTTGGAAGTTGGATTCCAAAACGAAGTTTTCTGGTGCCCAGTGACCGAAGGGAGACTATGGGTATGGTCATGAGTGGCCATTGATCGAGATTATGCACTGCAATGAAGAAGACGGTGCGCCAGCACCAACGACGACGAAGCGATTTGTGCGGCCTCAGATACATGCGGCCGGGCGTCCAGAGCTCGAGCTCGCTCTTGGTTTCGTCCTGGCGCCGCCGCTACTCGATCAGCCTGTGCCAGCGTTCCGCTGCCAGCCCTTCCAGCTATAGAATAAACCCCTCTTCAATTGGTGGAGGTGCCGGGGTCACCAAGTACACTACCAACATGGAGCTCCGCAGCCGCACAATTCCAACGGCGACGACCGACGGAAGCCACCAGCCAGCAGTCCCATCGCAGCCCGTCATTTGCTACGGTGCCGTCCGGCAGCGAGACCCCGTCGTTTTCAACGGCCACTGCAACCAGGATGTAGAGGACTGGCTGGCTTCGTACGAGCGGGTGAGCCGTCACAACAACTTGGACGACCGCATCAAACTCAACAACGTCATATTTTACCTGAGCGACGTCGCGAATCTTTGGTTTCGCAATCTCGAGGCTGATATTCCAACCTGGGATACGTTGAAGACAACGTTTGCCGAAGTTTTTGGCCGTCCCGCCGTGTGTAAACTTCGCGTTGAGCAAAGCTTGCGCGTTCGTGTTCAGCATGCGGGTGAAAGTTTCACCGCCTACATCGAAGATGGGGTCGATCTATGCAAGCGTGTCGACCCGTCTATGATTGAGGCCGACAAGATCAAGCATATTATGAAGGGCATCGACGACGATGCTTTCCATATGTTGGTGGCAAAAAGTCCCGCAACCGTCAGCTCTGTGTACAACCTGTGCCAGAGCTTCGAGGAGTTGCGCAAGCAGCGACTTGACACTCGTCGCTTGCCCGCAGCTGCCGAGTCCATCTCTGGCCTGGCCGTCAATAGTGACCTTTTGGACCACAACAAAGACTTCATGCGTCATGAGGTGGCGCGGCAGCTTTCGCTCCTGTCTGGCACGCACTCTTCGCCCCATATTCTGACCCCTGAGATACGGCAGACCATAGCACAAGAGGTAGCGGATGCGCTTCCAGTTCGTCGGCAGCCGGCTCCAGCTCCACTGGTTCCTCAAGACAACCTCCTCTCGATGCAGCCCGCCCCCGTGGCTGCAACTTTGAGCTACGGCGCTCCCATTGCTACGCCGCCTGCCCCTATGCCTGCGCCTCTCACGTATGCCGAAGCCGTCGCCCAACCACCGCAACCGCTGGCCTTTCCATACGTCCGGACAACGCCGCGTACATCTCCTGCTCCCCGGCTTCGACCGGCGCCTGCTTCCTACAATTCTTGGCGCATTGCTGACAACCGGCCGATTTGTTACACCTGCGGTCTTCCAGGCCACGTCGCCCGCCACTGTCGGCCCATTCTGGCTGCGCCTGCGCCCGCTGTGCCGAACTACTCCCCGTCTCGCGCCGCTGGCACACCTTCAGGGCCGCCTTAGGAAGCTTCTGCTGACCACTTGCTACGCCGGCCCCACGTCACTTCTGATCGTTCACCTTCCCCTCGTCGTCGGTCCTTGTTGCCCATGCGGCCTCTTAACATGACCGACAACCCGGGAAACTAGGAGCCGCCTTTCCGGGGGCACAAACTGCGCACACTTCGACCTGCTCAAGGCGCCTTTCGCCACCGTACTTTTTAGATGTGTTAGTTGACAGCATTCGAGCACTTGCGCTTGCGGACACTGGTGCTGCCGTTTCTGTGATAGCCGAAAACTTCTGCCGTTCACTTCGTAAAGTCACCACTTCTACTTCTGGACTCTCTCTTTGCACCGCTAGCGCCTAGCCCGTTCATTCTTCTGCCGCTTGCACAGCACATGTCATCGCGGACGTTCTATATGTCGTCGAATTTTTGTGCTCAGCTCTTGCTCCCATGACCTCATCCCTGGCTGCGATTTTTTATCCCGCCACCACGCCGTCGTAGACTGTGCCCATGCTCACGTCTCCTCCTCCACGCTCAGCGATGCGCCCGTCGACGAACCGCCGTATTGCTTTGCTGCCAAACTCGTTGTCGCCGCGGACACCGATGTTCCCCCCGGAAGTGCTGTGCTCCTTCCCCTTTCCTCCACCTCTGGTTCCTGCGAGATTGTACTCTTCGTACCTTCACCCATCTTTGCTTCTCGCCGACACCTTCCTCTTCCGTTTGCCGTCATCGATATTCGCCAAGGTGCCGCCGAAATCGTCGTCTCAAATCTCTCACCCTCTGGGTTCACGTTGCTCCGTGGAGAATGTCTTGGACATGTTGAACCCGTGGACCTGATCGCACCCTTCGACGATGATGCCCTTTCCGAAAGTTCACCCATCGCCGCCCTCACGCTGCCTAACGCTACCTCCGACCCGTGGTCCTCGGCGTTTTTTCACCGCTCAGTTGCCAGCGACCTCGACCCACCTCACCGCGAGCAGCTCCTCGCTCTGCTTAACAAGTTCCGCTCTTCTTTCGACCACCAGACAACTTCCTTGGGGCGCGCGACCACTATCGTACACCACATCGATACCGGAACGTGCCCCTCTACGCCAGCAGCCCTACCATTTCTCGCCTCCGGAGCACCCCGTCATCGCTGAGCAGGTTGACGACATGCTGCAGCGCGGCGTTATTCAGCCCTCTTCTAGTCCGTGGTCGTCCCTCGTTGTGCTCGTCAAAAAGAAGGATGGTTCGATTCGATTTTTCGTTGACTACCGCCACCTTAACAAAATTACGCGCAAGGACGTCTACCCGGTACCCCGTAATGACGACGCCCTCGAATGTTTGCAAGGAGCCGAGTTCTCTTTCTTCGATCTCCGATCCGGCTATTGGCAAGTGCCCATGGCTGAGTCTGAACGCCCAAAAACCCGATTCGTCACACCTGACGGCCTCTATGAGTTTACCGTGATGTCAATCGGACTCTGTAACGCTCCCGAAGGCGTTGATAGACAGCATCTTGCGTGGGCTCAAGTGAAAAATTTGCCTATGCTATTTAGACAATGTTTTTGTTTTTTCCACCTGATTTTCCGACTCATCTCACACGCTTGCACAAAGTACTGACCTGTCTAACAAGCGCGGGTCTCCAAGTGAACCTAATGAAATGCCAATTTGGCGCCCGCCAGCTGACCATGCTCGGCCACGTCTCCAAGGATGGCGTCCTGCCCGATCCGGAGAAGCTCCGTTCTGTGACGCACTTTCCCAAACCGACTTCTGTTAAAGCTTCGTGGGCCTATGCTCGTATTTCCGCCGTTTGGCGCGCAACTTTGCCTCTATCATTGCACCGCTTACAAAGCTCGTCAATGGTCCCACCGACCTATCTGCTTGGAACTCAACGTGCGACGATGCTTTCACTACGTTCTCCCTCTGGGTCAGCTCGTGCATAACCTCCAGAAGTGTATCTGCACATAAGGGGACAGGGTAAGCAAAAAATCTGAAAAATATCAATTTTCACTTTTTGCTAAATATGAAATTACATTCTTTTCTGCATCGTTTGATGTATCACACTTCATCCTGGGCACGTTATATCAACCTGAAAAAGCTATCTTAAAGCAAAGCGGTCAGCGACACTCCCCTTTACCAGCGATGTGTTTTTTGCCGTTTTTACTAAAAACTAAAAAAAACTCGAAATGTTACGGAATTTAGCTGCAAGAGAAAGCTCTCTGGTAACCATCCAAGCTCTCTGGCTAACATTCAAGCTCTCTGGCAACCATCCAGAACCCAAACGAGTCCTGCAACAACGTCGTATGGGAGTGTGCTCAAAAAAATGTCTTTGCGGGCCTACAGTCAATGAAGATTGCTACATTAGATGCTGTTCTGACCTTCAATGACGGCGCCATCACAAGAACTAAAGTTCTTGAGGAATGTGGACTGATTACGGGCAGCAACACTGTCCGCTGGCTGAAGCAAGTCGATCG
Source organism: Amblyomma mixtum (assembly GCF_055824585.1). Classification (NCBI taxonomy): domain Eukaryota; kingdom Metazoa; phylum Arthropoda; class Arachnida; order Ixodida; family Ixodidae; genus Amblyomma; species Amblyomma mixtum. Next base: position 60,007,197 of record NC_143020.1, on the reverse strand, counting down.
GCGTCGAGTTTACTTTGCCTATCGAGCTACGCAGCAAGTGACAAAACAGGCACGAGAAGCTAAACGGCAGGAAAAGAAGCACCAAGCTGATCTAGATGATAACTATGTAGCTGGTGCCTACAGAATAAATTGGTCAAAATGAGTTGACTAAGTCGAAATCTTGGGATTGAAGGTTTTGTTTACTTTAAACTCAGTTTTCTCAAAACAAGATTTTTTGTTACGTCGGTACCATTATTCTCTAAATGACAATAGATATCAAGTTGATTTTTTCTGTGTAGACAGTACATATATGTGGCAATTTACTGTACCAAAATTATCAGCGTGCAAATAATATTGTTTGTTTTAAAATAAAAATATATACAAAATTTGGTCAAAATTAGGGTGTATAAAGTAAAAAAATCACTAATAATTTCATTTCTCGTATACTAAAACAATTTTTATACAGCGGCCAGAAGATGAAATTCTCAACAAAATTACATAAATATCTTGCTCCTATCTTTATTAGTTGCTGAGAAAAGTGTACCACAATATGCCCCAAAATACATGGGAAAGATGGGGCTTACCCTGTCCCCATAAATGCTTTCCACCACCACCACCACCACTACGCTCCGTCGTCTTCGGACTTCACCACCGATCCTTCGCCATTACGACCCCAGCGCGCCTACTGAGCTGCACACCGACGCCAGCGGCATCGGCCTCGGAGCAGTCCTTGCACAGCGTAAACCGGGCTTTTCCAAATACGTTGTTGTTTACGCCAGCCGTGCACGCACCAAAGCGGAAGCCAAGTACACTGTTACAGAAAAGGGGTGCCTCGCCATAGTGTGGGCGTTAACAAAATTTCGTCCGTACTTATACGGCTGCCCCCTCGACGTTGTTACTGATTACCATGTCCTCTGCAGGTTGGCTACCCTGAAAGACCCTTCTGGACGCTTCGGCCGCCGGCCCTTCGTCTTCAGGAAAATGACATTACCGTCATTTATAGGTGGGGCCGCAAACATTCAGACGCTGACGCCTTGTCGCGCTCACCTGTGCCATCTCCTGCGCCCGCTTCGTCCATCTCCGACTCGACGCTGGCCGCGCTCACCGCCACGGACCTCCCTTTCGAACAACGACGGGACCCATGGATTTCTTCGCTCCTCGACGTCCTCAGTGCACCGTCTACGGCTTCGTTCCCTCGGTCCATTCGTCGTCAAGCTTGCCATTTCACGATTCAAGACTGTATACTGTACCGCTGCAACTATCGCCAAGATGGCCGCAAATGGCCCTTGGTCATCCCTCGCTACCTATCAATAAACCCCTCTTCAGCACTTATAAATCACTACGAGGTAATGGATCTTAGTTTCTTTTTTTAGCAAGGCATAGCAATAAGGCGTGCTGAAACTAAGATGTCGTGGCGTGCGCGGGCGTCCAGGAAAGAAAAAGTCACATTTTCCAAGCAGCAAACAAAGCTGAAGGTAAAATTTCAGCGCAGAATGTAGACGTCAGAACAGAGACCGCAGGCGAGTAGATATTCAGATGCATCTAAAATGAGTGCAACTTCCTGTTGTCCTTGCAGTTGAATTATTGCGCATTCCAGTTGAAAACTGTCTGCCTTCAATGAAGCGATAAAAATTGGGATGGACAGTTACTCTCCCTTTAAATATAAGACGTTACAGCGCTTCCTCTTGCCCACGGAGACACGGACACTGTTTCCTTTCTGACAATTACAATAATTATGTGGCATCAACATGACATACATGCTGAGTCATTTTTATTACAGATTTTATGTTACAAACTTTGAGAGGCACTTCGGCGCGGTATGTTAAGCTGGATTGAATAGCAAGAGAGACATTATTTCTTCTATGTGTACCTAATCATACCATTCATTTCAATTAAATAATAAACTTTTTTGTTCTCATTTTAAGTGAAAGATTAAATTACAAAATTATTGGTCTTCAACATTGAAGGTAATCTATATTTCTAAATTTTCTGAGTCGCCATTGTGTTTCCAATTAGCAGTCGTTCAATATACACTTTTCAAAAATCGTGGAGTTGGCTTTCGCACATTGCATATTTTTAAAATGGGGTCTCTGGAATTTCTTATACATCGAATGCAGCCGTAATGGGTGTTTTTGATGATGTAGAAGCTTTTTATAGTTAGTTAATGCAGGAAAGCAAACTCGACAAGCTTTCAAAGCTCACGTTCGATGTTGATGACGGTCAGTTTCGCGAAATAACGATGTTCTCTACAATAAGAATAAAAAAGTTCATTGGGTATTTAAGCTAATTGTTTGTTTAATTATTGGTCAATATGAGGTACACCATGTCCGCCTTGCTGCACAGTCCATCTCAACTGGCCGCGGAGATATATCTCGCGCAGGATTTAAAATAAAAATCTCTCAATGTTTGAACAAGTTACCCTTTATAAAAGTCTCGCTTTAACCATGCAATCCGTACGGACGTGCTTGCGTAGCATGGCGGCAGCCCGTTTGATTCTCAACACAAAGGTCAGGAACTCAGTTGCAAACTATGCAGATTTTCTTTTCAATACAGTTTCTTTGCTTCATAAACATACAGGTCCTAATGACGTTTTAGCCACGTTACGAGGTTCTAATTGCTAGTTCTATAATGTTTCAAAATCACTCTTCAAATCCGCTACTCCACGTGTGATAGCCATCCTTTCGACTAATTCAGATTTTTCGGTAACAACGACGACGACAGCAACGCCGACGCAGGCTTTACTGCAGAACGGTACCATTCCTATGTTGCATTAATATTTGGCAGTTGTAGTAGGAAACAGTGGAAATGATTGTCTATGCTATACGTGAAAAGGGTAAGACCCGATTAAAGCGAGAAGAGGAAGAGAGGGGATGGAAAGGACGCAGCAAAGAAAGTCTGCTTTCTCAGTTCCATGAAGCACGCCTTTCGGCGTCTGTCTCTAGGAGGCGCAGAGTCCGCGCTTTTCCTCGGGACTGCCAGTCCTCGCGCTACCGTGCCAAAAGTAACACCTATAACACCTAGCAGCCGAAGATTGAAGCGCGCCTTCAGCCCTCACTACAAGTGGCACTGTCAACCACAGTCTTGCCCCGGATAACTCAGTGACATGTGGTCACTGCAGGATACGAGGAAATCCAAGAGATGGAAAGTAGTTAAGAGGAAAAAGAAAAAGACATCGAAAAAAACTGGTGAATGCGTGCAAGCGGTGGTGTGAAGGCGAGATCATCGTCTGTGTTGCTGGTTACTGGGCGCAAACCGAACAGGAATGAGAGAGGGAGGTCGTGCCATTCTTTCGGAGCTAATAAGAGGTTGTGTCGGCGGCGCTGCTTGTCAGCTGCAAGGCTGGTTTTTTCCGGTGACGTTTTATTACTTGTGCTACGGGCGTGTAGTTTTCTTTGTCGCTGATGAAACGGGGAGATGAAAGTGCGAAACTCAGACGACGTTTTATCTTTGTATCGGGGTTAGGTGGCTTGTGTGGATTTTGTTCAAAACCAGGAAGAAACACTTCGGGTGCGTCTGTTCTAGCTTTCGTGCTTGTCTTTGGTTTACCTCCGTCGTTGAGCTTCGTAAGCATGCCCAAATACTGACATCATCACTTCAGAAACATGTCTGCTGCCGTCTGCAAAGGTTTCTTTCTGCAACTTTGTTTGATAGAAAGGTGTTGAATGTCTTTTCTGCAAAGCACTAAACATTTTTTTCCAACTGCGCATGCGCGCGGCCAGTTTACCTCATGCTACTGCGCACTGTACTTAGCCTAATCAGTATATGGTCTGTGACTTCTTTTGAGAAGACACTGCAGACTTGCTTATAACACGTATATTTTTCCAGGAATGCATGCTCCAAACTTCCAGTTTTCGCCTCATGTGAGCTGCTGGCTGTTCTACTTAGCATGCTTCTAAGTGTGTCTGCACTTTGTGCGTGCAGTTTCTCTCATCTTGGTAGTTATCGTTCCTTTCGGCTCATATTTATGGGTGAAGCGAATATTTCTCTCGTTTGCCGTCACAGTATAGACCTCCTCAGTTTTTGGATTTTTGAGGCGCTAAATAAACTTTGCATTTATGTTTTCTTGGGGACCATTGAGTGGGAATCTTGGAGAAGGGCCGTTTTGGTCACTTCTAGAATCTTTGGGTGCACATTGAAATTTATTGCTTCCTTCTTTCTTGCCTTTCGTGAATGAGTTTCTTTTTCGATGGTAGCTACTGCTTTTTTTAGTGTTTCTTTGCGTTTGAGGCTTCATCATGTTTGGCGGCCTCCTCGTCAACGAAGTGCCCGTTCACTTTTTGTTTCGCATTATAAATTTGAGCCTCAGAAATATTTTCCCATTGTCTTCTTGGCTTTGACCTCATGCGAGCAGAGCGCCTTGAAACCTCTCTTTGATGCTCATTATCTTCGTTATGACTCGCTCACCCACGGCTCATTTGGAATACTGGTCGTCATGTCACCATAATCAGCGTGACTATGCCCACTGCAGAGCGAAGGCCCCTCTCATGTCTGTCCAATTAACCCTGTCCTTTGCCAGTTGCGGCCACCGTATCTCCGCAAATTTCTTAATCTCATCGGAACAACCCAAGTTTCTGTTGTCCCCTTCTACGCTTGCCTTCTCTTGGAATCAACTCCGCTACCCTTAAGGACAATCGGTTATCTCGCCTTTGCATTGCATGCCGTGCCCAAGCCCACTTCTTCCGCTTGGAACTTTCGACAACGATGCCATTAGCACGAGCTTGTTCCCTCAGCTACTCTACTTGGCCCGGTTTCGGTTTCTTAATATTACACCTATCATTTTTCTTTTCTTAGCTCGCTGCGTTGTCCTTAACTTAAGCTGAACCCTCTTTGTTAGCCTCCACGTTTCTGCCCCATAGGTTAGTAGCGGTAAGACACAGCTGCTGTAGACTTTTCTCTTGAGGGATAATGGCAAACTGCTATTCATGATCTGCGAGAACCTGCGATATGCGCTCCACTTTATTGTTATTCTTCTAGTTATTTCCCTCTCATGATCCAGATCAGCGGCCACTAACTGCCCTGTGTAGATATATTCTCTTCCTACTTCCAGCACCTCGCAACCAATTGCTAACTGCTGTTCCCTTGCGAGACTGTTGAACATTACTTTGGTTAGCGCGTCATGTATTCCTTCTTTTAGTTCGAAGCTTGCTACTACCGCCTGACACTGACGTCCATGCTGCCGCTGCCGTTTACGGGCTCAAAGTGTTGTTCCTACTCTTTTAAAACCAAAATTCTAAAAAAAAAATGCCGACCCAATTAAGAGGGCACCACGCAGTATGGCCTTGATTTCGACATTTGTTGCTTATTTCTATTTAGGATATTGCACCAACTCGCCTACCAGTTTGCCGTTTTCGAGGGTCTACACTTAAGTACTGCCTCAACCTGTAGTGTCATTGACTTTGCCCTTAATGCAGAGCTTGGAAAGAACTTACCTTTTCCTTTTTTTAGAGAAATTTGCGGAGTCGTGGAAGTCTAGGCAGATATGTTTCACAGGGCAGCAGGAACTCAGGGGACAAACACAAGCGCTAACTTCCACTAAGGGTTTATTTCGTGCACACAGAATTTATACATGAAGAAAAAACGATACGTTTCAGGTTATACAAGATAACTTGTGAACAAAACAACCTTTAAAAAGCAAGTACATGTTTCACCGGTTGGCATACTGCCCCGAGTCCAAAAATGCCATATCTTTCTTTATCAGCGACAGTGACGGACTGCTGACGCAGCTTTCAGGTCCAGCTTTTTCGATTGCGGCGGCCTCGAAATTCTCTTGTTAATCTATCAGCATTTCTACCAATCACCTCGCATTCTTTTAAACCGGGCTTGTATTTGTGCGCACGACAGTGCCGTGCCAAATTGCTGGAACCGCCATCTCTAACTTCCCTATGATGCTCGCTCAACCGCTCATTAAGGCATCTGCCTGGCTGCCCAATGTACGCCTTGCCGCATGGAAGCGGGATCTTGTAGATTATTTCCTCTGTGCACTGCACAAAGCCTTTTGTTCCAAAGCGCATAGCATGTTCTATGGAACATAACGCATACCCCCTAGCCTGAACCATCACCGTGTTAAGTCTAGGCAGATCTTCCCGCTTCCGCACTGGACCGTTCCGCTCGCGTCGGCTAAACGCCGGACACCGTTACGCCATGTCATAAAGGAAATGTGTGACTGAGCATTGTAAGCACTTCCAAGTTAAAAGCAATTCTAGCAAGAATAAAATTGCTTGCGTTGTCACACTCTGCATCGATTCCCGATTTTCAGAGTTCTCACTTTTTTTATCCAAGTTTTTATCCTCGATGCACTCTTTGGCCTTTTTTCCTTCAAAGGCGTCAGCGAAAGCAGCGGAAGTTGAACTTTATGGACAAAGTGTTGACGCGGCTGGGAGGTACGTGTACCCTGCGGCGGTTGCCGCCTACTTTATGCATGCTGCGCTGCAGTTGTCTGATCAAACAGTTTTGCACATTCCGTGAACCTGTAGATGCTTGGGCGTCGTCGTTGGTCGTGCAGTCGTAGATGCTGGTTGCTTCTTTGTTTCGGCCCTTCATCATCTGAATTCAAAATGGTCATCCGGCTGAAGTTGCGAATTAGAAATGGATTGTAAAACACGGCACAGAGGATGTGAAAGAACGCAAAGAACGGCTAGCTGTACGGCAGTATTTGTTGCGAGTGGATCAGCGCAAAACGTATAGGAAACATAAGGAGAACATTGCTCGTCTTGTCCATTTGTTGCCTGCTGTTCTCCATTTTTCATTCGGCGTCACACACTCAAAATGAGGAGAGCAAGCGCCTCTCCCATTGTTTTCTAAGATCAAGTGGCGTTTTAAAAAGCTTTCAAATGATTAAGTAACAAGGAAAACGCACTCCAACAACCTATTGGACAGAGGAACAAGGGAAGGGTTCAAGCCGAGTAACATTTTCCTGCGGCTCAGCCACGATTCATTTTCAGCGAAAAACGGATTATTATTTGCAAGATAGGAGCGTAATAAACGGCACGCTGGCATTTAAGCTATACGTTCAGCACTCGATGTGTGAGGTGGGAAATTGTGTGCGTGTTCCTCAATAGAGTGACAAATTTTTCGCAATTTTAACACATTTTGTGGTGCGAAAAAATGTCTCGGAACGACAAATAAATGGAATCACTCAATGTTTTTAAGAAAACTTCCACCTAATTGCCACGTAATTTAAATTTTTTAAATGCATTCTTCAAAATCATGTGTAAATTATATGGCGTATCATTTCCGGCATTTCACACATAGTTATGAAATATATCAAACGTGGATGATTGTGTTAGATTATGGACGTGATTAGATATATCCTTTGTTATCGTGGGGAGTGCGCGTTCAGTGTATGTATATCCGTTTCCAGTTCCTCCTTTTGATAACATTATAAAGCATGCTCACAGAAATATTTACAAGCTTTCAAGTGATTCAAAGTTAGTCAAGTGTAAGAGGTTATTAATACCTCCTCTGTAATAATGAAATGAAAAGAAAATTCAAAAGCTCACAGGTAATGCTCGATGTCAGTCCACGATAAATAAATTTAGGTCGATGAAGTTTATTCAAAGCCATCCACTATAGTGCCTTTTTCTTTTTTACGTCTTTCGCTTTTTGCTTGGTCCCGTCCTTCGTTGCAAGGTTCACGTTCTAACTTATTGAGAGATAACAAGTGGCCTTTCGTTTTGTTCATACATTAAATACAATGCAATACGTTTTAGGAGGCTCAATAAGCATTAAAAATAAATTAGAAGTACGGCAATTTTATTTTCGCCAGACTAATCTGCACCTATCTAAAATTTGTGTTCTCGCCTAACGAAGAGTCTTGTTACGTAACTAGTCAGGTAATCAGGAGATTCAGCAAATATGGTCACCATACATGAAGTTTGCTGCATAGAGATTCCTAAAGTTGAATGCATTCGAAGAATCCCGTAATTCCTTTTTTTTTTCGTACCACTGAACACTGGGATAGTGCCTATAGCCTGTGTGGAAGAAGTTATGCGCAGTGAAGACAATAATAAATGCATATTTTCAAGTTTCTTTGCTGGAGGAAGCTAAATGTACGAGGACATTAGTAGCAAGCACTCGAGTAGGAATACCTCCTGAAAGGAATATTTTTGCACGAGCTGTTTTTCGGGAGTGTGTATATTTTGCACATAATCGCGCTGTTATATGAGTAATTTTCTTCTTCGTCATTTTCAGTTTTGTTGAGTCATTCTTCGTCCCACGTTAGGGGGGGGGGGGGGGGGGCGAGAGGGGAGGGCGGAGACAGTTGACAGGTGGCAGGTGAAAACGGGAAAATCCTTATAAACACCGCCTTCACCTTCACCACCGGGTTCCACACAGACGCCGACAATTGAGCTTGAGCTTGATTTAATGAAATTTCTGTCAATACAATCGGCATGGCTTCTGGCACTTTTGAAGCGCTGGGACAAAACCAGAGAAGTAATTCCCGTGACTTCACCTCTGGTACCTGCAGCTATCGCAACACAAACAGCACAAGCAACGGTACAACATTCTTGCTAATTATAAACAAAAACAAAACATAGCGGACCACTAGTATCTTTAGCGAAAAATATTTCATCACAAAAAAAGCAAACATTCAAATACTTTTTACTGCGGTATTAAAAAAAAGCATTTTATTAATGAGAAGAAAGTAAATGGTATTCGGTACACATGAAAAGAAGGATGTGCACTCATTGGTCAGACAAAAAATATAACAGCTACTGTTTTCGACACACAGGCAAGCTTGGAGACCATTCAATTAGGTCAAGCAATGATCCAAAGCAAATGTCCTAACCGGAAGCCGCAGAGAGTTCTCACCTTTACGGCCTCCTAATGTTACCGCGTTAAAAAATGGACTGGAAATCGTAGCCAGAGACGCAGTAGGAAAGCCAGCTGCCGTCTAGAAGCATCAACCACAAACCAGGAGGCACCTCCCTATACCACCACCCTACCTAGGAGCTGCCCACTACCTGCCGCCACCCCCCACCAACCACTTCACACGCAGCCACCAAAGTACTAGTCACCGACAAGTCTCGCATTTTTCTCCCAAATCCCCCCCCCCGACAAATTTCTGTGAGGTGTATGAAGCATGGGCTTGGAGTCTCAATTATATTCAAAGCATCGAAGCAATAATCTAGGGTAAATCCAACTAATATCTCGGTTTCCTCGCATTAGAATTCCTGATCGTCTTGCCAAATCTTTTTTCTTGCTACTGCATATTTTGTGACACGTGGCAGACGTATATTCTATGGCATGAACCTGCCAGAAAATCCAGGAATAAAGAAAATAAATAAGCCAAAGAGACGGCTGGGAGGCGATCCTGTCCGACAGCTTTGACCTGGAGTCCCAGAGGGTTCTGGTTCAAAGAACGCGCGCAGCGGCTACCGCCAATGGTGCCCCAGAATAAGGACTCGGCCATTCAGGTAATGGAGTGGTGAAACCCTCCACTCTACCCTAAAACGTGCCTCAGTGCATCCAATAAAGTTATCACTACCACCATGTGACCGCATAAGAACCCCCTGTGGGGAAAAACTGTAGGACATCAGGTGTGCTCCCAGAACTACATGCCACCTGCCACGATTGGAAGGTGAAAAGTGTAGAGAGGGAAACTCCTGTATACTTGAGTGCCTAGAAGGTGGCTGCCATGGGAAGAATCTAGAGGTGGCTACAGTTCACAGTGGAGGTTATCACGCGGGCCGAGGAACGCGCTACCTCAGGGCGGTTGCCACGAGTACTCCCGGCTGGTGGCCACAGTTGAAGGTGGGCGATGGGAAAGAGAGTTGGCTGGGAAAAGAAGCGGAGATAGTAGAGTGATACACTCACAAGCAGAGTGATATGCCACTCTGCTTGTGAAGTTTATTGGTTTAGGGGTGTTTAACCTCACAAAGCGCCTCAGGCTATGAGGGACGCCGCAGTGGAAGCGCATGACTCCGGATAATTTTGACCATCTGGGGTTCTTTAACGTCCACTGATATCGCAGAGCACACGGGCCTCTGGAATTTCGCCTCGATTGAAATGCGACCTCCTCTTCTTCAGAAGTGGTTGTGCGCGAGCAACGTGCAGAACCAAGTGTTGATGGATACTGCACATCGGATATTTAATAGAAGGCCAAGAGTATAACCGTTTCAAGTGTAAAGGAGTACAAAAGACTCTGCGTCCAATAAAGGTGGATGCAAAGATATGCGTGTGATGAACCGTTCCATGTAAAGGGAATCAAGGTCTAATGCTACGCATTTCCGTCGAATCAGGACATCAATCGCCTGTCAGTTTTTTTTTTCACTTCTATTCGACAATACCACGTTGTGAGAATTTAGGCGACTGGCGGCGTTGCGCCACCCACGCAATGATGCAATGAAAAGCAAAATTACTGCTTGACAAAAACATAGTGGAAGAAGAGCTGCAATTGATAGGAATCACAAATCATTCAGGAGGGCTTGTGCAAACATTAACGGCGCCAAGCCGAAGAACAGGTAGGAGCACGCGTCTTAATAATAGAAAAGCCGAATTTCAACACAATCACTAAGAATGCACGTGGTATATGTACAATCTATTACTTGCATTTGATTGTAAATAACTACTTTTTAACAAAAAGAAGACGGGAAAACTAATTTACAGCAAACAAGAATCACTAGAGCACGTAAAACAAAAATAAATTTCTGGCGCAACTCTCTGCCCCATAAAAACCAGCAATTTCAAAAAGCACTGCTGTCCACACAGGCCTTTCCGATCCAGATGCTGCCCTATCTCAGTTGAAGTGCAGTGCGTGCATGCGGCACATTGAAGGCGCCTAAATGTTCTTAATCGATTACGATCGGTGGGTTAGTTGCTATATGCCAGATGACGCTGAATGCCTCCGTATTTATGAAAATGGTTGGAAAAGAATCGCACTGTAATGAACGAGATTTAAACAGTACACTTCTGATCAAAATATTTTGCCTGCGTGGCGGCTGTAGTAGGTTCCGTCACAAAAGCACACCATACAAAATATATCTGGCTCGTGCACATGGTTAAAAGTGTTAGTGTACTGTCCATGCAGGTGGGTGATGTTGAAAGTAGAAACAGGGTTCTGAAAATCAAGCCTCAAAGAGCAAAAGAGGAATTTTAAAATGTTACAGCTTTCAAAGGGAACCATTCTGCATGCATCTTATATTGCATTTGATTGTTTGCTGAGCGCGATGAATAGGCCTCAATGGTTCTTCAAGAACAAGTTGGAAGTGAAGTTGGATCAGCCTCGATTGCGATGGAATTGGCATTGTAGCAAAGCTGGATCTGTGTTGAGTTCAATTATATTCGTCTCGATCACGATGGAACGTATCCGTCTGACTGCGGTATTAGTTCTCGTGACTGTGCCGTTCGTTATCGGGTCAGCGTGAAAAGGTATCCGTATGTTTGTGAGTCATGACAAGCTCTTTTTCTACGTATTTAGAATTTGCCAGTAGAAATGCCTAATAGCCAAAGCAACAAAACTCCTGAACCGTGTTCCTTTAAGCTTAATGGTTTTGGAACAAAGTTTGGACACCTTACGTGCTATACGGTGAAGTCTAGAAATTTAGCTTTTCTTTGTTCATTTTAACTGAGGTGTGCGCTGAAATAAGCATTGTTAAATAATTTGCAGAAGTAGTGAAATGTCAGCAGAAAGGTAATGAGCAGATATACATTGTTGATAAAATGATGTACTACTTTTCGTAGGTCGTCTAGATTTCGTGCAATTTAACATGTCTTGCAATCCGTTTAGTTGTGCAAGGGGTTGAGTGACTACTTCGCCTACGTTAGCCTTAAGGAAGGAAAGGAAAATGAGTCGAAACTAAGCATCGCTATTGTTTTCGCAATATTTTGTCGTTTTTAGGTATTGTTCAGGGCACAGTAACAAGCACAGGACACAGTAACACAGGACACAGTAACACAGTTTCTTCACAGTCGGTGAAGACACTGCCTATATAATGGTTTAAGATTTTGAGTGTTTTTCTTGTTTGCATACCGTGGTTTTGCAGGTAAGCTTTGCAATGTTTATTTCTGCATGCTCAAAACTTGGGGCTTAAAGCTATTTTAGTTTTTTTTTTGCTGAGATTCCAGCAGGATTGTTTCTAATGATCTTAGACACGCGCAACTGCTTCTATATTTTCGGAGACTGCTGTAGTTGTTTTTGGTGCTTTATTTTGAAGGTTCCGTGCAGTTCTTCCTTGATTGCAAGCCGCGCGTGTGGCTGCCAAGACCGCCGTGTTTTTCATCTCTTTGAGGGAACATTTCAGCCGTATGAAGGATTTATTTCAGTGCAACACCATTCTGCTCGTCCGTTGCCAAACCTTTTTCATGATCACGTGGTCTAGATGCTGCTGGTGCAACCAACGTTTCCTATAAGAACGTTAGCAGAAGACAAAACCGCAAAAGGCTTCGAGACTGACAAGGCCCGCAATGACACTCAAGCAGCCGCCGTTTTCAATGGCTGCTGGCTGAGCTGTCCTACAGGAGCTCCCTACAAGAGCGCACTGTTCAGCGGAGAGAAGCTTCGATGTCTATCATGAGGCTGCCCCCGACGTCGACCCCACCATCCTATCCCAGCAGTGGTCGCCACCAACTTTCAAGAGCTGCACAGGCGAGGACCCCGATTAATGGTTCGAACAATCTGAGCTGGTAGAATCATTAAAGCGTTAGGCCACGTCTTCGTCTCACTGAAGGACTAAGCCCGTATGTTGTATAAAAACCACGGTCTTTCTCTAGCGACTTGGGAGCCAATCAGCAGTTAGCTGCTAAAGGTGTTCACAAATTAAGCATCCTGAGAAGAGAAAGAGCCGTACGACCCCGGGGTCCAAGCTAGAGCTCCAGGACGAGGCCGTCCTGGATTATGCCGAAGAAATGAAGCGTCTTTTCCGCCACACTGACCCCAACATTAGCGAAGAAAAGAAAGCGATACTTTTTATACGCCGCATCAAGGACGAACTATTTGCTGACCTCTGACGCCAGCCAGGAAAAACCGACGCGGAATTCACTCAAGAAGCCTCTACAATCGATAAGACCCTCGACGTTCGGACTCGGGAGTGCAACCACCGGCCCAAGTCTGCATCTGATCCGGACACGACGACTACCACTAGCGACAACTTGCGTCGCTAGTGGTGGTCGCGATAAACTGCGCTAACTGCTGCTATCTTTCCCAGAGCCTCAAGAATCGACTCTAATACACGTTGCACTGCAAGGAGTGCAACAAGCGCTTAGCACCGTGACACTGAGGGTCACGGAGTCCATGCCATAACTTACACCACCAGGGTGCGCAGCTAAAGGCATCCTGCCATTTCGTGTCAGGAGCCCCATGCACCGCCTTCAAGACACCAATCACCGGCGCGCCCATTTAAAATGTAAGCTCAGCAAAGAAACACAGACCTCTGGACGAAGATGTAAGCTCAGCGAAGAAACACAGACCTTCGGACGACCCGTGACCAGTGGCGCCCGCTCTTCTCATACTGCGGTGAGTCCGGCCACATCTTCCGTCAGTGCCCATAAAACAGAATGGGACTCAGGAATTCCCCCAATGACGCAATGCGCCCACAACCCGACTGCCGACAACGCGAGATGGAAGTGCACTTGCTGGTGCGAACTACCCGCAAAGACGTTCTCGAAGTTCCCGCCGCTGTTATGTACGCGGTTTTCATCGCCACATTGCAGCTACGCAGCCGCTGTGCGAGGAGGTCCCCGAAACCGCGTAGGGGAAACTAAGGATAGTAACCTTCATGCTGTGGTCGAATGGCGGCTCCGGTGCTTCTTTGACGCCGGGTCTGAGAGGGCGAATGTACGGCTCACCTCGGCTATTTGTAATAAGGGAGTAATTACTCATTGGCATCCACCCGAGCGCAGCCATGCGGCTAGAAAGGAAAGCTATACAGCTTTCTCAGAAACTTCGTAGTGAAAGAAAAATTCGTCCTGGTCCGGGGTTGGAATCCGGGACCACCGCTTCACCGGAGCAGTCGCTCTACCAATTGCGCTAACCGGGACGGCAACCTTATGGTAGGGCGAGAGCGAATCGATCAATAACTCGAAGTGGGAACTGTAGGAAGCTTTCCTTTGTAGCCGGATGGCTGCGCTCGGGTTGATGCCAATGAGTAATTACTCCCTTATTACAAATCTACTCCACCTTGGGGGATTCCGCTAAACATTTGACAAACCTCGGCTATTTCTTCCAAGAAGGCATCCGGTCGCGTCTTTGAGGAGGTGCCGCTGCAGGTTTTATTAACACGGAGCCTTTTCGGTTTCTGAACTTGTTGATGCCTGTTGCGATCCTAATGCCTCATTAGTGCAGTCGCACTATTTTTCCTTCGATGAGACTTGTTGGTTATAGTGATAAAAATGTTGGGAGAAATAGGGAAGCTTAATTCAATGAGCACACACAGCGCGGCGTGTAGCTTGAGCGTCAAGCTAGAGGTTATTGACCCGGCAGTCGATATCGGGGGTCACTTGGGCTTCACAGAGATTCTCAGTGGGTGTTGTGTCAAGAAATCTATGTCTGGCATCCCATCACGGCGGCACTGTTGTAGCGTTAGGAATGTTCCTTGGCGGCCTGAAGATGTGCGCCCTTGCGGGCCGCTCGCAGTGATTTTAACCTTTTTCAGTTGCGCAGCGAAGGTCTCACTTAGAGCATTAACTGTTTGCTGCTGTGTCAACTAGAGTAGTAATTCACTGCTATCAAAAGCTACTTTCTTTCAGAGGTTCTTGCGCTCTAGTTGCGTGTTAGAGGCTGTGTCTAGTAATGGCTTCATCGGGTGCTGTGATCGTGGCTGGGGTGATCCGTTGTCGCTTTCCTGAGTGGTGGCGTCATGATGATGTGGGATCGTTACTGCTTTCATATTTGCATCGTGTTACCTGCCGCCGTAATTGTATTCAAGTTGTGCCTTTGCTGCTTATTCTTCTAAGGCAGCACTTGGAACATCTCCCACAGAGGGTACATAATTTTAGAGCTCCGAAGTAGATAAGCCGAGAAGAAAACTGAAATCTAACAATAATTTGCAATTCTCACCGTGTATTTAGAGCTGAAATACTCGAGTCCCCTTTTTTTGGAGAAATTAAAGTGTGACTAAGTAAAGAAAATGTTATCGCATGCTATGTTCGGAAAAAAGTGGTGCTCTATTTGTGATACATGTGGCACGATGCATTTTTTTTTCGCTCATTAAAGTTTTTCAGAACCTTTTATTTCAGTTGTTATTCCTCTTGACGTTTTGTTGGGTGTTTATTTTTTTTCTTTCGTCTCGGCAGGAATTATGGTATGGGAAGTAAATTGTTCTGTTCTTGCAAATTGTTTTGAACTGCTCTATACAGCCTTGAATTCGTTCCTTCCAGCCACTTTTATTTCGGATGTACATTTGACAACCTGAAAATGGTCGACGAATGTCGTTAGAATTCCGGTAAAAAATTGGCCTATTTAAGGCGCAATCTATATTCCTGCAATTCAGGTGGTTTATTCAGAGCTTGGACTCAGACGCTCTCGATATGAAACTGTAGCAGGCAAATCGCTTTTTGAGTGTCTTACGGTTCATTATCATTCAGCAGATAGCCCTTGTGCTATTAACACCACACGCTCATTCTATGGATAGAAGCTATTGAATGAAAATGGGTAAGTGCAATGTTAAGAGACCAGCAGTGGGCAGAGTGGGTTAGAGAACAAACGCAGGTTAATGGCCTCATAGTAGAAATCAAGAGGAAGAAATGGGCTAGGGCAGGGCATGTAATGCGAAAGCAAGAAAACCGCTGGCCATTAAGGGTAACGGAGTGGTTTCCAAGAGAAGGCAAGCGTAGCAGGGGGTGGCAGAAAGTTAGGTGGGCGGATGAGTTTAAGACGTTTGTGGGGATACGATGGCCACAGCTAGAAAAAGAGGGAGTTAATTGCAGAGACATGGAAGAGGCCTTCGCCCTGCAGTGGGCGTAGGCAGACTGATGACGATGATTGTGAACATTCTGCTCAGCGCTCGAGGGAAAAGCGCACAAATATACGATGACTCCGCGTACACACCTGTTATAAAAAAAAAGCTGAATGTGCGAGTAGCGTGTGTTATAAGGTATTTTATATCTCTACTGTACTGGAGAAAAAGAATTATGCAGGACGATTTCCTAGGAGCTATTCTGTGGCGCAAAACACGGACATGTCGAAGGAAGAATAGCTCAAACAACATTCAAGGTCAAAAACTTCTCGTATTTCTGTTGGTTATTTGTCCTCTATCCTGTATCTGAACGCAAGGAAGAAGTAGGTCACCCGCATTCCACCAACGGAATAGAAAAATAATTTTTGACACTGGGTGATGTCGCTCACACGATGTCTCCTGAAGGTCCACGAACGGAGATGCGGGAACTAGCAGAGTCTCTTTTGAAATTTTAACGCGACGCTGGCGTTCATGAGCGGTGGAGCAAGTTATATTCTCTTTATGCTATGTGAGACAGTTGGGCTGATCGACAGCAAGTTGCATGTAAGGCTAAGAGCGTCACATTCTGAACACTGCAACCACCTGCACTCAGCTTGAAGTTTTTTACCAATCAACATCTTCTGGTGACAAGATTCTTGTCGCCTGAGCTCGGTTGATTTATCACGGTTTAAAATCTCAAACCAACTCAGGCTATGAGGGACGCTGTAGTTAAGGGCTTCGGAAAGTTCGGCCACCTGGGATTCTTTAACGTATGCACTGACAGCGTACATTACACGAGCCTCTAGAGCTTCGCTTCACCGAAATTAGACCACCGCGGCCCGGATCGAACGCACGCCTTTCGGGTAAGCAGCCGAGCGCCGTAACCACTGAGCTACCATGGGGCCTGGAATCGACAACAGAAGACTAATACAATTTTCTTATATAAGGGAATATTTTTTCAGACTATTCTTTCGGTTTTTTTTTGCTCTACTCGCTAATTTAAATCTTGAATTACACGGATACCGTAGCGTCGCAGTGTCAGAAGGCAAAGCGATATTTCGTGTATCTGCGCCTAACTTTTACTGTGATACTTGCACCAAGTCAGCAACAAAACACTATGTGACAAGCCGCACATGTCCACACATTAACGATCTCGTCGGCCTTTACAAACACTTCAAAACAAATACACCTCGCCAGATAACCCTACACCTCTACTCTCTACACAGAACAACGAGATGTCACTCTCAACACTGACGTCATGGAGCGGAAGCCAGAGCGGTCCTCCTGACTCTCCCAACCAACTGTGCTCCTGGTGCTGACTATATCAAAAACACCATGCTCCGTACTCTAGACTACCGATAGATCATCGCGTGGGACCCTCCGTCCGATGTCCGTAGTGTGGTCTCGTAGAGACAATGCCACACGAGCTCTTTGAATGTGCAGTCGCCAGGAATTCTGAGTCCTAATGTCGCTTATGTCCGGGGCGATCCCTGGCCCTAATTCCAGATTCTGCGACCCTTTTGTACGCATGTTGCTTTGTGCCGGGGCGTTTGTTCTGTGGCGCCAGGGAGGTGTAGCGGCTGTGCAAGGACGGCCGCAGAGGGCCATGGACCCCATGCTGCAGCGGGTGCGTACGCGCATGTTCGCCCAGGCGTGCGTGGACCTCGTGTCGCTGGAGGAGCACCAATGCCTTCGGCGCTGGTCCACCCGCTTCATCGAAGTGCGGCGCGGCCGGGTGGGCGTACTATCCCTGCCGCACTAGTGAGCAGGAAAGTGTGTGTTGTGCGCGTGGTCCTGCTGTGTGCCGTGGACTAAGGTGACACCAGTGCGCGGCGGACACCAGGACGAGAACTCTTTGTGACTGTGCCCCTAACTTTGGTGGGCTCCCCGTATGGGTCTTTTTTCTCGCGCCTTGTTTAGAGGGACTGTTTGTTTAGAGGGACGGGAGTCCCTGAGACAACTCAAGTAAATAAAATTCTCTTTAATCCAGATTACTCAGAACTTCCACCTATGCTGGGGGAAGGTATCCTGTCGCAGTCCTGACGGCACGGGAAGGTTATATTCATACCAAACGCAATACACCGCTCACAGTCCGATAAACGTCATGCCTCAGAAAGCTCCTCGAGCATGCTGTGTTAGAGAGACTCATAACACACATGGCAGACAAAAATCTATACCCGCGCAGCATTGTGGGGTTCAGCCCATTCCCTCCGCGTAGGTCACCATACTGCAACTCATACAGATTTTCCACGCACTTCTCTCGGGTAACGCCAAGGTAGTCCTAGCTTTGGATCTCTCTAAAGCTTTTGGTAGCATTCACACCTGTGGCGATCATGACTGCCCTCTCCCTATTGCATCTGGGTGCGCGCACGTGTACCTACATTGAAGCATTCCTGACTGACCGCATGACAGAGATACACTTCGACCCTTTCCCCTCCCATTCCTACTGCACCCCCAAAAGTCCATTCTCTCCTCCTTAATGTTTAACATCACCTTAATTCCCACGCCCGAACACTGGCAACCATTCACTACCTCAAGCGTACCCTCTATGTCGACGACATCGTGCTGAGGACCACCCTGGGCAGTGACGGTGGCATACAGAACACCTTACAGGACGCAGTTACCTTCACCCAAAATTTCGCTCGGAGTATAGGACTGTCTGGCTCCCCAGAAAGTACCGAACTTCTCCTCATCTACACCAAAAACGGCCTCTTCCCCCGCTCCAGCGTTACCGTTGAACTGAAGAGGGACCCGGTATCGGAGGTTGACCGCCTCCGTGTCCAGGTCGAACGTTTATGCATATCCAATGTTCTTGGATGAAATTTTCGAATATTAGGAAATTGTAAGGTTCTGTTAAGGAAACATTGAAGGCCATGGCTCATTCCTCTGATATATTGCAAAATCTTTCTTTTAAAGTTTTTCCGTGGCTTACATCGACCATTTATGACTGCCATAGAGAACCAAAGGCGAAGCTTTTGACGACGGCAAAAACGTCAATAGGAGATGAATGCAGGCCTCTGAACGGGATTTCTGCGGATATATTGATTGCGCTAATAAAATTCTGAACTATATGAAAAAATTGCGTTCATAAACTCTTTTCCGGTAAGTAATGATTTTGACCAGAATTATTGGGTATTATTTTACCTACATGTACGCACCGACCCACAAAGATCATACCCACAGAGAGATTACTAAGTCCGGGCCTCCGCAACATGATCAGGAACCAGTGGAAGCCCAGCGACAGGCCCAATGCTTGAGACTCACTCAAACGTCTACACACCATGAAATCCTAGACTTTTCGTTTCCATCCCTCGACCTCTCCACCGGAAGATGCTCATGGAGCCGCTCCCGAAATATATGCACCAGCCCCACCATGAGCAGCGCCGCAGAGCCGTGCGAAGGCACTCCATCGCAATATTGCGTTCATAAACTCTTTTCCGGTAAGTAATGATTTTGACCAGAATTATTGGGTATTATTTTACCTACATGTACGCACCGACCCACAAAGATCATACCCACAGAGAGATTACTAAGTCCGGGCCTCCGCAACATGATCAGGAACCAGTGGAAGCCCAGCGACAGGCCCAATGCTTGAGACTCACTCAAACGTCTACACACCATGAAATCCTAGACTTTTCGTTTCCATCCCTCGACCTCTCCACCGGAAGATGCTCATGGAGCCGCTCCCGAAATATATGCACCAGCCCCACCATGAGCAGCGCCGCAGAGCCGTGCGAAGGCACTCCATCGCAATATTGCGTTCATAAACTCTTTTCCGGTAAGTAATGATTTTGACCAGAATTATTGGGTATTATTTTACCTACATGTACGCACCGACCCACAAAGATCATACCCACAGAGAGATTACTAAGTCCGGGCCTCCGCAACATGATCAGGAACCAGTGGAAGCCCAGCGACAGGCCCAATGCTTGAGACTCACTCAAACGTCTACACACCATGAAATCCTAGACTTTTCGTTTCCATCCCTCGACCTCTCCACCGGAAGATGCTCATGGAGCCGCTCCCGAAATATATGCACCAGCCCCACCATGAGCAGCGCCGCAGAGCCGTGCGAAGGCACTCCATCGCAATATTGCGTTCATAAACTCTTTTCCGGTAAGTAATGATTTTGACCAGAATTATTGGGTATTATTTTACCTACATGTACGCACCGACCCACAAAGATCATACCCACAGAGAGATTACTAAGTCCGGGCCTCCGCAACATGATCAGGAACCAGTGGAAGCCCAGCGACAGGCCCAATGCTTGAGACTCACTCAAACGTCTACACACCATGAAATCCTAGACTTTTCGTTTCCATCCCTCGACCTCTCCACCGGAAGATGCTCATGGAGCCGCTCCCGAAATATATGCACCAGCCCCACCATGAGCAGCGCCGCAGAGCCGTGCGAAGGCACTCCATCGCAATATTGCGTTCATAAACTCTTTTCCGGTAAGTAATGATTTTGACCAGAATTATTGGGTATTATTTTACCTACATGTACGCACCGACCCACAAAGATCATACCCACAGAGAGATTACTAAGTCCGGGCCTCCGCAACATGATCAGGAACCAGTGGAAGCCCAGCGACAGGCCCAATGCTTGAGACTCACTCAAACGTCTACACACCATGAAATCCTAGACTTTTCGTTTCCATCCCTCGACCTCTCCACCGGAAGATGCTCATGGAGCCGCTCCCGAAATATATGCACCAGCCCCACCATGAGCAGCGCCGCAGAGCCGTGCGAAGGCACTCCATCGCGATTGGGCGCCGGGCAGGACGCCGTCGAGGTGGACGCTGCTTGCACGGGTGATGAAGCGACTGCAATCGTGGCGAGCTGTCCTCATCCGCCATCACCAAACTACATTCTCCTCTAGACAGACCCCCCCCCAGAGGCTACAGAGGAAGCCACCATTGCGCTTGTTATCACCCGCATGGAAGCCCGGTACATTTTAATTGACTCCAAAACTGCGATTCTAAATTTTCCGCGATGCCGGATCCATACCCCTGCTTTTAGCTTACTGTGCGATCCTGCTGCATCACAACCCCGCCAAGTGGAGCACATAAGGTCACCTGCATACCCTAGAAATCCAGGAAATGAGAAATCTGGCTCATGTGGCCGCTGATCAGGGATTCACGAAGGAGTGCACGTACTCATTCAGCGAGCTGACGCAGGCTTAAAGAGCCTTGCGCGAGTCTGCCCCCTCCCCCCCCCCCCCCCCGCTGTACGAACACGCGACACTGTGGCGCAAACTACAGACACACACTCTCCTCACCCCTAACCCTATCCCGGCCGCCGCGGTAGCTCAGTGGTTGTGGCGCTGCGCTTCTGATTCGAAAGACGCAGGTTCGATCGCGGCAGCGATGATCGAATTTCAATGGAGGCGAAATTCCGGAGGCCCGTGTACTGTGCGATGTGAGTGTATGTTGAAGTACCCTAGGTGGTGGCAATTACCTAAGCCCTTCAGTACAGCGTTGCTCATAGCCTGAATCGTTTTGGAATGTTAAAGCCCAATAAACAATTAACTAACCTTTGTAGCGTGTTTTGCGTGCGCTCGCCTCGAAGACTGAAACACCTGTGTTCGTATCTCCTCAAGTTATTTATTTGGAGATTCTCCTGTTGCAATGCCACCAACGTCAAGAACAACAACGGCGATGCCGGCTTTTTTACAAAGCAGTGCATGTTCTGTTCTAACGCTAGGGTGTTAGAACAGAACTTCTTTATTCGGGACTGGTAAGACTCCGTTGCTTAGAACATGGCTGATTGCCTAAAGGAATTGGGATGCAGCTTCCACCACAGATCGATAGTGGATCGTCGGTAGTGGATCGCATGACACATAAAAGAGAGAATGGTGCCTAAACTGTCGGCGGTGGCTTTCGAGCGTCTTCGACAGACCCATTACCGGGTGCCTGCCATGATGGCGGAAATTTCTTCAGAATGAATTTGTGACAGCAAGATGAAATCTCGCGGACACCACGGAAATGTCCAATACTTCATGTTGCAGTGGTTTTTTTCACAGGAAGAAGTTTTGTTCTTACTGTGCGTTGAGGGATTTTACCTGCTGCGCTCGTTTTCTAAGTTTATTGCTCACAACTAATCTCCAAAGAGCAGCCAGGTGCCCCGCAGCCAAATTTTTCAGTGAAATTTTGTTTACATGTTTGCCTCAGTAAGAAAAACTATAGCTCCATTAGACCACAGAATATAGCTCCATAGACTTAGACTATAGCTCCATTATGAAGGCTTACCTTCTTCAGCATCGGCTTTGAAATTCCTTATTGAAAACACACTGCAGGTGTGGTTTTTTTCTTCGTATATCAGTGTCATGCGCATATATGGCGATGAAGGCTTATCTGAAAATAAATATTTTAAAGTACAGCATACAAATCCTGTGAAAGCCTGAGTTTAGTGCTATAGCTCAGCCCAGTCACGGTTTGATCCCAAGGTTTAGGCAACTGAGTGGAATAAACCTCAGCTTCTGAAGAATGAGAGCAGGTAAATTACATTTACACAGCCGGTCAAAATTACTGTTTCCATAGGGAACCAACTGAGTAGCCTTCTTCTCGCTTTGGAAAAACTTAATCATGCACATGAATATAAATCTTCAAGAGGTGCTCTGGTAGCATGCAGTGTGAACATAACAGATAACCTCTTTTACATCACTGTAACCAAATGCAACCCATGTGCTTAGAGCAAATTAACACGAAGAAATTATAACCTTTCCCGAGAGGTTCAGTACGTGCTTATACTTTCCATTCCAGTTGAGAGTTTCTTTGTCAGAAACCACGCAATGTTAAAAAAAAGAGATTTTGAACTATTTAGGTTGCATATTCGAATAGAAAACATGTTATATGTCTACAAATACTGAAAAAGACGTAATGACGTTAGAATGGCGTTGTTAGCACGAAATGTTTTAAAGACAGTAAGTAAAATACTAATCCCAATACTAATAGCATACCAAGAGCGTAGCCTACCAGTCATCGAACCAAATCCAATCAAATCAAATTTATTTTCCAACAAAGGAATAGTCGCGTGAGCTAAAAGCTGTACAAACAGCTTGACAAAGGCCAGTACACAGTACACATCAGTAAACAGTACACATCATAGCAGGAGCAAACAGCAAATTCCAGAAGTTCATTAGCATGAGATCCAGAAGTGTTATACAATGCATGCGCCACTGTAGCACGATATGAAAACAAAATAAAAAAGTTGATCAATAATAAAATGAATGAAAAAAGCTCAACGAGGCAGAAAGTTTGTAAATGCGAGTATAATATTGAAAGTAAGAACACATGTATGAATAAATTATATTTGCACCAAGTAGGTTCTCAATTGCTTACGACTAAAACTAACAGTGTGTTTATATTTGCTGAGAAAAACGGGAAGATTATGAGCCAAGGATTGTAATTTGTAGTCTGTTCTAAAATGTGGTGGGGGCCACGTGTCAGTGCATCAATTATTTACTATTGCAGTGCGGTGTTCAAGAAATGCAAGTTTTACCAAGAAGTTACCCATACCTGCCGAACCGAAATAAGTTAATTGTAACAAGCGATATTCATAAATATTATCCACATGGATCATATTAAGTGATGTTATTATAGGCTAAATATTTGACGCTGGTTCTAAGTTTACGATGAGACGAATAATTTTTTTTTGCAAGACAAGAAGCTTGATCATATTTGTTTTAGTTGTTGTTGCCCATACTAGAGTGCAGTAGTTAAAGTGAGAAACGAACATATCATAGTAAATCTGCCTTTTGGCACTTAGGGGGGCAATGTGCGACAGCGTGAGATTACACCAGTAACAGTAGAAAGCTTTTTAGAAATATTGTTTTGTCCCAGTGTCCCAACTAGGTTGGCTGCAGGACAGACGCCTCTCGCGCATCTTTCCCACTAACCCTGTGCTGTACCAGTTGCAGCTTTCAGTACTTAGCTGCGTTTAGAAACGACGTGCGTTGCTGTTGTTGCTGTTGCGACTGGAGGAAGGATGAAAAGGGAAGTGCATGGGACTGCCCAATGGCAGACAGAGGACAGGCGGAAGGTGCATGGTTTATGGGGTCTTAACGCCACGAAGTGACTCAGGCTACAAGGGACGCCGTAGTGAAGGGCTCCGGAAATTTTGACCACCTAGTTTTTTTTAACGTGCAGTGACATCCCACAGTACACGGGGCTCTAGGATTTCATCGCCATCAAAATTCGACTGCCGCGGCAAGGATCGAGCCAGCGTCTTTCAGGTAAGCAACCAAGTGCCATAACCACTGAGCCCTGGGGACAGCTGGCGTCATTACTTTGGCGGAGGCACGTCTGTTCATATTTCCTCTCACATCTTTCACATCTCTTTCTCCGATTCTGGTTTGAACGGCTGCGTGCCGCATGGTGGTGGCAATCCTTGGCTACGGGGTTTACGCGACAGAAAAAAATCCCACACTAACAATCTTGTGCCTGCGCAGCGCAATGTCTTTATTCCAGGTAGTAATTTAAGAAAAAAAAATGTTCGCAGTTAGTGCTGCTTCACTTGACAATATTTGAAGTAATAGAACAACACACGAAAATTTTTGAAACTCCTGTGAGCCTCGCTTGGGCTTCTAAAGATGTTTTGTAGCTTTAGTGGACGGAGCGCACGCGTGAATAAACGTTTCCTGAAAAACTATCCTTCTTTTATGGCAACAGAACATGGGTCAGCACGCATGCATTCGTGCACTGGACTAATCTAGGCGCAGCAAGGGCTAGACCGCTTTTTTTCTCTGGACTTCTCCCGCTAGTGTTGGGCGGCTGCATCGTGCTCTAAGGCAATTCGAGAGAAAACTGATATCCAGAATAGCGCTCCAGCTATCCCGAAAACGTTGCTTGCTTGTTAGCGGTGTGCACCTAGCGATTTGCTGGTTGTTCCTGAGCAGTCACGCCTACCTTCTTTCTGCTGCTACTTCGTTTAAACTGATCAAGCTTTTTCGTTATTACAGCCTTGACATAGGCTTCATTAAGAAGGCAGTTTAGCGGTGGAGACTCGTTCTTCTTGGAATGAGTTGAATTCTTTTTGACCTAAGCGTCCGAAGAATGAAGTGTCAGTGGGAGGAGCAGGTGCACTCTAAACATAAAGGAGTAAAAAGGGAGTAAAGTATGTCCTCTAGCGCACACCCTTTTCGGAAAGGCAGAGTGATAGAGGACAGCTTACACCCTTTTTACTCCCGTATACGCGGATTCTTGTTCAGGGTGTTCTTTAAAAGTTACTCGCTGGCATGTTCATAACTGCAGATGGCCCTTCTTTAGGGACTTTGCCAAGCTAGAACAATTGTGCGCTTCAATTTTTCTGATAAAAAAGTAGACTTATAGACGTATCCAAAAACATGCAACAGTTGAGAGTACGTCTGGATATTTTATGTTGTACTCAAATCTTCTGAAGCGGCGCCTATATCTGGCCAACAGGGACACCAGGCTTCAAGCATTCAATTCTCTTGTTCAACCTTCACTGGAATATGCGTCAATCATTTGGCTTCCCTACCAAGTCACTCTCACCAATATACTTGAAGCCGTTCGGAATAAAGCCGCGCGATTCATCTTATCATCGTACTCGAGATTTCAAAGCGTTTCATCTTTGAAGCAAGAGCTCAACTTGCCGCCTCTCGCAATGTGCAGAAAATTTGCCAGATTATTTTTTTTTCACACTCTCTTTCACAGCAGTACATCATTTGCCCGGTCGCACATCTTACCGCCACTTCACACTTCACGTCGCACCGATCATACCTACAAAGTTAACCCCTTTTTCGCTCGGACGGAAAGCTACAAGAATTTGCCTTTAACCTTGTCAATAAAAGAATGGAATGAGTTGCCCTTCAGTATCGCTACCATAACCCAGTTTTCCTTATTTCAGTCGGAATTGCTAACATATCTGGAATGCCAGCGCGTTCAGTAACCAGATTGGCTTTTATATCATTTACCTGCAAACTAGTATGTTCTCTTTCTTTGTTATTTGTGCATTTTTTTTGTAAGTTTCTACGTTGTTATGATCTTTCTCAACATGACGTATTAACCAGCTAAAGTACTTTTTTGCCCTTTGAAAATTGTGCTCTGACTTGTCCCCCCCCCCCCCCCCCTATGTAATGCCCCTAGTGCGCCCTTAGGTTATTTGAATGAATAAATAAATAAATAAAAAAGGAACACACAGAACTTGATTTTCGAGTGCGCATTCAAGCTAATTACGAATGTAAGTACTGAAACTTCCAAAACACCATGCACTAACGCACAATACTTGTTCTAAAGCCAAACTTAGTGGTTTCAGCATCCGCCTCGGAAGCAGTAGGTGCGTGGTTCTGTGCGATTTTCCCGAACATCTCCTAAAAGAGCCAAGCACCAGGCCGAGACAATCTTGCACCCTTCAGAAAACCACGCAGCTAGGAAAGCGAGGCTCATGATTTGAGGACTTCCTGATTATAATGCTGCTAATAACACTAAAGAAGGCCTATTTGAGAAAGATTTTGCCACATTTTCAGGTTTGTGTCTACATTTAAGTCTGTTTAACGCGGTCATTACTGTCGTTTTTTTACGGGTAAAGAAGAAATCTAATATTAACACTTGAAGCGTTTGTGTGTACTGAGAGTGATCCGAACAGACAAAGACAATTTTAGTAGGCTTACCTTTTAATTCCGAAACATTCATAGATATTGGTTGTCCTCCACCGTTATTATAGAAAGTTCCCACCAAACGGCTAAAAGGTCTGAAAATAGCAATATGACTTAACATCATGTCTTTGTACAGAAAAAAAAAACACGTAGTAGTTGAGATCATCAAAAACTTTATTCCCTGACTGTCGACCTAGTGCAATCTTAAAAATACGCTTGTGGAGAACAACATGCTCTGGGGCGAACTGGCGTATGCTAATGTGCGGGGCTAATAATACGTTGAAATTAGAGGGACTGAAAATGAGTCCACGGGGCTCGCGGTTACGCTGAACTGCACATGTTTTGTTTGCATTCCTCTACTAAGCTCGTTTCCTGGTCGCTGATGCTAGGCTCACACGCCGTGAAAATGGCAGGCGACATTTAAGCCGTGGGTGTTCCTTATTTGAGGCGAAAATTAAGACTGAGTCAAGCAACCTTCATTTGGTCTCTGAAGGACAAAGCAGGTAACGAATGAAATCTACGAGAGGGCAACTTTGACAATACCCGGCCTCTTTTATCCTGTTATAATGTACGCAGGTACGCCCACAGCCGATTTTAAATTTCTGCGCCTTATCTCATATCGCTCATAAGTTATTTTTCTATGCATTGCTGGTAAGTTCCTTGATCAAACAATAATATATCGGAGGTCGAAAAATGAAAATGACACCTTCACTTCAGCGTTCTATCTTGTTTCTCTTTATTCTTCTTCTATTTGCACTAATAGTACTCATTGATTCAGATACCACGATTCGAGTATTAGATCGAATTTGTGTTGTTCAAACGAAATGAAAAAAAAATCAAACATCACATTGAAACAAAGTGACAGGGAGCTACGAAAAATCTAATCATTTCCTATTAAGCGCTTCTTGTATCAAGTACAAAATATTTCCCAATATTAGGCGGCAGCAATATTGTTCTCGTAGTTGGTTGGAATCTCGCTACATAAAGAAACTAAGCGTGTGCAACATTCTCAGGCAAAAATTTTGTATATTGGAAAGTTGTAAGATAATACTGTGAAAGTATTGATGGTAAGGGTCAATTTTTATATGTTGAAAAATTTTTCTTCTATGTGTTTCCATCTCTCGCATGAAGTAGTCATGACTGCTGTAGGAAACCAGTGGGGTACGCTTTTGATGATAATAAAAAATTCAGTAGACAAAAAAATATAGAAGACTGCCCTCGGTTGATCTGTTAATATATTGATTGTTATTGTGGTGTGTTACCTTATGTTAAAAAATTGCGTTAATAAACGGTTAAAAATGTTTTTGACCAGAATTGTTGGGTATGTCAGCGCTTGAATCAATAATCGACTGCTTTTGTTTATTAATTGCTATTTAAAAGCTTATTTCGTGGCACACGATATAGAATCTGATAACGGCGTATCCGTTTACCCTCCAGGGCGGAGAAATGCTAGGGTGGAGAATGCCTTACTGCATTTGTTACATCGATAGAATTAAACGAGCACTTGCTCAAATTTTAATGTCGCGTTTTTACTATGAACTCTCGCATATCTCAAGAATATTCTAGGCGTAGCTGCACAAACCTTTTCAATTGCTTTTATTTGCACCACCACTCGGCACGGCTGAGCTATCGCATCAGGTATTTTAGGCTTTTTTCCTGCTATAAATTGTACATCTCTATTGTGCATCGCAAATTCGTATAATTGAGAATACCTTAGTAGCTGTGCTTCGTGACTTTGTATAAAGGTCGGAAGCCAACAGTCATCGAAACTAAAAAGAGCAAGAGGAGATATCTTTATCGAATTTTTGTTTTGTTACTTTGTAGTAGTGATCAATTTGAATAGATAGCGTAGCTTATTGGCGAAAAGTTAAATGTTTAAAAGTAGCCAAAAGTGATTGCACTGTTATTGCACTGTTATTACGCTTTGAACAACAGGAAACATTAAAAAGCAATCAAGAATATTGAAAAAAATCCCCTGTTCACTTCGTGCATTCGGTGACAGTTGTCTTTCTCCAATTTTATGGCATAACAAACCTGTCGTTTTCCTACCCTTGTCTTCTCAGTATGTAATGAAAGCCTTGGTGGTGGTTGTCTTGATGCCGTAATTAACATAAGATGATTCCAGCACAATATCTGCCCTGACTGTTCGATCATATTGTACATGAAACTCGCCTTAACACAGGACGAACTACATATTTCGCTATGAACAAGGGTGGTGGTGGTGAACTCCCTCAAGGTTATATCACACGTAAAATAAATACTTGCGAGATTAGAAGGCTGGCCAGCCGCCGTCCTAACTCAACTGGTAGAGCACCGTACGCCTAGTTCAGAGGTGGTGGGTTCGGATCTAACCATCAGCATGTGCTTGTTGTTTTTTATACTTTTTAACCAATTAACTTGCACCCATAAATCATTGAACTATTCTTACATATGATACCGATCATAAAGTAAGAGAAAAAAATATTAAAACATTCCTCTTTGCTTAGTCTCGATGACTGTTCGCTTCCTTATCATGTACGTATGTCATAACCACCCGCTCATTTTTCTAGCCTTGTCTGCTTCTTATAAAGTGGTACTCTTTACCGTCTGCATTTATTGCAGACACCGATGTCCTGAGGGACACGTCTGCAAGTTAGAAAAAAATTCTAATCTTTTGGTATTTTGTAACTAATACCATTGTTAATAAAATAATATTGCTCCGCCTAGACGCATATTTCCTTTTAAAATTTACCTCTAGTCCTTTGATGAAAACCAGATTACTTGCGGTTGTAAAGGAAACGAATCAATTTGATTATTTCTGCGTTACAAATTTTAAGGAATAAGTTACTTAGCGGTAGAGATTCCTGTAGCTATGGGCAGACACATGATAGCAGAAACACAAACCCTTTCAAAGAATAGCTTTCGGAAATATGTCATATACATCATTGCACACTGTTATGCGTTTAAGATAGAGCTCGAGGTTGTACATTTTCGGACACTGTCCCCTTACAATATGAAATGTGTTGTTCCGAATTAAAGATAATTTTCCCCCGTTCTTCTCAGAAACAGCGTTCCAAACAAGTTTCGCTAGCGAATACGCACAAATTCTTGCCAGAGCATGTAAAATGAGCACTAACCAGTAAAGAATGGTTCACGCCTGAGCTTAAACCTTCCTCGTTATTTTAAAGCTTTGATAATATGACAATGTAGGTTGCATTGCAGAAAACTAAAGCACAGAACTTAGATCTAGAAGGCTTCACAAAACTTCCGTCTTTGGTAATGCAGTTATTGGGCTCAAAACTAAGAGATGAGACGTAGCGAAAGGAATGGAATATTCCATCTGGAAAACAACCGGCATAGTCACTGATACATTAGCGCCTAAAGTAATCTGAGGAAGTGCGTCTAGTATGATATAACACTTGAGCTGCTTGCTTGCTGTAGGGAACTCAAAAAAAAATATGTGAGAGTGTGAGTTTCACAAAAATGAAAGAGAAATAGGCATGCAATGGCTTAAAATCAATTCTGTCAATTTGATACGCATTTATCAAAACCGTAAGGCAATCTGTTTTGTTTATAAGTTCAATGTACAGTACAATAAAATGGAACAAGGAAGTATCATTACTTACAGACTGCCGTTCATTTCTGCTTTACGCCAGAAAACGTATGTTGACGCTGATATGTTTATTTTCACAAAATATATGCATCTCTCGAGCAGTATTATAGGCGAGGTATGACTTCCTACCTTCAATACATTCGATTCCGTCTGCTGGTAGACCCAAAGTTTTTGGCTAGTGTTGAAAACCTGGGTACATTAGCAAAACGCAAGTGTGACTGCGAGGGTTACACTTACTGACAAGGAAGTGCAATGACCATTGCTTGTATCTCGTGTTGTTAGTGAGGGGAATACGCGTTGGCCAATTTCACGCTCTGTACCTGTTCTTTGCGTACCAGCTTTAGGCGTAGGTGCAGCCGTAAGAATTGTGACGGTACGAGTCTCTGTTCAAAGCTTGTAGACAACACTCTAGTATGCTTTTTGCTTGGTGATTTGGCACTAGATCACACAGGCTGTAATCACAGTTATCCACCTCTATAATTAGAAAAGCGATGCATTTAAAAGGCGCTACTAAGAATGCAACGATGGTTACCTGTCGCCAAAGCTCATGAGTGAAAGTTGCCAATTCTGAATGAGCGAACGAAACTACACCATACGCCGGTATATAATAGACAGCCAGTAATCATATGCACTGCAAATTCAGCACCCCCCTTTTTTGACAAAATAGCAGCTTTGTTTAGAGAACAGCGCGAATGTATTTTCGAAAATCTCTGGCATCTACAACAAAGGGGCGTGCTGCTCTTGGACAGCGAAAAAATTTCAGCAAGCACAGTTTTCAGAGCTGGGTTTTAATCATTGGCCGCGGGCAAAAACATCTCTCAGAGTGCAGTTGGGCAGCAAAAATAGTAGTCAGTGAATCATTGTGCTCCTCACTGCAAACGTAGTAAACTGGGTGCGTAACTTGCATGAGGCCACCGTGTCCGTGGGGGTAGTGGTGGCAAACATTTATTCACTATGTACAAAGGAGGTGTTTGGTCCCAGGCCCTATTGGTCCAGGTACTCACAAAGCTAGGTAGAGCTCCTATTCTAGATCTCCAGTGGCGTCCAACGCCGCTCACATCCTGTCGACCAAGGGCCGTTGTGATTGCAGGTCATGGCAGCTGAGCAGCGCCGCCTCCCAGGCCTCCCTTGAAGGGTGCGGATTGGAATGGCAGGCCCAGACCATGTAGAAAACGTCGAGATTTCCGCGGCCATTGAGAGAAATCATTCTGGATCGAGCGTGCCAGAGCATTAACAGCTCGATTTAGGCTCCAATTTATGAAAATAATAGGCGGCGGCCGTCGCACTTTAGCGGTCGGTGCTTGTCTGAAAGGTATTTTTGAATATTCTTGTGTGCAAGCATTCATACGATCGTCAGGGCCGAGCAAAGATCTTGCTTATGCATCGCTCTCGTTGCCAGAGCAGCTGCGAAGCAAAGTGGCAAGAGTATGGCCCGGGCTCCCCCCGAAATTTGACTTTGTCTGATTTGGGCCAAAATCGATGCCCAAACATATTTGAGCGTGCCTGACACGATGGCGACTTCCAAATTTGTCCCGGTAATTTTCAAAAGTTTTGTCTTTGCCACCCTGGAAAAAAAACTTGGAGGAGACACTTAAGCTCCGCCTTACGGGTGTGACGTGATAGCGTAATGGGTTAACTCCCATATTTGGAGAAGGTCATTCTCTACTTTACATTCATAGATCCCTGGGGGTCTTCATACCCCTACTGGTGGAGTGGTGCGGCGGTTAAGCGATGCCACATTGTGCCCTGCGATGGCAGGTGCTGCCAGGTTACTCTTTCCGTGTGCACAATAATTCATTTAACGGCCACCTACAACGGTGAGTAGTTTCCTCACTATGCAGTGGGCAGGTTGTAATGACGCTGTAAGGCCACGTGACCTAGCTGGCCCACTTGCCTCCTAGGTTGCTCCCTGAGCGCGATCTGCCTGCCTTGTGATTTTTTTATTCACAACGGGCCCAATGTCGACGAGGCTGCCGACGACGCCAACGCCGGATTTTCTGGGTAACAGGGCCTTTAAGATATAGCGTTAAATGTTGTTCACAGCTTTGATATTTGCGCCGCCTCGCTGCTGTGGTGCCAGTTGTGGCTTCACCGTGTACGTCATCGCGCTTTCGCACGTCACACATCGATTTAAGCGAAGTTAAACCCCGGCTGATTTTTTATGCAACTGCGCCTCAGTTGTCTTCACCCCTGAGTATGCGGTTGGCGGCTTACACGGAGAAGCATTTCTCTGAATGATCCTTGCGGTGCCTCTTAAACCGTGGCAGTATCGCGGCCACCATCCTGGAATGCATTAGTTCACCCACCAAACCTGCTCCACTACATTGCTGTCTGTAAAAATTATGATGTAAGGCGGTTGGGCTGCCCTCCACACGCGATCTTTGCCTGTTCCTCTCAGCAGCTGGTGCGAGTCGCTAGCTGGTTAGTGCGTTTAGTCAGAACCAGGAGATAATCATCCGCTCATATTACAACTGTGTTGCAAGCGGTGACTGACAGGGACTACTGATGGCGCCTACTCGGGCATTTTCATTTTCGCCTGAGGTGCGTGTAGATCAGAACTACGCGCTCTCAAACGCAGATGCTTTCAATATAGGTATGTTTTCAGGGGGTGTCGTCTAGAGGATGCATAACTGGATATATCTGCAGCACTTGCCGCTTTAACCAAGATTAACTAGCAGCCTGTAGAGAATGCGAATCCATCCTGTACCATAAGGTTTAGTTTGTAGGGATTTGATAATACCTGTAAAGGTTATTTCTGCGAGCAAGCTGTGCTGCGTACTCCGGCATTCTAAATGATGTATAGAAACACAGCGTACCAAGTCCGTATGCGCTGGAAACAATTTCATAAAAACTCACTGTTTGCTGTGTATTAGCTTTGTGAAACAGAAATGAAGATATTTGTGTTTAAAACTATGAAATACTCACAAAAAATGATTTGCCTGAACAAATCCTAAACCGCTTTAAGTCTCTTACTGTGACAGGGACCATTACAACGATACGTTGGCTCGGACTGCACAGTATAAGTACTTACGCATCCACATAGCATCAAATCTTTCTTTGGTTGAACATATAACCATCATTTTCACAAACGCTTCGAGGTCAGTAGGGTTCCTTCATCGGAACCGGCAAAGCGCTACCTCTCACATGAGTAAATAAGACTACATACCTTTCGACATAGAGCAGCTAGGGCACGCTTTATCCATGTGGCCACCTCACCAGAAATACTTAGTAGACTAGATGAAATCTCTCCAGAACAGTGCTTGTCGTTTCATTTCGCGCAGTTATATATACCAGTCCAGTGTAACTCATCTGGAGCTCAAACATTCAGTCCACCCGTTGAAAATTCGCCGAGACATTGACCTTTTATCTCTCTTTCATAACTACATTCATGACACTGACTCGCCACTGGGGCATCTACAACGTCCCTCCTAATTAACAATAGATTACAGAATAACTGCAACTACCCCGGCATTTATGGCAGTGCACAGGCGTGTAACTTCTCATCACTCCCACGCGCCAGACCCCATTGGCCGCGCGCCATCCACATCTTCTGAACTACAATCGCCCTGCACCGCAATCATGACACCTTTCGTAAACAAACTAAAACACTTCGTTGATAATGATTAGTACCCCGTTTTTATGCACATGTTCATGTCACTTAATTTTCAGCTACTTTAAACTGTTTTTCTAGTCGGTTCTATTGATGCGGAGTTTTCCTCAAGTATAAGTGAAATGGTTTTTTTTTGCTTCTGCGTCATACTTTGTGCACTTCCCCTATTTTGGTTCCGTGACGCACAGTTGTCTTGCACTTCATATAACTTCCTGTGAATAACGATACCTTTTTATCTGAGCTCAGTTTTTTTTGGTCTCTTTTGCTGCTGTTTTATTATGTGTTTGATTCGTAACCTACGTTGCACAAATGCTTTTTTTTATCCCCCTTACGCGATGCCTCTCATGAGGCCTGTAAGGCATATGTAAATAAAAGTATAAAGAAAATTATCAAGTGCACATACAGAAGTGAACAAAAACACATGATTGTTAAGTTTCTCGAAGTTGACCTCTTTACTTTGCTATAATTTCCGCACAAATTATATGAAAGACGGTGTCAGACATTTTTACACCAAGGGAATCAGTATTTATCACCATATTGAGCCACAGCTTGTTTCCACAGCAATTTTACTAACGAACTGCTATCGGTGCTTTGTGGAGGTGTCCCATGTAATATTTTTTATTTTTTTTTTGTTACAAATTGAGGCAACAATTTCAACAGCGCCTTTTCACAGTAACCTAACCATCAGTACATAGGACGGAAGCCTTTTCCGTCGATCATTGCTTGACGCCGCCGCTGTATGGAGCCGAGGAAACTGTCATTGAATGACTAGTCTCTGGTTCGCAGTGTTGAACCAACTGGTATACTTTATGCACGGCGCTACTGGCTTTTTCGCCCATGGAGTGATGCGCGATTCTTGTCCAAAGGCGTTCAGATCGAATAATGCCAGCTGACCAACTTGACTACTCCATATGGTCCACCGTCCTCTTCATGCTGTTTTTTCCAAGCGCGGAACAAGGCTTCGAAACGCATTTGTGTTGAAACACATATCCATATCCCAGATTCTTGCGTGCCTAGCCTAGCTTCAGCTCTTCAAAATTTCTTTGATACACTCCCTCGCTCATAGTATTTTGAACTCAGTCAAGGAGGCAAACTTATCCGTATGCATCGGATCGGCTTTGAGAGCGTTAATAGCGTGATTCAATAATGTTGTGAGGATTGGTGCAAGGTAGTAGCTCTTGTCTTTCAGTGCTCTCACAGTTATTCTGTCATGTCCAGTACACTTGCTTGAGACGAGATTATTGACAACTGCTCTGATTTCATAGCTGGCATTGACCTGTTGTAAAAAAGTCTCAAGAACACGTGGGTCACAGATCGGTCACGGCAGATTACGAATATTGGCCGCAAGCGCAGGGCCAGTGCGTGTGAAGTAATCATTAAATCTATCAGCTGTGTTGTCGTCAATGAGCGCATGGAGTATATGCTGTTTGTTTTCTTTTCGATTATTTTATTTACCAGTGCCCACATATTGCTGGTATTTCCGTGTGCTTTCTCTATTAGCAAATAATTTTACTCTTTCTTTTCCGAATTAATGTAACCACGCGGTTTGTAGATGATCTAATATGCTTCAAATAATAAACATTCTTTTTACGGTGTCTCCATTTGCGATACCATTTATATTTCTCTTTTACAGCTTCAAACGTGTTCTTGTTCATCCAGGGGCACGAAGGTTGTTCGTACCTACGGGCAATGCACGATGTACATTTTGCTGTGGCAGACTCGAGAGTATAAAAAATTTTCAAATGCAGAATGATATCTGGGTTAATTTGTGTTTCATATGCTGTTGAGACTTAATTTATGTATTTCTTCCTGCAAGAGGCGATAATTAATTGGTCTTTTTGGTACAGAGCTCATCAGAGTAGAATCGTTCCAACTCTGACGTAGCAGCAAGAAAATTGGCGAGTGATCTCCAGCAGTGGCATTATACACACCCGCTAAGATATTGTCCGTACTGTTGCATGATAAGTCATCAATTACAGTTGCAGATGTAGAGGTGACCTTTCTTGGATCAGAAGTTAGATTGTCGAAGTCATATGATTTAGGCGAGAATGTGTAATCACTGCTTATGCTCGAAAAAAACATCTAAGCTCAGATCCCCCGTGATTATAACAAAGCCTATAAGTTTATCCCCCATGCTCCTCAGTATACACTTCATGGCACCTAAAACCAGGCTCATATTCGAGATAGGAGCTCTATATATCACACCAACCGCTATTTCAAATGGCAGCGTAAGAAAGAGCGAGTCCACACCTATGTCCCTGGTCCAGAATTCAGGTATAAGATTAAACCGTAAGATAGATTCAGTTAGCAGTCCCGCACCACCACCACGTAAATCAGCTTCTCCAGGGCTCGATACGAAGTTGCATCATGGAGCAGAAACCCCTACATCCTTTCTCAGCCAGGTTTCACATAGAGTTATGACATTGAATATAAACTGATGTTCAGACAAATGCTAACAGTAAGTCTGCTTTTCGTACACTTCGGATATTACAATTTAGTAACGAGAAGTGGCAGAATTTTTGATATTCACCATTCACTTGTGTAACTCTGAAGAGCATGAACAATAGTTGACTTTATAAAGTGAACTAGCATCGTTTAAACAACTACTGTCAGGTCGTTTTCCCAGGCTATGTGAAAGACATGAGAGTTCTAACTTTTTAGCATGAGAAGCTTGCCTTGTTACATCCAGGCGAGCTTCCAGCCGTTATCTTTTTTCTGCTTTATTTCTTTGCGAAGAAGAATGTTATTCTCTGGACATAAGCACTCACTGACAAAGATTGAATTTTCGTCCTGGAATCCCAGAGCTGCAGTCGACAGCCTTTGTCTCCATGCCTTTTGCACCAGCCGGTCACGAACCGCTCTGGAGAAAAACTTTATGACAATGTTATTTGGATCCTTCTTTTCGGTGGCGACGCGAAGAATGACATAAATGTCTGCCGCTTTAAGATCATCTTTTAGGTGCTTGGCTAACTTAAGGATCATGCCAGATAACGATTCTTCAGCGGAGTAGGGCAGGCCTTTAATTTCTATGCTGTTTCTGCGAGAATACTGCTTCAGGTAAACTACCTCCCGCCGCATATCACTGAGTTCATTACAAAGTCGCAAAGTCTCCGGTCGATGCTCAGCCTGTTCTTTTTTAACAGCTAACAAGTCCTGCACAACATTCTGTGCGTCTGCACGTAGCTAGCTACTCTTGATGGAAGGGGAAGGGAATATAGCATCATATTACTCTAAGAAACAGCATGTACGTCTTTTATATCGATGACATTTCGGATATTTACAAAAAACTTCAAAATTGAACTTTTTCTTTGATATTTTATGTGCGGATGAGGGAATTCTGTAGGAAATTTATTAAACTGCGATCATTTATTAAACCATGCGATCAAAGCCCTGCACATTGCCCTGCACTGCCATGAGACACTGCCCTGCACAGCATGCTGATGCACGGGGAAAAATTTGTGTAAATGTGTGGCAGTGGTGCGTGAACGGCAAGGACATCCTGCTCGCCTGACGTAACGACTCACCAAGGAAAAAGGTGATCACCAAGCATTTAATTTTTCATATTTTCGCACTGCGTATTGAAGGCCATTTTGAAGCACTTCGTAACACTTGAAACGCGCACACTGAAAAAGAACGCAAAGCTTAACATGCGATCAGCCTGTCGCCTGTCAGAAACTTGTGTTGCTTTGAGGGTAGCATGTCTACTTGAGACACTCAGCTATCCACGAAGAGCTCAGCAAACGATCCCTTCATCACAGAAAAGCACGGCCCTGAAACAAGAATTAAAGTTACGCTACAGAAAGCCACGATGGAAACTGCATGAACTCCACTGACCATCCTTCTTCTCCTGCTTAAACAGGTGTTCAATTAGGAAGTTTAGGGATCAACCAAGAATAAAGAATTGCGTTGCACTGATGCCAAAGAAAGAAAGAGGAGAAGAGAGCACAAGGGGTGGAAAATTGTAAAATGGTTTTTGAGTCAATTATGTCAACCGTCGAGCAGGTGAGACATTTGAGACTGCCTCCGAGTCAAAAGCTCCGAGATCAGCTGCTTCTTTTGCACACCGCGGCAGGTAGATGACGCAGCGACTGTCTCCGGTGACAACAGGCGAGATCTATTACCGCGGATAACAGACAAAAGAAGCAACTACTTCGGGAGCGACAATCCTGACAAGAAATACGTCTTTTAGCTTTCACGTGAAATGTCGCTGTGTAGCGCTTTGAGTCACTTCACGACAGGAAAACGCAAATTTGAGTGTGTAAATGCCTACTCAATAACAGAGCTCGGTGTGTACGCATTGCAACAAAAATAGAGGTGTTCATTTAAGTTAGAGGCCGAAAATCCGGCCTAAATGATATCTTTCTGGCCTAACACTGCACGGTGGAATGGGAAGAGCAGAGGGAGGGTGTTGGTGAGTGAAGGTGTAAGTAAAAGTCACATGGGCATATATTGAGCCTCGCTAGGAGAGCGCCATAGAAAAAACGGGCGTCATACCCACGCTGTGCAAGAAACGAACAGAGGCCAGAGTTGCGTGATATTTTCACCTCTGCGACCTGCAAACCAGTCTTAGGAGATTCAGAATGTCCTGACTTCGCAATGCATACAGGAAGCGGCCAGTATGAGTCATTTCGGGTCAGATAGACGGTAAGAAAATATGCCGCAGCTCTTGTCGAGTTGGACGGTCGAGGAGTGGCTTGAGATAGAATAATTTCTTAAATATTTATAGGAGTGCCATAGTTGCAGCGCATATCGACATTGGTGGTGTGAACCACCGGTGCATACCCGATTTTCAATGTGACCTAAACAAGCTACTATTCACCCATGCAGTGTACGATGCCGTGAAATGCAATTTGTTGCGCACGATATTTGCAGTATTAATGAATTCGTTGAGGTTAGCACATTGGGCATTTTGATCTGCTTTTCTACCGAAAAACAAGCAATTTATGTTCATCTCAATCTGCAGAAATACTTAAGCTGTGTTACTTACCTCTATGATATTGCGGCGGTTGTTGAGGGGGTCCTCAGGCGCTTTCACTGTGCCGACTTCGTTCACCGCGAGGGTAAGCAGGCAAACTGAGCCAATTATTATAAGGTTGCTGGTTAGGCGCATCATGAGAAACTTATTTCTGCGAAGCCTAGCTGCATTAGATTGAAAAAGACTCTAGAAAACGTTGCCTGGGCAGAGAAGTAGATTCAATGCCAGTGCCCGAATAAGCTGGCTCTTTATACGATTTGAAGAGCTGATTCACATCCGGCATTTTACCTTTTAATTGCACGGGAGCATCCATCGGCATAGGTTAGAAAAGGCTTGTGACTTCTAAAGTATGCACTGCCGGCTACATTATGGCTTGCTGCCTGATTTTTTTTATGGTCGCGGTGAACTTTTTACGATGGAGGTATGCATATTTTGTCGACACATTGTTTTTAAGATGGAATAATTTTTTTCAGCGATTGGAAACGCGTAGAGATTGATGTGCGCTATCTGATCTTTGTGGGGAGGATTGATTTTTTTTTAGGAATTTATTAAAGTGGAGGGCAAAGTCCACCAATGCACATGGCTTTTGAAACGGACAGGCTAGGCTCGATATATGGCATATATTAGTGTGAAAGGGCTATTCCGATAGGTCAACCCCGAGAAAGGTCTTGGCATCTTTGTATGCCTGCGGTGTTTACGTGTTTACGCCAAGCGAAAGTAATAAATAAAAAGCAATGGAATAAATTTCCACGACGCGGATTCGAACCCGCGGCAGCACGAACAGATTACCTTCGCAGGCAGCTGCATGAGAGCATTCGGCTCTCGCCGCTTGTGTTTATTTCGAAAGCAATACTGCTTGCACTTTCACGCCTTTGCCGTGCCGCGGCGGTGACCCCCATCGTGTCGCGGCGGTGACCACCATTGACTTTCATTTTACCTTGATTGCATTAGATTGGATCGGATTGGATTGGATTAAATTAAATGAAATTAGATTACATTAAATTAGATTTGATTAGATTACATGGATTGGATTGGATTGTATTTGATTTGATTTGATTGGAGTGAATTGGATTGGGTTGGATTTGATTGGACTGGACTGGTGGACTGGACTGGAATTTGATTGGATTGAATTAAATTAGATTAGATTACATTACAATACATTAGATTTGATTACATTGCATTGGATTGGATTCGAATGGAGTGGATTGGATTGGATTGATTTGCAGTGGATTCGATTGGATCGGCTTGGACTGGATTGCATTGGATTGGATTGGATTGTATAACCATGGCGTAGGTACGGATATTGCTTTCTCAATTACCGGGCTTAACCAAGCTAAGCCACAGCGAATTTTTCAACGGGGGATTTATTAAAATGATGTGATGTTTTAAGTAGAAGAGCTAAGTTTGTAGGCTGCCGCCGCAGTCGAGCTCGCCTCGTGTTGAACTGCAACATACGCTCGTGCTGTGGATTGCACATCGTCTCCTTCATCCACTAATACTGCAATGAAACTAACATTCACGCTTTAAGCGATGTGCTGGCTATGACAGAGAGATGTACGCTGCATGCTTTGGAATGGACAAAGTTGTGGCACAGACAAGGCACTAGAGCAATACTCCATGGCGTTGAAAACATTGCTGCCGAAACGTGGCACCTAATCATTGGCCGCCGGCGTACAGTACGCAAACTTTCAATGACGATTAAAACTTGAAGACGCGTATGATTGGTTCCTTGACTCAAAGGAGACCTGAATGGCCGTTCCAGATACGTGGCGGCGGTGTCCATGTGGAAAAAAAGTATTTTCGTACAATATTACGCGCTAAGAGAAGCTAAACCACCACTTACTTTTTGAGCTACGTTCATGAAGGTTTAACCGGAACATCGGAGAACGGAGTGTCATTTGGATTAAAATTTTAAAGTTTTACCTTTTCAGTGTATCAAGTCAACTACGTAATGAATTTTTTTTCTGGTGATAAAAATCTATGAATTTCATCATTCAACTAAGCTTTCACGTACTCTACTGAAATATCCTTTAGTGCGATCTGCTTGTGTCTGCTTTGGGGTTGTCTCGCCTCGTTAGGTCCATTAATTTTTTTTTCCGTCAGCACAATTCCCGGCGCACCTCGACAACAAAAACGAACCGACCTGTATAGTAAGGAATAGGAAATAAAGCCGTCTATTGCATATAGTAGCCAATGTGGACGACAGGCAATGAGGATACACGGCAGAATAAAATATGCAATACACGTCTATGCTGAATACACTGCAAACTTGTTTATGAAATATAACATACTAAAATTAACCCGCAGTCGTCTACATAAATACAGCCTAAAGAAACTAGCCAATCTAGAGGAAAATGTTTTCTCGTACCACTCTAGCAGATTAGAATTTTGGAATGTACCTGAATCCCGGACCAACATTTGTTCACAAATATAAAAAGTGCACTGCCAAGGGTGCTTAAGACTTTCTATAACGGCAGTATTGACTCACTCAATATCGAATCCGCCCACTTTTCAAAATAATTATAATAATACTTCATTCAAATCAAAGACATAATACAGGTCGCAGACACGCCAAAGCCACAATTGGGTTTGTAGGACACCGTCCGGTTGCAGCGACAACCTATTCTACAGTCAAACTTATGTTTTGTTCCGAAATTACAATAAGGCGTCCAAATTCTTCAAACTTAGCAATGGCAACACGTATTTGTTTGCGAATACGTATTTAAGCAGAAATATAATCTTGCAGCTCATTGAATATATAAGGTACATAGTATTGTTTTATGGATTCACCAAAATGGGTTCCGAATCTAGGGGAAAAATATCGAGGAATTTGTCACGATGCGACTGTTCAAACACTTTTCAACTTAAAATCACATCTCTAGAAATACCGCAGTGCAGTAATTTGTCAGCAGTAATTAAGGTGTGTGTCCCCAAAACCACACCTCATTGCCCAGTAATAGTATATCCCCTTCAAAAATTTTTACACTCATCTGTGCAGAGTATAAAAAAAGCTGCATGTGAACTATTTGTACGCAATTAAAATGCATATTTTTATTTTGTACTTGTTAATTTTATTACGACATTCACAAATTGTTCAAGGTATATAATTACTATGTAACGTGTTTTATCAGGTGTACGTAGCCTCGCGACTTCTATATTTTTTGCGTTTTGATTTTCATTTTTACTTGGAATCGTGTGACTGTGTGCCGGTCGTCTAACGACGGGCAAAAGCATCGAGACTCGACAAGACTCTCAAAGGATGAATACAGAGGAATATTAGCGTCACCTTGTCAAGTGTGGTGTGTTCTAAGCTTAGAGCGGCGAACAGACGTGCTGCAGAAAGGCCAAGCTGCCGATCCATCACAGAAAAAAGTGCAGTCGCATTGGGAAGAAGGGAGGTTTTGTATGAGCTCAATGGAGAAACACATAGCGCAAGCGCGTGTCCGGGATTCCCTTGCGCTGAAGTGAGCCCCAGTGATTCTTATGAGTTTTGATACGTAAACGGCCGTTTATGTTCGCCGAGTCTATTGCGTCGCAAAAAAGCAGTGAATTCGGGTCACATAACCTATAATATTTGCCTCGCGGGCAACCATGACTGAATTACGAGCACTACGCAATTATTGAGAGAAATGACCCCCGAGATTGAAAGATTCTTCGCTGCAATCACGCAGCCGCAATTGAATGGTAGTACATGCTCTAGCACTGTCCTCATTAGCGCGTTTACCTTCAAGATTGATCCGGTTGAGGGCTGTTCTCTAAAACGGACTCATATTGCCACACTGCGGACACTCTGCCGGCGCCACCTGGTGGCCGAACCTGGCGACCTCACCGTTGTGCTGCGAACGATTAGTTTCTGTGGAAATTTTAGTAACCGCCGACAGTTATGAAGTGACCGCACTCGTCGATACCGGCGCTGATTTTTATGTGATGATAAGTAAGCTCGCCACGACTCTCCGTAAGGTTCTGACGCCTTGGTGTGGACCTGTGAACCGCACCGCCGGCGGCCATGTAGTGACGCCGATCGGTGTCTGCACCTGCCGCATCCAGATCTGCGGTGTTACTTTAATTGGCTCCTTTGCCGTATTACGTGACCGTTCCAAAGATCAGATTCTAGGCATGGATTTCCTTCAAGTGTATCGTGCGGTCATTGACCTTCGGGAGCTCGTTGTTCCTTTTTGCGCCCAGCTAGCCGTTGACACCAACATCCAGCTCAGCAGAGTAGTGTTGCGCGTATGTGACGACCACATAACAATCCCTCCTCGAGCCAGCAAGTTCGTCGCAGCCGATTGTGTTGACAGCACCGGCACTCTTGGCATCGTTGAAGCGAACATGTCGCTGCTACTCACTCAGCAAGTTTGTGTATCTCGAGGTCTAGTAGAACTTGCCAACGGTCACACGGACATCTTAGTCAGCAACTTTACCAGTGAACCTTATGATTTAACGAAGACCGGGGCCGTCGCTCATTTTGACGAGCATGGGGAGCGTACCAAACAGTGCTCTTTGTCCACCATTTCAGACCTTTACGAGGCGGCGGTTACAGCCATCCCGACCGACGTAAACCCGCAACTCTTGGCCAGTCAGAAACGCTGCGTGGAAAATCTCATCTATTTCTTTCGCGACTGTTTTGCATCATCTTCCAAGGTGCGGCAAACGCCGCTTACGAAGTACCGAATTATCGTTGTTGACGACCACAGACCACTATGTCAGCGCCCTTATCGGGCGCCTTCAAATGAACGTGACGCAATCCGTCGCCAATTGCACAAATGTTCCAGGACGACGTCATACAACAGTCCACGAGCCCCTGGGCATGACCTATTGTCCTCGTCACGAAGAAATACGGCACCCTCAGGTTCTGCGTTGATTACAGACGCCTCAATAACGTCACGAAAAAGGATGTGTGTCCTCTGCCATGCATTGATGACTCCCTAGACCGCCTGTGCCATGCAACCTACTTTTCGCCCCTTGACCTCCGCAGTGCGTATTGGCAAATAGAGGTCGAGGAACGCGACTGAGAGAAGACCGCCTTTATGTCAGTAACGTTGGTCTCGGTGCGGTCGTTGTTCAGTGGCAGAATGGTCTAGAACGCTTGATTGCTTACGCCAGGCGCACTTTACCCGTTCCGAAGTCAATTATTCCACCACGGAAACGGAATGTATGGCTGTGCTGTGGGCCGTTACAAAATTTTGTCCTTACTTGTGTGGCCACTCATTTCGGGTTGTCAGCAATCATCATTCACTATGTTAGCTCGCGAACCTGAAAGATCCCTCGAGGCGGCGGCTTTCTCGACGGCCAGAAACACAGCAATGCTGACTGTCTACCCGTGGGGGGGAATGCTACTGTGCGGCCTGCTCATGCCCCCCCACCCCCGCCACCGGATACGGACCGGTGTAGTTTCGGCTACTAGGCTTTGTTCCGGTGCAAAGCCAGCGATGGGAATGGGGCGACCGGGACCCATCCTCTGGGGATGCAATACCCCATGGGAGTGGCAGCGACTTCCAGAATACTGTGAGGGCCAGTCGCGGGCGTGAGGTCCGACGCCTGTGCGGAGGCAGGCCTGGGTTTATATTCAGGTTGGACCCATGAAATCCGGCACGGAAGGCATGTCCAAACATCACACGGTTTTCAAATACATGATACTTCCCTCCGCACGCGGGGGCGTGAAAGTCTGGCTACCGACACGCCGGTTTCTGGTTACGGACAAACCAGGTCCGTGCGGGGGTTTATAGTAGCCAGGCTCTGAAACGACGCCTCGGGGAAGCGGCCTCACGGCCGGCTGCAGGGCAGTTATGGCCTTTGCGGGACGCCGAGTA
Organism: Amblyomma mixtum; assembly: GCF_055824585.1. Taxonomy (NCBI): domain Eukaryota; kingdom Metazoa; phylum Arthropoda; class Arachnida; order Ixodida; family Ixodidae; genus Amblyomma; species Amblyomma mixtum. Next base: position 59,962,742 of record NC_143020.1, on the reverse strand, counting down.
ATGGCGCGAAGCACGACCTCGAAGCGTCCAGGTGACTCCGGCGATGTTGTGGAGTAACGCGGAGTAGGCCCGGTCAACTCACCCTAAGCCCCGTTCTTCGTTTGTGGCCCGGTCGCCCGGCCTTGAGCACTTCCATCTCTGTAGGAGAAGAGCAAGCTAGGGGAGAAAATAAGTGCATGGTTGGTTGGTTGGAAGCACAGATGGGTGGCCCCGGAGGTGTTAGGTCATGTTCCGAGGGCCGGTGGGCCGATAGACTGACGACCTAGGACCTCTACTGGCTGGATCAGATCACACATACTTCCGGAGTCTGAAAAATTGTGAAAACCACTTGTCGGTTGGTAACTGGCAGGTTGGAAACAAACCCTGTCGTGGAGGGGCCCCAAGTAGCTGCTGACCCCATGTTAGGTTCTCCTATCTCTGGCGGTCGGAGCCCGTTGCGTTGGTGGGTGGTCGGGCATGCCTTGAGTGGGGCGGCACCATTGGGCAATCTCGATGCTCTCCCTGCCCTGGCCAGGCAGGCCAGAAATGGAGTCGAGACAATTGAAGGTTCTGAACAAAAATCTCGCTGTCCCCATTGCCATCCCTTATCCCAACCCATTTGCTTACAACCATTCATCCCATCCCTTCCGCTACTTCGCCGGGGAGATCAGGGGAGTCTCCCCGGGCCCGCTCCCCCGGCTGTGGGTCGCTATAGTAGCTTTCCGTCATTGATTTTTTTCCACCTTCTGGTGGCAAAATTAAAACTGCCTACGGGCCAATTCGTTTATTTTGGTCTGTTTATACCCGCGATACAGTAGCGGTGCGGTAGAGGCTCATTTTCAAATTCATTTAGCTTCTAACTACTTCACGTCTATCCCGCGCTCCTATTCCCTGCCCCACGGACGACTCCGACGACGATTCGGCTTTCCTCGGTGCTGTCAACACGCCCACCCCTGCACGGCGACAGAGGGCCGACTCCGAACTGCTGCCCCTCATCGAGTACCTCGAAGGAACCGCTCCATCTCCACCTCGACTCTTCAAGCTCAGACTACCATCGTTTTGCTTGCGCAATGGTGTCCTCTAAAAAAAGAATTACGGCCCAACAGACACTGTCTATGCGCTTGCAGTGTCTACAACGCTTTGTGACGAAGTTCTGCGTGCGTGCCACGACTATCTTCCTTCAGGCCACGTCTGGTTTTCTCGCATGTTGGCGCGGATACGCCAGCGTTTGTCGTTGACAATACCAATCTATTTAACCACGGACAAAATGCAGAGGGCCGGTCTGGCGATATTGTGGTGGGCGTGAATAAAAATGCTCAGAACACTAGCATCATTGGCATGCAATTGTGTTATTCTGATGGGGCTATTTCTGCTCTTGTCTTATTTTTGTTCATGAATGCATTGACATGCCATCCACTTACGGAAATACAAGGTCTTTTCTACTGCCGCGAATGTTTGTAGTCTTTGTTTGTTCGTTCTTCAAAGCTGCCGGCACGCCGCTTTATCGCTTTTTTTTTTGTGATGCAAGACGCGCTCAGATTTATCTCGATTGATCGCATCCAGGCGGAGCCGAATCTACGCTGTTCCAGTGTGTTCTAGTAACTTTCCAAGCTTTATCTCGAAAGTTCGCTATCAGCTTTAAAAAGAGCCCAGCCGAGAGCGGCAAGCATTCTGTTCGACGACTGCCGAGCGCGCTTGTTGTTACGCCGCTGAAAGGGTGATTAAGTTCTTTGCGGGCGCAAGTCAGCCCACATAAAGTGTTTCGTTTATAAGCGATTCTCGATGTTTTCCTGTTCCCCGGACTGCAGTCACCACTACGTGACAATACGGTAATTGGTCATCGATGAAATATTACGCAATACAAATATTTGATTTCCCGGTTGAGAACAGTGAGGAAAAATACCGTACGGAAAAGTGCATCCAGGATTGATTAGATGAATAGTTCTATAATAAATAAGCATCAGTGCGTAGTCGTAAACGGCAAGTGTCAAAAACAATGACAGCTTGTATTGATGTTTCTATAATAAATAAATAGGCTCATATATATTTTTAATATCCGTAAATGACTTACAGTCATACCTTGCACAGAACTCCAAACGACTTACCCCAGACACCGACAATTTCATAATTGCTGAAAATATAGTCATCAGTGGCACCTTGACTTCCAGGTCTTTAGAAGAACTTTCTCTATGGCGCCATTTAATATGATAATGCAGAATGTACCCAAAAATAACTACATAACTTACAGTGCAGAAAACAGCCATCTTTCAAAAACAGTCTTTTTCTAAACAACACTCTGCAAAGAGTGAATGTTGCCAAATTCTTTGGAATCGTGGTAGAGAATGAGTTAAAGCGGAGCTCATACCTGTAGCAAATCACGCAAAGGATGCACAAATATCAACCGTATTTCATCGGTGGGAACCTCTTATCGTCGTTAACAATTTTATTGACGCGCTGTAACTCTTTCGTACATTCACGTAATATTTATGTACGTACTGTGCTGAGGTTGGCAAATCTAGAACTTTAAATTCATTGCAAGTTAAGCTCCTCATATTGCGCAAAGAAAAGTTTGTACATTCGCCTTTCAGCTACTCAATACTCTAAACTATAGTAAAAGCAACCGGTATTGCGTTAAAGATTTAGAGTTTGAAATACTGAAAGTTGCCATAATTTATTCCACTGTAACGCTTCGACTACGTAACACTACATGCACTACTAGCTCATTTACAGCTGGTCTACAGTACCCCGCGTCAGAGGAGATATGTCTTATTGGTTACATATACATAAGTACAAATTTTTATTTTTTTGCAAACAAACTATCTTGTGATCTACAGTGTGCTCATATCTGAAGGTTAAAAGCAGTGCCTAGAAACACATATAAGACGCGAGCAAGAAATTCCTCTCGTCGTATATGTCAAGCTCTTCAAAGCAGCCAAAGTGAACCCAAGATCAAATACCGGGAATTCAACTGTTTTCCTAAAAGTCAAATGCAATTGAAACAAATAATTCTTCGCATGACGGGTATTTTTTTTATACAAACGTCTGAGTATATCTTCATGCTTCTGTTGAAGAGCAGCTATGCCTGCGTGCCCAGTCGTGCAATTGACGTCAGCGAGCAGCTAAGCAACTTGCGTGATATTTTAAGTCCATGAACATAAATTGTTGTTGCCTTCATTAGCAATGGATATGGTTGTTTGTTCGGTGTGCTCTCTCTTGCTTGGCATTCTTTTGTTTTTTGGATGGGCTCTCTGACCTCTTTTACAAAGGTTCTGTTCAAAAAATTTATATCAGAGGATCCGAAACATTTCTTTAGAGACGAAAGGACAGCAGTCACTGCACTTTGCAAAAGGTCGTCGGTAGGAGCCTCGTGCAGTGGTATGGAGCCGCCAGTGCTTTAGAAAACGTGGCGACACCTCATGCGTAGCGTGTGTGAAACGCGGTTGTCCTCTTAGCAATGCGAGCCGGTGGAAAGAGCTGGAAAAGCCTTCTTCTCGACAGCTAGGGCTTTTCTGCCTTTTGCCACGTACAGACACACATGCGTGCATACATGCACCTTAGGTGGTTTGCTAAACCACATCCGACGAGGGGAGTGAGAACAGACTGGCACTGTTAGCTGTGTAGTTTTCAGCAGCTGAGCTACCTGTTACCATTTATCCTGCTAAGTGATTGCCTCCGGTGCGAATATTTTGTGCTCTAAATCGTCAACATGCATTTCCCACGCGGTAAAGTGTCAAGTAAACAAATCGGAAAAATGCTCCCAGAAAATTTTCTTCATGAAAGACGGTTTGGTTTGATTTATGGGGTTTAACATCCCAAAGCGACTAAGGCTATGAGAGACGCCGTAGTGGAGGGCTCCGGAAATTTCGACCACCTGGGGTTCTTTAACGTGCACTGACATCGCACAGTACACGGGCCTCGAATTTCTCCTCCAAAGAAATTCAGCCGCCGCGGCCGGGATCGAACCCGCGTCTTTCGGGCCAGCAAGCCGAGCACCATAGCCACTGAGCCACCGCGGCGGCCCATGAAAGACGCGCATCACTGCTCTTGAGATATGGACAAGACAAGCATTCTGTGAATTTAGGGGCTGGAACTCTTCCTGTTCAATTTTGATAATTCGGTGGACTTTTGTCGGGGTTCTTTTCAGAAAGTAACTTTTGTTCTTCATAAAAATACACCGCAGTGACAGGAGTTCATTTTCTTTTCGAAGAGTACCATGTTCCATTAAGCCACGATTTGTTTTTTTCCCCTAGATATATGCAACACACCATTCCTGAAAAGGAGATGTCAAGGTGATGTTCGTGTTTTTAGCAGGAGCGGTTGAAGAACACAAGTGTGTTATTTGCACCGAGTTTAGCCAATACATTTTGGGACAAATGAAAGCTACTCATAGTCTTATTGTACGCATCAGTTCCGCTCCTCTTGGATAAACGATATGATAGTGATTAACACCTCTTTTTGGGATAGTTGGTGCATACTTGAATTAGGGAAAAAAAAGCGCCAAACCATGCACGCCACAAGAAACGAACGAGAACGAGACACAAGCGCTTTTGTCTCGTCCTCGTTCGTTTCTTGTGGTGTGCCTGGTTTGGCGCTACTTTTTCTCTAATTCAAATATTATAATGGTCGGGAGGCTGGCGTGTACTTGTTGATGTGTGCCGGCAAATCGCTCCAGCAATGCTGTTCCCGTGGCGTGAGCCACTTCTGTGATTCTGTGTGTTTTTGTCCGTCGGAGGGTTGCGCCCTTTACAGGGATGTCCCAAACTAGGCTACAAGGAGCCTATAAAGTGCTGCTTGCTTGGCGGGGGTCGTTCGTGGTTGCGCTTTCAAAAGACGAGGATACTTTAATTGCCGACAGGAAAGTCTCTCTCCCATGCTTACCTGCATGATCTCTTCCCAATGCACCTCACTACTCTCACTAGGAGCCGTGACTTCTTGAGTGAAATCATCGGCGAGAACACTTTGTACCTTTTGTAGTGACCTGCACCGTTTGATGCTCTAGTTCTCTCTGTGTTGTTTTAGGGCAGGGCTCCGAAAGAATTGCACTGAGATTGGTTCTCAGCTGGTTTGAGAGCATAAGCTGGACTGGTTCTGTGGGGCTCTCTCTAAAAATGCCGGCAGGCGCATTAATGAAACGCCCGCTGGTTCTTTCAAAAGAGCTCGTTTGAGCTCTCCGGAGCACCTTTCAGCGTGACAGCTTTTTGTTGCATTGTATGAAGAGACGTGACTGACCAGATGCCGTTTGGCATAATGCACTGTTTGATCTCTGCCGATGCGAAGGCAGTGCATTTATCGAAGGCCATGATCCATATAAGTTCAAATGTAGCGAGAAAAATCTCACCAAATCGGTCATAGCAGCTGACGTTGTCTTGCACATCTGCATGACCTCGAACAATTAGTAAACGTCTCGACAACAGTAAGAACTGTGCATCTCTCGGCCGGGTCTCCAAACTGAATAGCCAGGGCATGCGAAAGCAACCTTGCTTTGCCCCAGTATGAACTAGGGATTTGATCATTTTTGTCGTTCAGAACTGTGTTGCATTTATGAGCACTTGCATCGATGCTGTTGTCGATTCCTGCGGCAACACGTGGGTTTATAGATGGTTGGTTGGTTGGTTGGTTGGTTGCGACTGAGGGAAGGGCGAAAAGAAAAGCGCACGGGCCTGCCAACTGGCTCCAGCCTAGCCACCACACCTGCCACGTGCAGATAGAAGCGAGTTGAAAGACAAGAGGACAGAGTAAAAGAGAGAGTAAAGACGCGCGTCGCAACAACCGCGTCCGCCGGAGCGGACGCTGGCTGAAAAAACAGATACACGGCATGAAACAAGGCCTCGGTTGACTCAAGAAACAGCGCACAGGACAGGACAAGAAAGAGACAACAGGACGAGCGCTCGTCCTGTTTCCTTTTTCTTGTCCCGTCATTTGCGCTGTTTCTTAATGAACCGATACCAACTAGCCTAAATGTCTACTATCTGCTCGGCTCACTGCATGAAGAAGCGAGATGGCTTACGCGTGTATTGCTACTGGAATCACAACATCACTCGCTCGAGATGCAACCACAGTACGTGCTCAGTTGCGTAGCTCAGGTGCCATATGCCTTGCAATTGGCTCTCTTCAACCGATTACGTTGTCTTCTTGAACGATGTAGATCTTGGAGAGAGCTGGGTCGTCTTCGTCGAAGCAGCAAACATCTGTGCTGTTAGCAGATGCGTTGTGAGGGCTTCGAACGTGAAAACGTGCCGTGAGTTAGGCGGTTCTTTATGTGCAATCAAGGCCGAAAGCTGGGCTACTTGGTGTGTCATAGTTCCCTGTGTCACATTAACATTGAAGCGGACAACTGCGTCAGCACGACTTCACTTGCCCTGACAAGGAAAGAAACCATGTATCTCCGAAGCAGTTTGCCACATTTTGATTAGTTAGTGCTTTTTAACCCAGTGTGCGCATGTGCCACTGAAGTGTTTTATGTACCTGTTTGTTGTAGTAAATCTTCAGTTGATGTTTAGCGCTCGTCCTGTCTCCTTCTCTTTCTTTGTCCCAGTTTTATGCGCTAGTCTTTTAATTAACTTTATGTGCAGCCTTAAACGTCAGCTCGTCAGCGTTTTGGTCCTTCTTCCCCGGTTGGTTACAAGCTCGTAAACATAAGCTCCCATTTTGATGCAAAAACGTGTCATGCCTGATGACAGCATCTGCGGAATTCTGGGGTCCTACTCCGTTTAGTAATTGCATAAGGGTTGTTATGAACACTACTTTTCGACCCGAAATTTAATGGCTTAAGTACCCGGCTGCGCAGACCGCGGCAAGGCGCTTTGGATTGAACTGAGAGTGATTGCGCTTCGCTGATGGTAGAGTGAATGACGCAAACTCAATCGGTGTCTCTTTTCCTCTATTGCAGTGCAGCTTGAGAAAGAACTGCATCTACGACGTGGGGCAACGCGTTCTATTCTCTCAGCAAGGCCTTGCTGCCATAGTAATGCTTGAGGACTGCGCGTTGCTCAACTCGCTGTTTAAGGGAGCGCACTGACTTCTGACGGCGTGGCGACCGAATGCATAGGATGACTTTTGCTTTAGCTTGCATAGGTTGTTGACTGCGTTTGCTCCCTGTTCTATAAACTGGTCACAGAATGTAAGTACTCTGGGAAACGATTGCATTTCTTACTATTTACTTTGTTCTTATGCCTCTCTTATAGTTCATGGCTTGCCATCAGTTGGATGAATGCCTTGAGCGTCAAATAGCCGTCCGAGGAATTTCACCTCTGCAATTTTGTGTTCGCTACTCTTTCGAATACTTGCTGCAAGCATGTAGGATGCTCTTCCACTGATACTGCATTGATGATTACATCATCCGGATATACGCATGTTGGCGGAGATTCTGGGAAGTAGTGCCTCTGTATACTTCTGGAATACTGCTACGGCTGGCGCTATGCGAAATGGCAGTTGTTTGGGTTTATAGCTATCTCTCAGCGCACTGATAGTAGGTCAGGTGTTGCTTCGTTCAAATTCAGCTGCTGGTATGGTTGCGGTAGATTATAGATTGTGAAAACATTCTCCGCACGTACCGTGTTAAACACCTTCTTACTGCCGCAGGGGTCAAATTTTGATGAATGCGAAATTCTAGAGACCCGTGTACTGTGCGATGTCAGTGCCCGTTAAAGAACCCCAGGTGTTCAACATTTCTGGAGCCCTTGACTACGACGTCCCTGATAGCCTGTGTCGCTTTGGGACGTTAAACCGCAATGAACCAAACCAAACCTTTAGACTTGGTAGCGGGTAGGAGAACGACTGGGCGGACAAGTTCATCATGCTCGTGTACTGACCACAGAGTGTTGGGAGAAACTAGTTTCACACTTTTCTATATGAAGCTCACGTGTTGTGCTGTCCATCCTGACTGCGGGAGGATAACACCCTTATGGGTAAAGCGGAAGTAGCGATGATAGCGCCTCCTAGACGTATTCGCAGATTTACATGGAGATGATAAGAGGTCCTCTGGCTATGGGCAGAAAAGCAAGCGGTAGTGAACGCTTGCTCTGCGCCTTCCATCGAAGGCTTCCGGGCATGACTGGGCCCAAAGATTGTGGCGCCAACGGCGGGTATTCACGGTGCTCGTGGCCGAAGTAGCGACCTTACCCCAGTCGGTAAGCTGGAAAACCTTACATATCCTTCTGCATCCGATCGCTCCCTCGATGATGTGTTGCAGATAGCTGGCCCACTCTATGTATTAATTTGATTAGCATTAAATAACATTTCGCTCCACATTTGTTGCCATTCCCTCTTTGTTCCCTGAATCACGTGCCCCCTCCGTGGTTAGCGAAGGATAAAGACGCCTCAGTGGAGCAGGATGAAATAGCCCTAACCCCCGCATCACAAGGTGGCATTTTTATTCTGTATTACGATAAGTGGAGTCGCCCAGTCCGAGTGTTGCATTCTCTGATGTGGAACAGCGATCACACCAATCTTTACTTCGTGGTTTGCTTTCCAACAAAGAACGCAGGCAGCTAGATGCGATCTGCACTGTTGAAACCTCTGTTGCTATGGAAGAAAGAGTGGAATAATGGTTTACAAAATACCCCGCATGCGTCGCGGCTTGTTCGCTACTTCAAGCCTCTCTAGTTTCTCACAGCACATCGCGACGCACAGACATAGATATCAATGGATTTCCCAAAAATACGCTGCGCTTTGCATTTTCCAGCCGCAGAAATAAATATTTCTGCGGCAGGTTTTCCGTTCTCCGGTTTTCCATTCTCATAAGTATTTCTTACCACCGCCATAGACAGAAAGCAGTTCTGCAGTGTCTTAACCAACCTTGCAGTACTGCACCCGTCAGCGTGAAGACAGGTAGAGAGGATTCTTGCATGGTGTCATGTGTGAGATTCAAAGTCCCAAAGATGGTCATTGTCTATGAGGTAGCCTGTGCATGAAGTCTCCTTAGTACGTTTAACTGCCTGAGGCTCTTCTATATGATAGTTGTCCTATTCCTAAAAGACCACTAGAGCCGAAAACAAGAGCGTTCATTTAGCATTCCTACAGACTGAAAACGCTTCACGCTTTGTTTACGAGAATGTTTGTACATTACGCTCGGGTAGTGTGCTGCGCCATCAAACGGGGTGCAATCATCCCATTCGCATTATCATGACGTATGAGCATTCCTGTCTACTGCACCCGGAATGTGAACAAAGCCCTGTCTGAATTCGTGGTATTAGACGTGAGGATCATCTGCCCTTAAGGCTCGGTGATGGCCAAGGAACGTGGGAACTCATTTGTGGGGTCCCGGAAGGTACGGAGCTGAGTTGAAGGCCAATCCTGCCTCCGTCAGCGAACGATGAATAAGTTAGCAACAGAGTGTTGGTAGCGAGAACGGTGTTCTCCGCGGGAACTGAAGCAATGCCTTGTTAAGGGTTTGGCTTGCTTTTGCTTGTAAATAATCTAATAGCTGATGGTTGTGGTTTCTTCTTTCAGTTGATGCCTCAGAAAGCCTATATTTAAAAAGTCTCATGTGTTCCGCTTTTGTTCTTGTAGAATAAGAGCCACGTCATGGCCGAAAAGCTATAGTAGGTAGCATATTTAAATCACAGAGTAGTTTCTTTGATACGAGCCGTCGTGTCCCTGATATCAAATCCGCTTGCGACCTTCCTTGTACAAGGAAAATCAAAGTGAATTAACTATTGAGTTTGGACGCAATAAAATATAGTTTCTTGAAACCTCGCGTGGCAGAAAAAAAGTTTACTTTTTGGGTGCATGTGAATCATGGCAGGCCACGGTTGCTTTCATCGAAGTCGCCCTATTGCTTCGTCAAGTGACCCGAAGAGAAAATCGACGTGGAGTAAAAGTACTTGAATAATTTGATAGCGGCAGGTGGTATACACGAAATGTGCGTCGAAAGTGTGTTCAGACCGCAGCTGTGGCCACGTTGCTTGAGCCTTCGCTGAGTAATCACGGAACGCGAAATTTGATCTTCATTGACGTTGGCATGTCTGCCTGTTTTAACACGGGTAAGAACTTTATTCTGAGCTTGAAGCACGACTCCTCTCGGATGAAATCATTTTGAAAATGGGATGTTGCCCCAACCTCGCGCGTACACCTTTGAACTTCTTGGCTAAATGATCTTTTTACCGTATAAATGAAATCACCCTTACGAAAATGGCAGATATGGGCCAGATATATTTTATATATGGCTGTATATACTCATATATGGGATCATATATAGTTAAATAGGTTCATATATGGTCGTATATACGGCCAGATATGACCATGGGAAACCTGATATGCCGCCGCATACTGCTATATATGGGCGTATAAGACCACAAATACGGGCAGATACGGCCATAAGGTACCTTATATAGTGCCATAATCTGCTATATATAGTCGTATTTGCGTCCTTATATAGATGCTCTTTCTTTATATGGGGACCTTCAAATCCTTATATGGAAACAATCTCGCAGATATGGAACATATCCTACCTCATATATGGGATGCTTGTGCCATATACTTCCGAACTTAAATAATTAACTCTGTGTCAAACATGATATTATTGGTTTATTAAGATGGTGAAACACACCGCACAACAAGGTACTAAGCTTTGTATGATTGAGGCTTCAATCAAGTTAGACTGCTATTACATAGCGGTGTTTAGCTAAGGTGAATTAAAGTACAGTGCTATAAATTACCTTCAACTTTGCTATGATTTAAATGTACTAATACATGCATATACACGCTTTCTATCTTGGGTGGACTTCGAACCTTCCTTGCGAACTGAACCTTCCTGACTGGGTCTAAATAAGTGGATTATAAGTCCAGCGAGTTGGTTGCGATCGAAATCATAGTTTTTAGGAACATTGATAGATTATAGAGTCCCGAACGTACAACAAGCGCTTGGGGATCGAACTCAGCCCCTTCGCAAACGTGATGAATACTCAAACCATCAAGCCGGTGGTGCGGTGTACGTTCCTTCTTTCGGCGCTGTTCCCCAAAACTATATCGTTCTGAAGGACTGGGAAACCTGCATTGTTTGCGGTAATGCCAGACAACAAACGTTTGCAAAACCGTTGCAGCATACGGCCATTTCTTGTCCAGGAGCGTAAATAACACATCGCTCCTTGCGGCACAGGGATGAAGATTAGAACGCTCTAGTATAATTGTCAGAGAAAAAATACAAAATACTTGGAAATTCATCTATCTAGAGTTGCCAGCAAAACGTTTACAATTCAGACGAGAAAAACTCCACAGCTACACGCAAATCTTTTCCCCATCGCCTTTTCCGCGCCGCCGAGTCTCCGTGGTGTGCTGACCAAGCTCGCCATTCTACTCCGACTGTTGTGCCAAGCTGAACAGTTTGTAAAAAATCTTCTGCAAATAGTTCTTGATACTATTCGCGTTGATCTGTTTCTTTTCTCCTTAACTTTTTCTTCCCTTCATAATCCAACCTCCCCTGCCGGCCGATATTCAGATGCCAGTTCTGAGACAGGCCGTCACGGGGAAGCAAGACATCCTTTATTTGCGTAATAAATGAGCCGCCGCTGTGTCCACGGTTAGCCACCACTCTCGGCAAAATGTTCCTTACCCTACTGAGCGAGAGATGGCGTTGCTGAGCGGTGAAAAAGCGGACCCTCGAGACCCCCCCAGAACAGCAGAAAAGCGACACATTGCCGCCGTCGGCGGTGCTCAGCAGATAGCTGGAGGGTGGGTAGTCCAGGTCCATGTCACTTTCCCCCTTTCTTTCGCTCCGAAAGGCACGCCGAGGGTACCGAGGGAACCAGAGCTTTGCAGAGGGGCGTTGCAAGCGCGAGTGAAAAGCAGCATAGCACCGTCTCCCGCGACTCCCCACAATTGACCGGACAGACCTGTCACCCATACCATTGAGAAGTTGCGCGTAACGCCCTCTCTCTTGAAAAAAAACTTGTTCCGCACGTGCTTTGCACGTGTTGGACTGCCTGGAAATCTGTTTGCGCTGACGCTTGCTTTTTCCTTCGGGCTAGAACGCTGACGAGATTAAGAGGATTAGGAAAATGTACAAGGGCGATAGAAAATAATGTGAACAGCATGTTGCCTAGGCACTGCGAAATTGGAATTCATGTCTGTAGCGTACTTGTGTTCGAATTAGGCGCCGCGCTGTTCGCATTTCTTTCTATCGCGACAGTACCCTCTCAGGTGCAGGTTCCAAGAAAGAGTGGTCAACGATATTTTTTTTCTGCGCCGAACCTGAAAAAAAAAAAGAACTGACAGTGCATCAGGTCCACTTGGTGGAGCAGATTGTTGACGAAACCGCCGTCACCGTTGCGCCGAAATGTTTGTCGCAAGTAAATGGCAAGTTCATTTAAAACGTGGAATTCGAGCTTAAGACATTTTTTTATATGGCGGGGACATTTTCGCAAAATACTTAATTTTGTTGGGTAGCTGAGCAGTTCGATGTACGCAACTTTTTTGGCCAAATAATTGGAATTTTTTTACGTTTTTCGCTGAATAAGAACGAGTATGTGTTTATTTGGACGTAAAATAAAAGTAGGCGAGGCTGAAAAGAAAAACGAAAATACGCGCGAAATGTGCTTACCAGCTGCTCGCTTACGGCTAAAAGAAAAAAATGCTATAGTTTGGTCAGTCACTGCGCAGTGGTTGGTACATTTAATTTAATGCCGATTGCAGCGCACGTGCATTCCCAAAACAATTTATTTGCAGAGCCATCGCTTATATTAAAATGCTCACTCATGTGCAAGCTAATATCTTTACTACTTTTACTTTGAGACATCTTTTACATCTAGCAAAATAACTTGGAAATTGAGCCGGGCGTCACACAAAGGAACAATGAGGCGATCACTGACCTTGCCTCACACGCGTCTGCCTAACGCAGCTGTTGATGTCAGCCTTCAAAATATTTGTTTGCGTTACCTGACCGGCGGAGGGCTTTACAGGAAAAAAAAAATAGTTTCGTTAGCGTGAGCTCTACGACTAAACACTGCATGCTTAGTGAATTACAATGAAAATTCGTCAGAAATAATATACACGCGCAACATACCAAACCAATTTAGCAAGAGAAAACCGCCTACTTCAGCTTGCGCACAGAAGTTATCCAGGCTTGCCGTCTCTCGTTCTCAGTCATTTCACAGACAACAATTCCCTGGAAAACCATTTTTGAATGGGAAAAAGTGTATGAACGCATTTTTTTTTATACACTGGAAGATTTCACTATACCAACCTCCCGTCGACATGCTTGCATGGTTTTGTTTTTTTGTCTTGCTATTAATCTTTTTGTTATCGCTCGATGCAAGCGATGGAAAAGTTCTGCAAGATTTTGCTACACATCGAAAAGATTCCCCGTTACCTCCAAAATTTCCTCAGCAGTAGATTACAAATTTGGAATATTGATTTTTTTTCCAGGAATGTGGGACATATGTCCAGGAAATCTATAGAGTTACACTGGCTGCTCTTGGCCGTTGATGTTGTGAGAAATATTGTGGCAGCAAACGACTCAACAATACGTTTCTCCACTCTCTCAACGTCGCGGCATTCCAGTCATGACTCACAACGAGTGGCAACCCCTCTTTTGTGCACCCATGAGCAGGACGGCACGTGCTCACAATGAAAGAAAGAGTGTCAGCACCGCGAGCAGCACGGGTACCAGTCGAGGCGTTGCTGGCTACATGCGCTTTGCCGGCGACGTGCCCGCACAGAATTTCGGAAATGACCAGCAGGCATGAAAAAAGTGCAATATAATCGCTGTTTTACATTCGTTTCAAGTCCGGATAGTGAAGCTGGCTGACTGGCTCCAGCATTGTAGTGAATTAAAACGAGGACGCAGCTATTATATCGCAGTTTTTCATGCCTCACTCATTGACGTCCCACTCATAGTGAAGTTATTGAAGTTTAAACAGCAAGACAAAAAATCGATAAGAAATTATTTAGCAGTACTAGGAACACCACGTGGTACTCCATGTACAATAATACCTCACGCATCATTACAAAGCAGAAAACACGCACCCAAAACTTAGGTGTCCATACTCCTTTAAGAGCCCTTACAGTTTGAAGAACAGGTGTCTAACTGACTCACATAATGAAATCAGCCGCATACCTAACATCCGCATACATAACATGGTCGGCTGGAATTGCGAAAAACGCATCGTTACTACACAAAGAGAATGGTAGTGCCATATACTGCATGTCTCAGGATGAACACTAGTTTGCTTTATGTACATGTATTCCGCTCAGAGAAGCATAGGTGTAAGTAAACAAAAAGACTAAGCATTTCTTGCTGAGTATGTTACAGGACTTTTGTGTTAGGTATTTCCTCAGGGCATTCATTTAATTAGGGACAGCAAAGGAATTTTGACGTGATGTTTCACATTGTGATGATAAACTTCAGGAAGGGTTTAGCGATGTGAAATGCAATAAATTACTTCACAAAATGTAATGCCCTTTCTAGTTTTCTTTCTATTGATCAAGAAAAGGGTTTTAGATGGCGGGAATTCACCAATATCAATATAAAAATTTTAAACCGCTCTATGCAACGTGATACAAATCCATACAGAAAAACTTGTAAGCGAAACATCGTGAAAAACTACATAAGCACGCTCAGAAAAACGACATCGTACCCACAACGCGCACGCATGCACGTAAAAAAAACCGCCCTAACCCGCTGAACCACACAGATGTATAAAAAACCGTAGTCTGAAACTACAGATGCGCGCTCCAAGAACGCCCCCCAAAACCACTGCCTATTACTCAGCGCATTACTTCTCTTTACACAAAGAAACAAAGCAACTCCTAGGACTCCTACCAGTGATGGCACATTGAAAACACCCTAGACTATGTAAATCCGCTCCCAGTTTGCACTCATGAATTTCGTTCCAAAATACACTCTGTTCCAGTGGACCCTCATGTGCATGCGCAATCATGCATGATCTCCATGGAAAGAGATGTAATTTTATCTTCGATATATAAACATAGCAGTAGGTCGAGCCACCCATAATTAGCGAAGTTTGTTTTCGCTTTCGGAGGGAATATCTTGGAGCTCTCCTAGCTGACTGCAAACTGAGCGAGAGAGCGACGTCCACCTCCCCCCCTCCCCCTTCCCTGTTACCCAGATGACGTCACTCGTGCTCGCCAAACTGCAGCGCATGGAGCCTATACTTACCTCGGACACCACAGCCATCGTTCGGCTATTAAAACCCCATTCGAAACACCATATGAGAAAAAAAATGCTATGTAAATTATTTACTGGTCAGATGTTAACAGCCCATTTCGTTCCGTCTACAGCAAGGCAAGCGAACAGCCCATGTGAACAAAACAAAATATTTTGACTGTAGACTTTCAGCTGTTGTGTAGAACTAGGCTGATTCCTGTGTCTGGGTGAAGGATCTACCGAAAAACATATTTTTTAACTGGCTCCAAGTGAATACTTCTCTGCAATGAAGAAAAAGAAGGCGATATGCGTGTTCGCGTTTCATTCCGGCTGGATTGTATAGCCGATCCTAGTTATAATGAACCTGACGCTCCCGCTCATTCTGTTCGCTTCTTAGTATGATGACTCCCCATATTTCCGCAAAAAAATACTAAATCATAGAAAGATAGCATTTGTCTCTTGAATAGAAGTCCATTGTGCACGCAACCAGACCATATCACGGCGCTTTCCGAGCTCTCCAGCGCCGTCATGAGCTGCTTCGATGAGACCCTTGTTTTCGACGAATAAGCGCTCGTCCGCATTGTTCGCGTATGTGGTCTCGGCTTTCGTGGAGAGCTAATACACTAGTTTTGGCGAATGCAAATGATCATAAGTGAAGTTTTGGAAACTGCAACCCTTAGCGGAGGATTGCTGATATCGCAGGACAAATAGAACGAGCGGGAAGCGCCGGTGTCACCCGGCATGCCGAGCATTGCTTTAGGGAGCTGTCAACAGTCGACCACTGGCGCCGCTCGTGGATAACAAATCAGATCATTTTCATTGATGCGATCAATCGTCGAACATCCTTCTGGATAAAGCAGTTCAGCACCGAGTATTTGTGGTATGGAAGAAAGCGGATCTGCCACGACCGGGAAGCGCCAGTTCTCCGGCTATCAAGTGTTTCGTCGCAATCATCCGGTCTTCTTGCAGTGATCATGCTGTGTAAACAAGCAATCCGCGCATCAGAAAGAGAATATTCAACATAGCTTGCGTTTTATGCCATATCCAAACGATAACAGGTATGCAGACAACGGTGGTACTGCAGTGCAGTCGACATTTGTGTATTCCCGCTGAAATTTCACGCGCACGCTGTAAATGCTGAATGACGAGTCATTAACTTGAAGCACTAAATTGCGACAACGCAAGCAGTGTGCTAAACAAAGAGGAGAAGAAACAAGTCAGCAGCAGATGTCGAAATCAAGAGGGCCGAAGCAGTTGCGGGACGCAGCTCTGAGGCAAGATAACGGCCACCGCCAATGACAGGCGCGGTCTCTGTTCGCATTTCGTAAGCAATTGAAACCGTCGAATGTCGGCCGGACGCCGAAGAGCCTCTGAGTGCTCCACTTTCCGCTAAGATATCTTTTTCTCATTTTCCGCAAAGCTCTGTCGACTCGAGTGGCGATCGGTTCGACGGGATTTCAAGCAGCCGTGTAGCACGCATTGGGCATGGCAAGGAAAATACTAGCGATAACGTCAAGGGGAGCGATTAGAGTATTACTGAACAAACTGGTGTCATCCATATCTTAGCACTAACAAAATGTGGAAAAATGAGCTTAGGGTGGCCAAGTAACGAGCCGAACAAAGGTCGGCGTTCAGAGTGGCAGAGTGGACTCCAAGGGCAGCGAGTCACAGTCAAAGCTTATGGAATGTCTGATGAGCAGATGTGACAAAAAACATGGGTAGCCTGACCCTGCCCGACTGAATTCAACAGCAGCTAATCGGTGGTCGATGGGAGGGTTCTTTGTCTTGTAAAATTGATCACGGATGACGATGATGACAATCCCCGTCTTCAACTTTGGAGTGAAAAGCGACCCTCAGATCAGGCAATTCGGTTCTTATAGCCGTTGCAGCCTTCTGCTTCTCCTTAAAGAACTACAACATGTTGTTGTGTGCTGCAATGGAGTACAGCACGCACAAATCCCCCCCCCCTCTCAAAAAAAAAAAAATTCCGACCCAATCCGTGCAATTATGCATGCAAAACAGTATATACCAGCGATCTAATTTTTCCAATGAAGTATGCTAACTGCTGTTCCCTGGTAGAAGGCATTTGTTGCTGATTTTTGTGTGTGTTCATGACGACGAGCCCTATATGAAGCTGAAAAGTGTTTTGTTTCATTCTAGGCAAGAGAAATGGAAGAAACATCACGAGATGCACCTGGTCATCACACCAGGGAAAAGTTTGGCGCCCTTGGTCACTCTAGCCAGGTCGTAATCACGTCGATTTAACCGGACATTGAAGATACCTCAGAACGCCGTCGTTTTTTGAAAAATTCAGGCAAAGATAACGCCCTAACACAATGACTGCCTGTGTTTTCACAAAAACAAGCACTTAAGCCTCAACAAGTAATTAGAATTTTAAGAGGTTTGTTAGGAAATTAACGGTGATAATTCCACCACACTATACGGTCGCTTGGCCGAATAACTTGCATACAGAAACCGCTGTGGTGTACCGCTAATCATTTCTTAATATAAATTGTGAAACCGCACCTTCACTACATCATTTATGTGTGCAAAAAACTCATGAAACCTATTTGTCCATAACGGAAATTGCCGTTTCACTAGCTACATATTTGATAGAGAAGGCGCGCCGTTACCTTTGATAACCAGCTGAAACGTTCCCGTAATCCACCCTGTCCTAAAGCAACAAACATGTAAAATGACGTGATTATGTGCCACAACGGGCAGTTACTATAGGCATTCAAGAAGAGAAGACCGTTCACGAATGGGGTGCCGAATCTGCGGAACAAGCCGATGCTAAATCTGCGAGCGAATGCAAACGTCAAGCTGCGCATCGTATCAATCTTTAGGAAATGCGATTGGGACCTTTGTGATGTATCTGACGTGATGTATGGTCGAATTCATTGCGCAGTGTCCAGCACAAGGAGCAGAGAGCTAGCGATTTTCGAAATTCGCTTTAACAATCACTTCGAATATAACAGGTCTCAATCAAGCCTCTCTTTGGTTTATGTAGATAGGACGAAATATTTATTCGGTTCAGTTTACATAATACGTCCTACAGAGTGATCCGAAAACACGACGCAGCAGGGGTATCGTTAGTTATATTTATTTTGATAAAGATACACGCGATATAAAGCCCCATCTCGATGGACACTTCCAAGGCATACACGCGAAGCGCCTGCGCGCCCAGCACGCGCCGCGACGGGCGTCGAAAAGTGGCATGAACCTCCATGCTCCTGGTGCTGGCTCGCTCTCCCTCGGGAGCCGACTGAAAAAAATGTCAAGCCGTGAACAAGAGATGGTTGGGGAGCTGCAAGGATTCCAAGAAAATTTAGGGGAGGAGAGCTTCAAGCCATGAAGAAAAAGAGTCCCCGACAGCCCCCGCGGTCCTCCCATTGTTGTAAACCGGACCCCGCTTCTGACGCGCGCGTGAGCGCCCGTGCGCAGGTGCGATATCTGACATGCACAGATATGCACAGATATCTGCTAAGGAAGGCATTGGTGGCGCCACCCTTGACTGTCGTCTGTTGCACAGAGCTAGAAGCCGGACCCTGCAGTGTGCTACGCACTTTCGTGCCGGGCGAGCAATTTCCGGTTATACCCGTTGTTGCATCCACTTGTTTTCCCTTTGAAATCATGGTACAGCGCCACACTTGTGCGTTTTGAGGAAGAAGACACTTTTGACGTCGTTAAAATGACCGGCGCCAAGCATGCATGGGATGATGAGCCATCGGAAGGATCCAGGGTGCAAGTGAGCGGGAAATACCAAGGTTTCTGTGAACCTGCAATCATCAATATTTCAGGTAAGCGTGAACAACCATTTACTGTTTTTCCCGTATTGCTTTGTTGGTTACCTTTGTCAATGCTGTCGGCAGTTTTCGATGATAGGGCTATAAATTAAGATAAATGGTATCATAATGCATGATTTATTTGTATGTGCAGTCGGAGAGTAATCTCTCATTTTTCAGTAGCGAAATGTTTACCGCCACCGAGTTGCGTTCCTGCCAGCGGTAGTTCAAGTGCATGATATGAATTGTGTAACGCAAAAAACATAGAACCTCGCTAAGCACATTGCGGGGCTAGTTAGGGATGTATTTTCTAAGTAACGAGACGTAGACAACAACCTGTCATGGATTCTGTCATATGCACGTATCAGGAACTGAACCCTTTTCATTGTCGTAAGTAATAGTGCTAATTCTATTTTAACACGGGATCAGCATTGCTGCGTTCTGCGTATCCAATTAGGTTACAATGGCCCCATTACATTTGCCACAAGGCTTGCGCTCTACAGCTAAGCAGGAGCAGTGGAATGAAGAGCTGGTACGCGTTTTATTTCGGGTGCTTAGTGCGAACGAACGTGTTTCAGAAACAATTGGCGTAAACCTGTTTCCGTTCGCGGTTGTGCCAGGAAACTTTAATGGTAAAGCCCGAAAAAAAAAGCATGAGGCTAAGCTTTTAAAGGGGCATCGCGATGATTTGCTCTGTACCAGTTAATATTATTAAATAGATTCATCATGCGTTCCAGAGACCAGAGCAAAAAGAATTATTGAAATCGGAGCATGCAAGCGAAAGTTATTCCACTCTGAAAATTCGAAATGAAAAGCTCAGACGAAAACGCATTTCACTCTCCCATTTCACTCACCCAGTACCGAGATAACCGCGCCTAGCCATTTCTAGGGGGTGTTGGCCTAGCGGCCACGCAGCGGAAGCGTGCATGCAGTTGTTGCTTTGTCGGGGCTGTAGACAGCCGCGCATTTTGACGGCTTCTTCCCCCCGTGTACGCGACGCCGTAGTAAGGCCAGGGGTGACTAACGACAAAGGAAGCTCCCCGAAGTTTCTTTATTAGTCGGACTCTAAGGCTGTCAGCGGTAGCCCCCCTCCCTTCCAAACTCGACTCCCGTCTCCTGTCCGGCCTTTCTCTTCACATTTTGGGCAAGGTGTATCGACTGGCTTTTTTTTCGCTGCCGTCTTGGTATGGTCACGGCCGGTCTCGACGCGCGCGCTTTCTGGTCTGAGCCAACGTTTTTTGAACAGCGCTGGCCGCCATGAAGGTTTGAAGCGGAATGGAAAGTGTCGCCCCTAGCTGTATTCTTGTTAAGCCCGAGTCACACTGCGGAAAGACAACAACGACATGAACCAAACACGTTCGCAAACGAGCCGTCAACAAGTCGCCCAACCAACTCGTCCCACGACTTCTTGTCACACTGCACGAACGGCAGGGAAACGAGACAGGTTTCTGGGGTGTTCCCTCAGTATGACAGCTTCCGGGAACCGGAACAACAAACAAACAGCGTTCGTGGACACGGTTGGCGCTGTTCGCCGGCCGGTACGAATTTCCTGGCGACACCGCACGAACAATCCAAGCACTTTGTGTTGATTCACCGCTTTTGTGCCTTTCGTGCTTGGAAACTTCGTTTGCAAAGTGCAAAAAAGAGCGCCTCCTTTCGTGGTAATGCTGTCTGCTGCGGCACGGCGTCTTGCAGGAGGGTGCATACAGACGGGATGGCTGTCGTGGCCACCGTCCACTGGCAGGTGCGGCCGCCGTGGAGAAGCACGTTCGATCCCCGTCGCATTCTTGTGAGCAAGCTTACATTTCTGACGAACGCGGTTCTGTAGGGAGCCGAAAGGAATGTCCTGTTCCAGGGACTGCCTCGGCTGCGAGTTCCAGAAGTTTCTTGACGGGTTTGTGCGCGAGAACCACCCGAGCAGGAGCCGGCATACGAGCGTGCCAGTTGCTCGCGTGAACATGCCGCCGTCGTACTCGTGCCGCCAGGAAAGTGACCTGATCGCGATGATTGAAGAGATGCGTTTTCCATGGGATATAACAGACCAAAATATCAATGGTGTGATCTGAAGGAATCTGTGTTTCAAGAGATCGCTAGTTGGGACTGTATTTCACAGGTGAGCGCTAGTTACCAGTTACCTGGCCTGCTATTTTTGAACTTGAGATGAAGAAGAAAGCAGTGCTGCATTTTTTTTCTTTGAGATATATCAATCAGAATAACTTTACTTGGCTCCCCTTTTGATTGCAAGAATCATGCGTACAATTATATCTTTTTTTTTTAGTACTCTCAGAGCGTGGAACAAACTCGATGAATCTGCCGAGATTGTGGCGTGATTTGTATAGTGACCGGCCGGGTTGATAATGCATTGTGGAACAGCAGCGCAAAACACAAAATGTGCAGAAGTAGACACAGGGCACAGAAAGTAGACGCATGTAGTCCGTGTTTAATTCTTTCGCATGAAGTTTTCGAAAACGCCTTTCTGAGGCGCCCTTCTCAGCCAGTCGATCATCCAGCGCGGTTTCTCTGCGGTGGCGGCTGGTCGTCCGAGTCAGAATCGAGCAAGGCTGCACCTCATCCGCCGCGCACGATCATAGTTCGTCCGATATTCTGCAAAACCGCCAGTAGCTACGACAGCGCAAGGTGTCTCCAGTTTCCGCGGTTGTGCCCACGCACGGAGGAGAGCGCGCGAGCAAAGGCAGAGAAGCGCCGGGGAACGCGATTGAGGTGGTTTTTCCGGTGTGACAGAGAGTTTGTGAACAAGCGGCGCACATGTGGCCAACACAGGCTGGCGGGAGACAGCGACATGTTTACCCTCTGTTCGTGTTGACGCGGTGTGACAGGATCGCCAACCCGCCGAAAACACTGTTTTGTCGGACGGGTTGGCGGACTGTTTCCGCAGTGTGACTCGGCCTTTAGTTTTCGTTCGCTTTCCCTGCTTCTTTCCAGTTTTTGTGGCATGCGAAAAAGCTCTCAGTACTCAGAGACATAATATTGTGGATCCATTTCACAAGTATGAAGGAACAATTTGCAAACTGGACGCCCAATCAATGAGAAAGGCAGCGCTCTATCTAGATGCCACCTCATTTCCGCTGCCGCAAATGGCCGCCGCGTTGCGACACCATCGGCTCGAAACAAGCATTTCTAGCGAAGATTAAAATATCAAATATTATGATTTCGGTGATCTCATTGCGCGTTCAGGACTCACAATGTCCCTTACTCTGCATACAAAGATTAAAGAACCCATGCTTTATGTACGTCGCAGGGCACCTTTAATATCCCACAATGGATTTTACGGTAGGGTGCCTCGGATTCAGTGCATAATTCTTCAACTTATGCTACTGTGGCCATGTGCACAAGTTCTGCGCAGATTTATATCATGATCGCTCTAATTATCTCCCACGCAGCCTACACAACGGCCCTGCCGACCAAGAAGGGGCGGGAGCTCTCCGGAAAGCTGCTGTTGCTGGCCGTGGGCACTAAACTCAGCGAAATAAGGAGCGAGAAAGAAAAGCATCGACGATAAGAAGCATACAGAACTATAGAACCACAAGAGCATTAAATGTACCCCAATAAAATTTCCTGCGCAAATTCTGTGTGGTAATTGTGTTACTTGTGTTACCTATGCTATATGATTATCAGGAGATTTAGAGCAGCATAAAACCGAGTGGTTTTTCAATTTAAAGCAGCACTTAGAGATGTATTGGATGACATTTTTTAACGTTTACAAATTTTTATTTTACAAAGTGCGAGAGATATGTCGGTTTGGTCAGTGAAGGTGGACCGTACAGCAAGACGGGCATTGTGTACGTAATAGAGCTCAATAATCTGAAAAATGATTAATTATATTTAACTAATCAGCTTTCATAATTTTGATTTTGGGGCGTAAGTCTGTATCGCGAAAATGAAGGCCGCCAGTAAAAAAAGATAACCTTAGCTTTTAAATTTTCGTAATCGTTAATGTGGTTCGAAATACTGAACATACACACTTGCAAGCTCAGTGAATTGCCTTGTCCGCTTCGGATATTCTTAAACGCGTTGCTGCGCATCGTATTGCCGCCGAAATCAAAGAAACTTTTTCTACATCACAAAATACACAAACGGTGTCCGTGTTTGATGCATAAAAAAAGTGACCGACAGTTTTATGCATTTTCAATTCGGGTAAACCAACTCAGCGAGCTTTGAAATGCCCAAAATCTGGCGCTCGATATTTCAAACCTCTATAACAATTAAAAAAAAAAGTTAGAAACTGGGCTCACCTTTTACGATGACGGCCTTTAATTTCGCAACATAATATTGCCCCTTAGAATCAAAATGAAATGTTCATTAGTTAATGTTAGTTAATTAATCGTCTATTAAATCAGGTTTATCGCTCACATAATGTTAACCATCCTTTATAACCCCCTACACAGCACCAACGTATCTCTCAAAGTTTTAAAATAAAAATCTGCGTCAAAAATGTAAGCTGTATTACATATCTGAAGTAGTAGCGGTAAGGACGTACTGCACAGTCGCTTACGTCTGCATGTGGCGATAACGGCATATGTATGACAGCATTCTGCAATGGTTGTAACTGATTTGATTACATCTTTTGTTTGGCCGCCCTCCATCACTGTTTGGAGACGCCACGCCCCAGGCTCACTCTTTATTGGCTAATGTGATAAAAGGCCGCGTCGCTGTTGCAGGCAGTCACTGAGAGCGAGCAGTACAGAACTCGAATGAGAATAGTTTTACTGGCTGTGATGCTGGTGTTGTTCTGAAGTAGCAGCCTGCAACATTGGAGAAAGGGAGCCTAGGTGCTTGCAGAGATTGCAGATGAAGCGCGCCGCAAATCGTTGGATTTCTTCAATTTTTTTTGTACCGTCTCCTTCGGTAGATCTCGCCGTATGAGGGCACATATACATAGGCTGCCATTTATTATATCTTTCCATATGAAAGCTTATAAGGTTTTAATAAGGGAGTAATCACTCATTTTCATTCCGCCAAGCAGTCACATGGCTACAAAGGGACCCGACACAGCTTCCACAGAAACTTTTGCTCTTTCGTAAAAAGATTCGTCCTGGTCTGGGGACATGGTGTATGACTGCGCTTGGATAGATGCGAATAAGTAATTAATAGCTTAATGGAAGTCTGCTCCGCCTTAGGGGAAATTTCCCCTCAACATTTAACCAAAAGTATATAAGGCTATGTGCAGATCTGTCAGTATATGTTCGTATATAGAACTAGCTCCATATATAAGCTCCAGCCAAATATGGACATATACAGATTTATCTATATTTGGCCATATATGGCCCACATAAGTATATTCATCCATATATGACTGTTCGCAGATATGACTATATACGGATTTGGCCGTATCTGGCTATATAAAGACCATATATAGAAATCCCATATATGGGCTCCATCAGATAAGGTCATATAAGGATAGGACATATCTGGCTATATAAGGACCATATATACATATATTTCCATATATAAGTTCAATCCATATATGAATATAGAGGGAATTGGGCATATCAGGCTATATATGCCAGATATATCCATATATGAGTTCAATCATGATATGGATGTATAGGGAATGGGGCATATCAGGCCATATATGCCTGATATATCCATATATGAGTTCGATCATGATATGGATATATAGGGAATTGGGCATATCAGGCCATATATGCCAGATATATCCTTATATGAGTTCAATCATGATATGAATATATAGGGAATTGGGCATATCAGGCCATATATGCCAGATATATTCATATATTATCATATATGAGTTCAGTCATGATATGGATATATAGGGAATTGGGCATATCAGGACATATACGACCATATATACATTTATTTCCTTATATGAGTTCCATTCAGATAATGGTATATAGGGAATTGGGCATATCAGGCTATATACGCCCGTATATTCATATAAGACCTTATATGCCCAATTCCCTATTTGTTCATATCTGGATTTTTTCATATCAAACCAGATATGACATTTCCGTACGGGCATCCTTACAGGTCCGCTGATGCATTAGTATACATCATCATCATCATCATCATCAGCCTGACTACGCCCACTGCAGGGCAAAGGCCTCTCCCATGTCTCTCCAATTAACCCTGTCCTTCGCCAGCCGCGGCCACCCTATTCCCGCAAATTTCTTAATCTCATCCGCCCACCTAATTTTCTGCCGCCCCCTGCTACGCTTGGCTTCTATTGGAATCCACTCCGTTACCCTTAAGGTGGATTCACACGACGGACCACTTCACGGACCAATCGGTCACGTGATGTCTGACGCGCGGTCCCCCCGTCCGCGGCGAGCATTCACACGACGGGAGGAAGCAGCAGACGACGGCGCGGACGAGCCAGTCGGATTGTCGCATTGTCGGCGTAATCGTCTCTGTGCGTATCCCACAGAGCGGGAAAACTTTCCACAAGGGCAAGAAAAAACAAGGTTGCGTCATCTGTGAACCTAGAACCGTACGAACAAGACGCGCTTTGGCTGTTAGAAAGTTCGCCAAGTGGTTCCATCTTCGCAGCTGTCAACAGGACTATGTAGTTTTTCGCGCTCTCATGTACTTTGGTTCGACCAGAGGCTTGTATTGGATTTTGTAAGCTTGCTCGTTGCCAGACTAAACAGTTTAACCGCTACTGCTTTGAGAGTCACGGTCAAGGATCTCAAGCAATCCGAAGTGTGAAAAGGTCTCTCGGCCATATCACGAATCGCTGCTCGCGAGTGAAGCGGAGCAGCAGGAATCAGTGACGTAGGGTCACGTGATGCCCATCCGCGAGGGCACTTCGCGATTTGGTCCGTCGTGTGAATCCAGCTTTAAGGAGCAGCGCTTATCTTGCCTTCGCATTACATGCCCTGCCCAAGCCCACTTCTTCCTCTTGATTTCAACTAGGATATCATTAACGCGTGTTTGTTCTCTCACCCACTCCGCCCACTTCCGATCTCTTAACGTTACACCTATCATTTTTCTTTCCATAGCTCGCTGCATTGTCCTTAACTTATGCTGAACCCTCTTCGTTAGCCTCCACGTGTCTGCCCCATAGGTGAGTACCGGTAAGATACACCTGTTGTGTACTTTTCTCTTGAGGGATATTGGTAAACTGCCATTCATGATCTGGGATAACCTGCCATATGCGCTCCACCCCATTCTTATTCTTCTAGTTATTTCCCTCTCATGATCTGGATCAGCTGTCACTACCTGCCCTAAATAGACATATTCTCTTACTACTTCCAGCACCTGGCTACCAATTGCTAACTGCAGTTCTCTTGCTAGGCTGTTGAACATTACTTTTGTTTTCTGCGTGTAAATTTTTAGCCTCACCGCTCTGCCCTGCCTGTCTAAATCAACATACAGGCCCCATACGTATCTTTACAGGCGTTACTTGATTTCCTGCGTTTTCTGCAGTTGATCATTCCATGTGTGCCCATAGGTCCCGCGGGAAGTTTCTACTTGAGGCAAAAATCATTCTGAAAGGGGTTGTGATATGCGGTGGGTAGTGATTCTGAAATGTGGCCCTGTAGATTCTGCCCTACAGGGCCAAGATTCTGTCCGGCAGAGCGCAGGGATCTGTACTTGGACCACTTTCCTTCTTGGTTTTCATCAGTGACATTCTTCAGCATATACCAATGTAGATTAAGCCATTTGCGGAAGACTGCATGCTCTACCAGGGAATCAAAAGCCCGAATGATCATGTCCTACTACAGGTAGCTTTATCAACAATAGAATCTTGGTGCTCAACATGACAGATGAAAATAAATAAGAAAAAGACAGTAGCCACGAGGATAACACGCAAAAAGCAGCCTTGAACGTTTTCATACAGCACCAATGGTCAGTATTTTTCCATCGTAGAAACTTATAAATACCTAGGCGTCGTATTCGCAGCATATCTTAAGTGGAATGACCATATTACTTATATTAGAAAAAAGCAACATTTAAGCTAGGTTTTTTAAAAAGGTCCCTGCGACAATCCACTAAGACACTATAAGACATTCCTGGAGTACGCAGCAGTCGTTTGGGATTCGTACACTCAAGCCAACATAAACAAGTTTGAAAGTGTTCAAAGAAAATCAGTTAGATTCATTTATAATTCATATAGCTAGAAAACACCACCGATCCTTCTTTTAGACACAAAATCCTCGAGACACGGCAGGAAAGAAGACGCCGTGAAAGACCAAAATACGTGCACTGAATCTATCTACCATGGTTAATTGAAACTAAATAGAGAACAGTACATCCAAGATGTCTGTCGACGCCCAACACGATCACATCATTCTAAAAAACTAACCGACTTTACTTGCAGGATTTATGGTTTCAAAAATTCGTTCTTCCTACGAACTGTTCGAGAATGGAATCGTCTGAGCCGCGCTGTCATGCAATGGACATCTCTGTTCTCTATTTCTGTTTTCTGTTCTCTATTTCTGTTCTCTATTTAGTACCACGTTCCGCCAATACCAGTTTCTTGAAATAGACCGATGTTTTTAGCCGTAATCTTTCCAAGGAAGAAGCTCGACAAACCAAAGTCAGACCACATTACATCAATTACAATAAAAAAAAAAATCAGTTGGCGAGCAATTTTCTTCATGACGACCCTCACCCGGGTGGCGAAGAATAGGCGCCCTTCTTCACGTCGCGTTAAATTTTAGAGGTAGTACGTTAAACTCTGTCTCCAAAAAGGTACCGCATGCATTTGGTTGCAGTTCTCTCAGCCCACCGAATCTCTTACAATACGAAGGACGACCAAACGTAAACTTAACGAGCCCTTCGCTTTGAGTGTGGTCTTCAAAAAAAAAAAAACACTGCTGAATTCTAGAGGCCAGTGTACTGTGGGATGTCAGTGGCAGTGGCTTAGCTCAGCTAGGCCAGGTTTTACGTAGTGAGAGTACGGTTAAACTTGATTACACCTTGCCGTTCAGCTTGGTTTCTCTCCGGCTACGCCCAATGTTTAGCATTGGTTGTTATCCTCCTGTTGCGTCTAATTGCGGCTACATTAAACACGAGACATTTGTTATGCAGCAAAGTGTGACGCATTTATTTTATTTCCGGTTCTTCGTCTCGTAGTTAAAGCCTGGCTTCTTTCACTCTCCCCGACTAACTACCCATATCTACCCACGGCTTCACCAAGCGGCCTTCTATATATATACAGCTGCACCAACTTCCATCCTCCTATGGCGCATGCGCACAGCTGTTGCAACCCGTTTTCGCCGGCACGCCGCGGCACCGGGTTTTCCTGTGACGTCACGCCAGATGGCGCGGCGAGCGGCGGCCGCCAGCTCGGCGGTTGCTAGGCAATGGCTCAAGGTCACGGAGCGGCCACGGCGAAACTGGGGCCACAGCGAAACGGCGAGACTTGTGCGTAATGTAACTCTCGCTACAAGACCCCAGGTGGTCGAAATTTCCGGAGCATTTCCCTACGGCGTCCCTCATAGCCTCAGTCGCTTTGGCACCTTGAGGACCAATAAAATAAATAACCGTTAAGCACTTAATAACGCACATCATCAGCGCTAGCTAGATTGTCACGTGCTTCCTTAGTTGTAGAATTTAATTTAATGGTAGTACCTCCCATTTCTGTGAAGAAAAAAAAAATTGTTTTTGAGGGAAGGCAAGAAAACAATAACTTAACTGTTTCACATATCTAAGTGGGCGCCAGAACTGCGCCGTAAGGGAAGGAATAAAGGAGTGAGGGAAATAAAAAAAATTCAGGGGCACTTTGACTGTCTAAAGTGCGTAGAGTCGAAAGCGTTTTCCGCACCACTTTCGCTGCTTCTGTGGCACTGCCGCCGTCACATATAATCGAGTACTATACTCCGTTTCATACATCAGGTGCAACGCTGTCAAAGCTAGCGCTCTTTTTTGCGCAGCCTGCATCCGTGACAGAAAATAGTGCGTTGCTTGTGGTGAGCGAAAAATAACAAATGCATTGCCGACAGGCTTCGTGGGTAATACATTTGTCATCAGCGTGACAAAAAACGATGATATTGCGAGCGAATCGGTCGAGATCTGTGATTTTGTATTTTGCGTGTGTCGTCTTTTTCCATTTCTTGTTTTCGCTGTCCCCACTGGCCGCCGTGTTTACTCTTTCTGTCCGCCTCCCTTTTACTTTTGAGAAAATGGCGTCCAGCTCAGCGGCGTGACGACAATTTGGACCAATCTGAAACGCGGACAAATACGCCTTGCTCGTCGGTAAATTGGTTTTTGAGGAAAGGAAATATATCTGTCATATCTCGGTGGACACCTAAACCTCGCCGTAACGGGAAGGGAGGAAGATGGAGCGACGCGTTAGACCGCACGGCCACAAAACAGCGCGGAGGGATACACCTCTTTATTTTTTTCTGCGGACTACTTCCGTAGCCTTCACCGCGTTGCACGTGATGTATGAAACGGAGTATAATTACTAAGTGATGACAAATCACTAATTAACGCTTAATTACTGATTAATGCCTGAATACTAATTCACTGCTAATTAATGACGGCCGCCGCGGTGGCTCAGTGGTTATGGTGCTCGGCTGCTGACCCAAAAGACGCGGGTTCGATCCCGGCCGCGGCGGCTGGAATTTCTTTGGAGGAGAAATTCTAGAGGCCCGTGTACTGTGCGATGTCAGTGCACGTTAAAGAACCCCAGGTGGTCGAAATTTCCAGAGCCCTCCACTACGGCGTCTCTCATAGCCTTAGTCGCTTTGGGACGTTAAACCCCATAAACCAAACCAAACCTAATTAATGACACGCAACACTCTGGCGCAGATTACAAACACATACTCTCCCCTCGCCCCTTACCCTAACCCACTATCCCTCCTTCCCCACTCCTGCATGCGCCCTATGCCCAGAACCCTTCGCTTCTTCCCTCCACATCATTTCCCTCTGCCCGGCGGACCCTCCCCCGCGGGACCTAGAGAACCTCAAGACCTGGGAGGACTGGGAGACCCTGCTGCACTCGGAGGACCCGGCCGTGCAGACCATCGCCACCGGCCGTGCTGCCAGTGTTATGGACCTCAGGAACATAAACACTTGAGTGCAGTGGGGTCGTGCGGGGACCCTGGGGCGTGCCCCGAATTCCTTTGTAAATAAAGTTTTCTCTCTCTCTCTCTCTCTCGGTGGACACCTGAATCGCACCGTAGAGGAAGGGAGGAAGTGAGAGTGAAAGAAGACAAAGAGGGCCCGTAATGAAGAAAATGAAAATTGTATTTGAGGAAAGGAAATTACGCAGTAACTGTCTCGCATATCTCGGTGGAGAGCCGTCAAAATTCAGAGGGGCACTTTTTTGACCTAAAGTGTGGTCACTGATGTGTGGTTAAGATGTTAAGCTTCACCTTTAAGAGTGGAACGCGACAGCGTCTTGCAACGCTGCCAGGGAGTCCATAGAACGCCATCGCCCATTCGGCTCTACACCTCGCTCGTCGGTAAATTGGTTTTTGAGGAAAGGAAATGTATCTGTCTCTCATACCTCGGTGGACACCTAAACCTCGCTAGGAGCAAAGGGAGGAAGATGGGAGTGAACGAAGACACCGTATTCACTACACGCGCTTTTGTTCATTCGAAAACCCCAGCGCTGGCATGGCGGAGTGGATAACATGCTCGTCTCGCACGCCGAAGACCGGGGTTCGATTCCCGAGCTCGACCAATTTCCTACGCGGTTTTATTTATTTATATGGCCTGACTAGAAAAGCTAATTAGGCTAATTGGGTAATTAAGCAATTAACTAAGCTCAATCCCACTTGGAGCATCACTATACGATCCCTTCAATTGGCTGCATGGTTACTAGCCGAAGTACAATTGGCCCCGTTTGAAATTCGCGCACTGTGACGTCACGACCGTTTCGACCAACTGAAAAGCGTGACATTTCTGTCGACAACTGCTGCTTACAACGATGAGACATTAAAGGCTTTCGCCTTAATAAAATGCCGCCACCGTCTGGAAGACGTAGAAGTAACGAGCGTTAACTGTTTGGTTTACTAGAATTGATATGAATGAGATTAAAGGGTGGTACACCAATGGAAATACGAATTTGTACGTTTATTTGATCGATACGATTCTTGACGTGATACTCACATAGTTGTGAAGTGAGTATGACAAGTGCACTGTCCAAGGGGGTGTTCATTATGCGAAGCATATTGCTAGAGCTACCACTCACGCCGTCGCCGTGGGACCCCCCCGTGACACCGTGACGTCACTCAACGTGACACCGTGACGTCACACCACGTGACACCATGACGTCACACCACGTGACACCGTGACGTCGCACCACGTGACACCGTGACGTCGCACCACGTGCCACCGTGACGTCATACACGTGGCACCGTGACGTCACACCACGTGACATCGGATGAGAGAGCCGGCTTCCACCTCGCGCCGTCGCCGCGGGTCCCCTAGACGTCACACCACGTGACATCGGATGAGAGCCGGCCTCCACCTCGTGTTTCAACCAGTGCGGACAGTGGTGTATGGACTTTGGTGCAAGAGTTAAACTGTGCTTCAATCAGTGTGGACGGTAGTGAGTGTAGTAGTATGTCGACTCGTTTGGAGCGTCGGAATGCCTATAGACGACAAAGGCGCGCCATGGAATCCTCCGAAGAACGAGAGCACCGGCTGGAAGAGCGTTGTTTCTAATACAACCACTTTAATGTCCTTGTGTCTCACACTATAGAGAGAAGTTTATTGACTTCCAAACGATCAGGACAAAAATCTCTGCCTCTCCCGTAACCGAGAGTACAGTAAGCATGAAATGTTTACGGGCCTAATGTCATCTCGGAGGACACCCGAACCGCACCGTACAGGAAGGGAGGAACGCCACCACCCGTTCTGGTTCAGCGCGATGCCTTGCCATTTGAACCCAAGGTTTCTTGAAGAAAGGAAATGGCGCAGTAATTCTCTGCCATCTCGGTGGACACCCGAACCGCACCGTAAAGGAAGGGAGGAACGCCACCACCCGTTCGGCGCGATGCCTTGCCCTTTGAACGCAGGCTTCCGTGGCAATCCAGGCGCTCACCCAACGCGCGTCTCGGGGTTAGTCGGCGTTCCGCTGTAGCCATGCCGTTGTCTTCCCCCACGACGAAGGCTTCTAGTGGTTGTATTAAAATGACCAAGTATTCAACCAAGCAAAGCCATGTATTACCAAGCCTAGCCACTAATATGCTTCGCATTCCCCAGGCTTAGCCAAGCTGAGCCTCAGCAATTTTTTTTTTCACCCACAGCTGTTTTGCCACCTGTGTTCTAGACTGCGGCCGCCGAGGTGTTTTCTGTGAAGCGTGGTAATAAGGTTTTCCGAGAAACTCAGAACATCCTGTCCACGGTGGAGCTTGAACGACTAGTTCCTTTGCATGACATAGTTGGCGCCCATCGCAAGATTACGTTCGCCTTTATCACTGACACCGTTGGCTATATTTTATTTCTAGCGCCCAACTTACCTGACAGCGCTATCAGCGAATCATGACTCTGATTGAAAATAAAGCACAACGTGTGTAGGTGGAGCGGCGGGGATTGTGAAGGCATTGCTAGCGCAGTGACAGAACCATCGATACTAACGGAAGAATAATTTCTCCAGCGGATTCAAAAATGATCAACCATCTCCAGGAGTGTACTGATAAGGTAGGAGGTCATACGGGAATCAAAGAAGCCTATAATTTCTACAGTAAATTTGCATCAATAACAACTCTTTCAGTGAAAGGAGCTAGTGGCCAATAAGCAGGATATTTTGAGATCTTGAAGGTAGATTTTTAATAAAATGCATTTCTCTCTTTCTCTTTCTCAGTACACGTAAACGTGCATCACCGTTAGGAACTCCACTTGTATACCACAGGCGCGGAGTTAAGTTCCAGTGCATTAATTCTCGAATAGGCTCTTAAGATGTCGCAGCAGGTAGAAAAATTACTTCACGCGGAGTTAATCTGTTGAGGCTAACGGCGGTGCAGTAATTTTAGTTGGCATTAAGGCAGCAGCCCTTGCCTCGCCGTTCGCCTACCCCCATATTTCGCGCCTGCTGGGTCGACTAATGAGGAGCGCTTTCCTTAATGACTACAGAACTAGTGCGTCACGAAACCGGAAATCTTAAGCAACGCGCTTTGCTCGGCCTCATTATACATGGGAACTGAAATACTTAAGAAGAAAAGTCTGTTTATGTTGAGGTTTCCGATATTATTTGTTTGAGTGGCAAATTTTAAGTACCTTGGGGCTATTTAAGGAGCTGCGGCCTTAAAGGTACGCCTTTAAAGACATTTGAGGTTGGAAGTGAGTTAAGTCTCTATGGATATTACTGCACGTAGAGTACGAGGAGGGGTTCTAAAAGCGGTTTCACTAGAATATTCGTGTTTACCTCTTAGTATATGATATGAAGTTTAATATTTTCTTGGGTACGTTATATAAACACTCACTGCCGGATCAACGATTGGATCGACCCATTTGGGCGAAAAATGGCTGCGCTACACACTGAATTGGGCTCACGTTTTTGCTTTGAAGACGATACTGCACTTGCTGGGATGGTTGTATGTTCAGCAAGCTCGCATGCGTCTAGCGTTTTACTTTTATCTTGTGCACCGTACGGTAAAAAGGTGACAGGTGTTAGATCGCTTCAACGTCACAGAATGCAGTTGCCAAAGATGCTAGAGTGGTTAAAACAGTGGAAAATAAAACCAAAAACTCTAGGAATGGAATCACAGTGGCATGAGGTCCAGTTGATTTTGCATAGAGTTTGATTAGCGCTCCACCACTGAGACTTTGCGCGACGATTGAGAGGAGGAAATCCAAGACCACGAATAAAGCGCACACAGACAACTGCTCTTTAATCAGACAATGGTGCCTTTATCCAATTGATTAACATGTCCAGACAATGAAAAAAAAATATAGGGGTACTTAAGCTCCGCCTTCAGTGTATGAAGTGATAGCGTAATGGGTTAATTCCCATATATGCAGACGGTCATTCGCTACTTTTCATTCATAGATCACCGCGAGTCCTGGCGCAGTGGTGCAGCGGTTGAGTGATGCGTCACTACTCTGCTATGGCAGGTGCTGCAGTGGTGGTCCTTGAGCGGTGGGCCCAGGTTGCTCTTCCCGAGCTACCAATCAGTAATTTAACTGCCACCTGCCATGGTGGGCAGTGACAGAACCTAGGTGGCCCCCCTGCCCCCTAGGTTGCTCTCTGGGCGCCATCTCCCAGGATCATGCTCTTTATTTTTTGCGCTAAAAGCCGACGCCATAGTTTATCTCATTTTATCGACCTGTGCAACACACGTCCGTTTTAACCTGTTTGTAATAATATTTTAACGCGATTGCGTCCGTCAAGGGTCTCTCAAACAGGAAGCCCGTGTCGTTGTCATCGGCGGCGGCGGCGGCGGCGGCGTGACTGAAAAATTCTCAGAAAAACCTAGGGGGCCACCTAGATGACATGACCTTCACTTAATCACAACCTGGTCACCGAGTTGTGGGCAACTGGCCACCGACCTGCAGGCAATTGACCACAATGGCGGGATTAGCTAAATAACTGATTGGTCAAGAGGGGTTGTTCGGGATGAATAACATGGGCCTAATGAGGCCCACCGGTAGCTGTGTTTGACAGCTACCTTGCTGGGGCAGTGGCGCATCGCTTAACCGCTGTACCACTGCACCAGGAGCAGTATCTGGACTCCCAGCGTTCCATGAATGTAAAGAAGAGAATGAGCGAATTCTGCCTATATGGGCAATTGACCTATATGGGCCTATATGGGCAATTGACCTATATGGGCCTATATGGGCAATTGACCTATATGGGCCTATATGGGCAATTGACCTATATGGGCCTATATGGGCAATTGACCTATATGGGCCTATATGGGCAATTGACCTATATGGGCCTATATGGGCAATTGACCTATATGGGCCTATATGGGCAATTGACCTATATGGGCCTATATGGGCAATTGACCTATATGGGCCTATATGGGCAATTGACCTATATGGGCCTATATGGGCAATTGACCTATATGGGCCTATATGGGCGGAGGACCAAATAACGCTATCGCGCCATACCATTAAGGCGGAGCTTAAGTGTCTCCCCTACTTTTAATTGCCTCCGTAGCCCGTGTTACTGAGAGGGTAGGCCCACTGTAGTCTCCCGCTGCCTCAAGCATCTCGGGCTATCTCTTATCTCTATTTGCTTTTCCTCGCTCGCAAAGTACGATTGCTAATACTTGGAAGCAGCGTACACATTTTTACTTGAGCACTGCGATGCTGGATGACCAGGTTTCGTGATCGAATTGGCCGATGTTATTGGAGTGTTCTCGCAACCTCCTTTTCAAGCACCTACCAAAATGCCGTTTTAACATTTGCCGCAAGTCAAGAATATTTATATGACACACGGGACCGAGATACTTGGCAGAGATTTGTTGCACAGTATCTCCAGAGCATCTTTCAAACCTTTTAACTGGATAACACGCTTATCGTTCAAGGCTCAGAAGATGTCCATGCGCTGTTTGAGGAAAGTGCTCCGGTTTCCTGTCTGGCCGCGAACTTAAGCGATATGTGTTGTAGTTCTCGGGTTGCGGCAACTCTAAACTGCAATAGAAGATTGCATTGATTCTTTTGGGGCTGTCAAGTTTTAGAGGGAGTGCGGCACCCATGTAGGAGGTTTTTGAAAGGTGCAAATACTTCGGTTCATTGCATGTGAAATTTACCTGGAGTCTGTATGGTGATGGCAATGATATAATTATAATGCCTGGAACATTTCTGGTATATGCATGACAAATGTGGACGAAATCTTGAGGGGGCCGGGCATTTACAATCATAGAGATAAAATTGCTTTAAAAAGCAATCATGGGAAAAAACTTGGCTAAAGCAAGTCGCAATTCTCGCATTCATACGATGCGAAAATATTTAAAATAAAACAGCGTAATCGTAGCAGAAATTCCTTACAGAAAGAACACACGTTATTTTTGGCTCCACCACTGAAGCTGCAATAAACAAGTGAAGGGCATCCACGCCATTTAAAGGTCGGCTCTCGCGTGATGAAAACGAACAGGAGCCATGCGTGAATGGCGACAGAACCAGCCATTTGCGTCGCTATGGCTCCCCAGTGGCTCGTCAGGGATCGATCGCGCCTGCGGGAATCCGGCGTTGATTGCTGGGCTTTCTACGGTGAACCGATGCTCGTCCTCCTCTAACAATGCATAAAAGTTTGCTGCCTCCTCAGTTCGCACCTTAAGCGATAAAATGGTTAAATAGATGATACCTTATGTATACCTATTCCCGAAATAGTTATGCTAGCTAATACTGCAGTATTAAAAACTATGCTGGTTTCGGATTTGTTCTTTTTAACACGGAGAAGAAAATTTATGGTTTATGGGGTTTAACGTCCCAAAGCGACTGAGGCTATGAGAGACGCCGTAGTGGAGGGCTCCGGAAATTTCGACCACCTGGGGTTCTTTAACGCAATGCACCGTCCATGGCTACCTAAAGACGATCTGCACTTTTTGAAAAGCTCCGTGGGAATCTATTTCGGTGACGTCTATTTCAAAGCAGTGTTTATATTACACTTAACTGATGAGTTTCACGCGGAAAGAGAAATTAACTCTTTCTCATTAACAATACTGATTGCCCTTGTTGAAATTAATTTCAAGCGTACATTTTTCCATGGACATCACTTTTAGGCCCATGTTCTTACTGAAATTTTTTGCCGCCGTTTCACGACAAGATGGCATTGCCCCTACGCTTCCTCTAACCTGTTGGGCTCTTCATGGTGCCGGTTTCCTCTTTCGCGAAAGAGATAAAGAAATTTGTTTATGCCGCCCCCCCCCCCTCCTCCTTCTCCAGTTCGCGTTTCGTGAGTCTCGGAGCAAAGCCGTTATGACAAAGCCCGCAATGAGGCCGTAGTGCCCTTATTTAAATAAGAAGGTGACAGCCATATAATGCGACACTGCCTCTATAGTTCTCAGACCGAAGAAAATTATTTCGCAGTGCACTTGCAATGCGAAGGAAGCAAAACAGCACCGATGTAGCTAGATAGATCTGACAACAACATTACAGCAGTAATGGTGTTCCTAAGATTATCCAAATCAGCGAAAAGCTGTATCCGAGGAGGTGTTCTTGTTGCTGTAGCATTTCTTGCGTCTCCACCGACATCATCCTGGGCAGCAGGTTTTTTCTAGTGACTCCAGGCAGCAGGTTCTAAGCAACGCCTTCTTTGAAGACGGCTGGCAGGAACAACGGCGAGTATAGCGGAAACGGGCCTGTAGCAGCCGCGGAGCAACGAGGAGGGTTCCTCTCTCCTGCTCGCGAGGCTCTGCTTACTTCCGGTACTGGAGGCAGTGGGAGTGCCTCGAAATGAGGTATGAAAACGGGCAAGCTTCCGGCGGATATAGGGGGGACGGATTTGGACTTTTAACACCTTCACGATACGCTTAATAGGACGCGCAGAACGGTAGTGTAAGACCTCAAAAGATCCTGTAGCCCAAGACCAGCTCGTAATCAATCTGGTCGCACACCCAAATTGTTCGGTTTAATTTAGGAAAAAAATGCACATGTGTTATATGTCAGAGTGCAGCAAAAAGTGTAATTGGGGTGTACAAGTACACCACATCCCTGGTGTTGGTGGCGTAAATATACAGGCGGGGTTAGCCGTCGAGAGGTCTGTCGGCAGTTGCTCCGTCTGAGTCACTGATTGAAGAGATTGCGTCCCTATCACTGACCTGTAAGACCAGTGCCCTCTAAAAACTTCAGCAGTGATCGTGACACTAATCTTCGCTCAGTTCGGGAGCCCTCAGAGTTCACGATGCGTGAGACGTCGTCCATGGGTCGTGCATGGCTCTCCTGATGCTTTCCAGGATTGTCTCATGCTCGGCACAAAAACGCGCGCAGGCTAAGACGAAATGGCTCGCATCATGTGCGGTGCATGTGCGCGCCACTGATAAGACACTCTGCGAATTGCGCATGTGCCGCTGATGGGTAAAAGCCGAGCATCGCCTGCGATCGGGCGCTGTTCTGTACGAGCCACGAACCCATAAGCATGGGACAAAAAACGTCGTTCTGCCGAGAATCTGTCCGCTCCTTGGCACGGTTGTCGGACAAGCAACTGATGACGAGCATGGGATTACGAAGCATCGCAAATGGCCAAAGACGGAAAG
The DNA here is from genome assembly GCF_055824585.1 of Amblyomma mixtum. Classification (NCBI taxonomy): domain Eukaryota; kingdom Metazoa; phylum Arthropoda; class Arachnida; order Ixodida; family Ixodidae; genus Amblyomma; species Amblyomma mixtum. The sequence continues at coordinate 59,924,793 of NC_143020.1, read as the reverse complement.
TGCTCCCTGCATTGAATTGTCCTGAAATTTCATGTTTTGAGGAGTGCTGCTGATACGATAACTTTTATCATGAACGAAGGTGCCGTATCTTTGACGCAGTTCGCTCAGCAACTGCGCCAAATAGAACCGTTGGATGCCTCTGCCAGTTACCGGGCGTCATCCGAAGAAAGCTGAACATCGTTCCTGATCGTCGACCAGCTGCCTGAAAGTGACAAGGTGCACGCATTTCTGAGAATCATAGGTTCTAGAACCTACGGTCTTCCGATGTCTTTGGTAGCCCCGGAGTGGCCGTCTACCAACAGTGTAGAGGTTTTGTAAAGGATCCCCTGGGAAGTCTTGTCTCCCAGGCCTACCGTCATCGGTACACTGGGCCAAGTTTCACAAGCTACAAAAGCACGAAGGCGAGTCTATTTCTGATAACGTCGCCGAGCTTCAGAAGCTCTCCCGAGCATGGGATTTTGTAAGCGCTCTAGACGAATCCCAACGGGATCGCTTCGTGTGCGGTCTGATAACAGAGGACATGCAGCGGTGTTGTTCACAGAAGATTGCACACTTACGTTTAAGGAAGCAGTACAGCGTCCTGGGGCCACGGAAGTAGCAACAAAAATCACTGCTGAAGCCCGCACTTTTGTTCCAGTAGTTACTTCCGTCCATAACGTGCAGGCTGTATTGGATAACCGGCAGGAGGTGCGTTCCGCTTCGGCTCGCAGAAGCACTGAAGCCGAGGGTGCACAAACATAGGCAGCAAATCCTACCGGTGTAGGCGGAAGGGGCACGTTCAAATGGTCTGCCGCCGCCCTGGTGGCTCAGTGGTTATGGTGCTCGGCTGCTGACCCGAAAGAGGCGGGTTCGATCGCGGCCGCGACGGTTGAATTTCTTTGGAGGAGAAATTCCAGAGGCCCGTGTACTGTGCGATGTCAGTGCACGTTAAAGAACCCCAGGTGGTCGAAATTTCCGGAGCTCTCCACTACGGCGTCTCTCATAGCCTGAGTCGCTTTGGGACGTTAAGCCCTATAAACCAAACCAAACCAAACCAAATGGTCTGCCGAAGTGCTGGCGGTACGTCGCATAAGAAACAGCCAGCCAAGGATAAGGTTAAAACGCTAAAGGCATGAGGGCAGCCGGTAACACCGGCTTTAAAAAGCGTGACTTCATCAAAACCGCAACCTCTAATGGTACAGATGAACGTGTACCATGTGCGGTCAGCATGGAGCCACCGGAAGAAAGCTTGAAATCCTTTAAAATGTAGCTTCATCACTCAAATAAGACAACACTAGTCTAAATTTCTCATCGGGTGGCCCTCTAGCTCATAGTGCAGACTGAGAGTATTGCCGGGTGCCATGGTTCTTCTGGTGTTTGCAAGTACTATCGACTTGGCTTCAGTATGTCGCGCGGATTGTGAAATAGGCTCAATTTCGCCCGCGTAGCCACCGCGATGGCATAGTGGTTACGGTGCTTGGCTGCTGACCCGGATGACGCGGGTTCGGTCCCTACTGCAAGGGTAGCGTTTCAATAGACATAAAATGCTGCAGAACCGTGTACACTGCGATGCTAGTGTCCGTTAAAAAACTCTAGGTAGTCGAAGATGTGCGGAGCCCTCCAGTACAGCGTCTCTCATAGCCTTTGTCACTTTGGGTCGCAAGTTGAATAAAACCAAAACAAAATAATTTCACTCGTGTAGCGTAACCTCCTGAATGCACGGGCGCATTGCTACGGTGATTAACACTGTGCGATGTCAGTGCACGTTAAAAAACTCCGGGGGGTCGAAATTTCCGGAGCCCTTCACTACGGCGTCCCTCATAGGCTGTGTCGGTTTGGGACGTTAAACCCCAAAAAACCAAACTAACATAAGCATTTTGCGGCACCTAGCAGTAAATGCCTGTGGAGAATCACGCGTTAATACTATCCCTCCCCGTGCGTTGTAATTTGCATTCCCATCGTCAATGCATCTTATGAGAGCACAAAGTATTGAGAGAGATGTACCAGAGTAGGGAATTTTAAATGATCGACATTCTACCGTACTTGCCTCTCCGACACGCTTGCTCGCTTTTCAGTGACTCTTGTCGCCGAAAATAATGTGTTATGTTATATATCATAGGTCTTGCAGTAGTTGCCTTGATTATCTGCGCCCAGTTGCGAACAAATCGAGTACGGCAAGTTTAAACGAACAGCAAGAATCTTAATACACCGATGAAAGGCGGCTGCAACACTACAACGCTATTACAGTATCGTTACTCTACAAACGACTCATGAGCCAGTTTTCTCCGCAGCGCACACAGAACAACACTCATCGGAGCTGTGTAAGATTCTTGTGTAGTAAAACTGGTTATTGGGAACGAGGACAGCGCAGTAAGTGCCTCACTTCTCAATGGAAATCTGAACCACGCTGTAAAGGAAGGGAAGAACCTGGGAGGGAAATAGAGAGTGAATGAGGCGCCGTAGTAGCGGGCTCTAGAATATTTTCGATCACCTGGGAATCTTTAACGTCCCCTGACATCAAATAGCTTGCGGCGGCCTTTTACGTTTCGCCTCTGTGGAAACGCGGTCAGCGCGGCCGGGTTCGAAGCCGGGTACTCCGGCTCAGTGGGTGAGTGCTATAACCACTGAGCCCTCGCGGCGGGTCCCTCTGTAGTTCCTCGGTGCTCGGCGCTGCGTAACTGTACATTCCTCTTGGCACGTGCTAGTTGCTCGAAAGGGAAAGGTGAGTGTGCTATTTGTGCCTGGAACGGGAGTCATCTTTCAAAGCCATGGCGTTTGAGCTCCCAGCAACAGCTTTTAACTATAAATAATACTGATACACAATATGCATGCCAACGTTGCCAGGTGCATTATTTTCTCTCAAGCCTCATGCGTGCCGTAAGTAAACTATGGCTACTACGTCATTGCTTGAGTGGCGAACGCTTGGTCGCAGTACAGTGGCGACGAGCTTTGAGAATAAACTTACATTTCGAATAGCCATGTCCGAAGCCTCGAGCTAAGTTATCGGAGGGACTTACCATGATTTCCAGTGGCCGAAAACTTTGGGAAGCTTGGTGCTGACTTCATCCTGCTGCTAAACGCTCTTACGCAGCTCTTAAGAAGTCAGGCTTGAACACGTAAGCCAGCAACTCTATTCTGAGTTGACCTGACACAGTGGTGGAAGGGATGGCAGGGCGTGTGCGTATAAGTAGTATGGTAAATTTATTAGTTTCTTCCTTTTCAGCATCACGCCATCCACATGCATTAAGGTTATTAGATCATTATCAGGTCGCAGCTGTATCTGCCGTTAAGCACAAAAGGGCGTTTACTTGGCGCGCGTTCCAGGTGGCGTAGTCCAAGTGGCTTTCAGTAGTCAAGCCAGCCGCTTGTTTATGATGTAGTCCACATCAAGCCAGCCGCTTGTTTATGATGTAGTCCACATCACTGTAGTCATATCGCGGCGAGTAAAAAAAAAAGACTCATTGCAAAGCGAGCGATGTCGATGTCCTTGAAGTAAATGAGGCATTGGCTAAGCAGCCCTGGATTTCTCGGGACCAGAGTATATCCCTTACTAGTACCTAACTCTGCTTAACTAGAAAAGGATTGTGTGGTGTTATCGCAGACCTTTGTGTTGAAATCTAGAAAGAAAATGTATGTTACAACGCCACAAAGACGTTTTCTTAAGTGTTTGTTAACCTCGCACGTGTGAACTAACGACCGATTGAAAGAAATAGTCCGCATTCGGAGAACATTCTTTATTGGTCCACCGTCATTGGTCTTTCTCATCGGCCACATTCTTTCTTTATATTCGCCGCATGCAGTGTACTATTTATTAAAAGTTGCGCTTAAACATTTTCTCCTTTCCATATCAAGGAGCAGTGACGGAAACAATTCAGTGCCAAATGACAATCTAAGGTGCAGGATTCTCGGCTGATTCACAGCGCAAACACCCTATTACATTTTCAACATCACGGGTTTCACGTTCAAGTTAGGAGTTGAGCCCGCTCAGACTCATTAAGGACTACATAATTTTGCGCTCGTCACATGAAATATTTCCCGTTTGCAACATCATACGCGTGTACAGATATCACTGTCGCATGCAAGGACGTGAAAAAGGTGGCTGTCTGATATCTTCCAAAGGTGTTTTCAAGGCTTAGCATCAACAGGACTTCCAGGAGCTTTGACGTAGTTGAAAAAATGGAAAGGATAGATTTTCGAGAGAGATGAGAGGGATTTGCTGAAAACTAAGCCGCTATACAAACCAGTAGCAAGCCAGGATAAACGGTGTCTCGCTTGGTGAACTGGCAGTATTTTTTCATGAAAGTTATTGGTTCGGGTGGAGCGCAGCAGCTAGACAGTTTCTTGAGCTGTTCAGGCAGCGTATCCTGCTGCGATAACTAAGACATGGCTTGTAGAATGCCAGGAGGCGCATATCAAGACAACACATCTGATGAGTCCTCCCTCATGAGGTGCTGCACTAGAAGCGGATTGATAAAGAAAAAGACCCGCAATAGAGTAGAATTTTCTCATGGTTATTACTGGCGCCTTTATCGAGGATATATAAAACAGCATGTACATCCGCCGCGCAAGTGGTGCGGGTTATCCCTAAAAGTGCCAAGCATTGAAAAGGGAATGATGTGTCGTGCGTTATTGTAGAGTCAGGATAGAAAGTGCCTTGTAGAAAATAGCAGCAGTCTTTCAAGGTGAATGACATGTTTGGTCGGAGCTGTTTCATCGTTCTGGCCAGTGGTTGGTATTCCCAAGAAATTTATGCTTTCTTGAGTGAAAGAAAGAGAGTTGATATGAGAAATCGAACAAGCGATATCATCTTGTTATTCTGCTAAACATGAGGGAAGAAGAGTGTTCTACTCTGGAAACTTATGCTTAGCACAGTGCAGTATTACCGTCTGTGCTTGCGAAGGAACGCAAATGGAGATGAAAGATTCATTGGATGTTGTTGTTACTAGGTATTATACGTGGAGAATTTTAATATTACAAAGGAATAATTTTAAACTGCTGCTTTAGAAGTCACAACCACCGCAGATATTTTCCATGTTGCATGTACAGTCTTAACACAGAAGAATTGCGGTAGTAATGTCGATGACAGTATGTGATATTCTCCTCCATGCTTGCCATTCACTTTTCGACTGAAAAGAGATATGTAAAAGGGAGTTCTTGTATGATAATATTTGGAAAATTCTGTTGTTCCAATTGAGGTTGAGCGTGTTCGTTATGTTTAATAAATGAAAAATTGCAGTTTCGCTTCTCGTTTGAAAACATAGGCACCTGCTTTCAACGCCCGAATGAATGGCCAGAAAAATTTGGACTCCAATTCGCGGAGAAAAAAATACAAGAACGCAGGTGGTAAAATGAGCTTCTGCAATTCACCTGCTGATATCCCACCCTTGATTTAATGCCTGAGAACGCAAATTCTACGAAAGTCTTAGGTATGCAAATGGAAATATTGTCTTCATGCTTAGAAGGAGACCAAAGTTTTTCTTAAAAGTGAATCTGTGTCTGCTGATGCTTCCTGCGTTTACCATGAGCCTACATGGTCAGTGCCCACTTCTAGAACATAAAAGGCCTTATGACTAAATCATTCAAGCCAGGTCTCGCCTACTGTCGCTTCTAACTCTCCAAAGTAATAATCGATAGATTCAGTGCACACAATTTTTGGACACCTTTACACTGCATACTTTTCGGGAAGCAACCGCCAACTTAGGTCGCTTGCTGAACATTGGCTTATAGTTCTTACCTCCCTTAAAGGGGTGCAGACAAAGAGTTTCGGACACAAAAAATACTGTTTGTTTCATGGGCCTTCTAGCAACTTTAAGTCGCTGCCGTTCAGTGGAACATAATTTAACATGTTTTTGAATGTTTTCTGAGGAGCCACCTTGGCATTCTCACCCGTGTCTAGTGATGCCAAGGTGCAACATTTGTTGTGACGTCACAGATCCCAGTGTTTGTTTACAGGTACAACCTGTCCTTGCCGGCGACATTGACGTCATCAGGAATGGGGTAACTCAAGTTGACCGGTCTACGGTGACGTCAGAGTACACTTTAACGCTTGCGCCGGTAAGGATCGGAACTGCCTGTAGAAAATGGCTTTTTATTAATTATTAACGCTGCGAACTGGTGCTCTTGGCTTATTTTCACCACCGCTAGGCCCGTAAGCCTCTTTGAAAGAAAAAAAAAACAGACAAAAGATAGCATTGCGCTGTGCCTCTTTAATTCACGTGCCTGTATTGTAATGATTTTAAATACTGCAGCAAGTTTAAAAGGCGCTAAACCAAACTTGCCAGAAGAGAGTACTCTTGAGTTTGCTTGCCGCTTGCTACCTTTGTCCCCTGAACTGACTCCCAGCTTATACCTTGCAAGCGCGTAATGTGTGTGCTTCCGTGGGTGATATGCTCAGAGAAATGCGAGCTCTAAGTGTTCGAACGGTTCAACGAATATCAAGAACCCTTAGCGACGACGCAAGTCTACTTTCGCAAATACATGAAATAATTTTAGGTTTTAATTGGTGTCATTGCGTATCAGCCATGTTTGTTTGCAGGGGGCGTACAGTGTACATTCTATGAGCTTCAAAAGAGTAAAAGTTACGCTACGCTAATGAAAACTGGGCACTTCATTCTTGGAGCCATTTAGTGCGTGACGGGAAGCACAGCCGATTGTTCTCTTCGTGGAAGTGTCAACAGGCTGCTATCCTAATATACAGCAGTAGTCCAAAAAGTTAGCCAAAAGGGTTCATCACAGCAACGTCCAATGTCTTTCAAGTGTAAAGTAACCATAGTGTTCTCACACTGCTCTACTAGTCCGCGAACCACTTCAAATACCGTGACGCTAATAACTTCACGAAGGCTTCCTAACAGCTAGTCATCTCAGAAACCGCAAGGTCTTCAAGACACCCTTCAGAATGGACAGTCTTAAGCCATCATGACATCATGAGGACGTTACATGGCACTTATTTCTGTACAACAATTCTTCCCTTATAACGCTGTTATTTAACTTCAAGAAACCCTCGGCCAAAATTCCGAGAAAAGTCATACTGAGAATTGCATGAGATTAGGCAAACACAACTCACCAGTTACGCTGCAGGTACCATGCGTCGCCTTGTCATCAAAACCTTGCCGCTGGACTGCGACTAGCATATTTTGCACGACTTGTTAATTCGCACTGAAACAAGGAAAACGATGTCATGATCGTTTTCTGTAGAACAATAAACGCGTCCTGCAGATTTGTACTGGGATTTTTGCCAATGTATAAAGTACCATCTGGAAAGCAGTAGTACATTGGTGTAAGTTCATACTGTAGTATCGCCACAGCAGTCATCAGCTCATTGATGCGGTAGCGATTTGAGCGCAAATGTTTTTTGCATTATGTTAATTATTCAGATGAGTAGCTGAATAGCGTTTTCTCGCGAGGTGTGTTACACGATCACAGGCGCCTTGGAGTTTGTGCAGGACGTCCGGTAAAGATATGACGGTCCGTGGACAGAGAAACAAGAATCTTTCTGCCACTGCTCTTAGAGTTCACCATTTCACCGTGCCTACGGATATTCCGTGTGGCAACACTGTGCTAAAAAAGGGTGTTGCACATTAGCCGGCTTTCGTGCGGCGCCCCTTGTATTGGGACACGCTGTACGAGGTGGGTGCTTAAAGACGGCATCGGGTGCCGTGACCGATTCTGTGGCGTCCGTAGAGTTACGGATTTTGCGCTTTAGCAAGCCAAGGGGGGTCACAGGGGCCACTCGGAAAACGTTTCTCGCCAGTAGTCCTCGGTCGTTGGACGAGGTGGCTGAAAAGCCGTGGCTTTGCATCAGCGGTGACGTTCTTGCATTTATATTCTTCATACTGGCGTTCCTTAGATGTCGTACTCCTGTCCATGGTCTCCCTTGTGGTCGCTTGTAATGAGCTCAAGCATGGAGAGCACTCTGTCGACTTTTCGCTCCAGGCTCATCAACTGAAAAAAGTGAGGTGCGTATTACACAGAAGCCACAATGACTGCCGAAAGCAAGCTGACATGAGTTATCAAAATAGCTTCACGGCTAGGGTTGAATTCTGCTTGGTACCTATCCGGTAGCTAAAAGCCGGTTGAAAAGGTAGCGTATTATCATCTCTTCTTAATTATTACGAAAGGTCAGAATCGTCTTTTCTTGGGCTAGTTGGTTTTTCATGCTGTAGGTGTTTGCAGCGCACACGAAACACAGACGGACAGAAAAGGGAACGAGCGCTGTGTTTCGTTCCCTTTTCTGTCCGTCCGTGTTTCGTGTGCGCTGCAAACACCTACAGCATTACGAAAGGCATATCAGCGTTGCATGTCCTTGCGCGGCTAGGGCAATTTGCCATGTTCACTAACCTGTTAAAGCAATCACTCATTTTGCCGTTCGTCATTCAACAGAACCATAAAGACACCTGTTACTTAACAAATACTTGAAACAAATAACTGAGGCCTTAGTTCTATGATCGGCTCATTTGGCTATCGCGCACCCGTAACTGAGCTATTCATTTTTTTTGTTGTGGTATATGTATATCATGTACCTGCATCTCCATGCGATGTAATCGGGCTCCCACGGTCATTGGCTTCATGCCCTTCTCGTTCAAGTAGGAGCCCGGTTTTCCAAGTGTCTGATCCAGCCTGTAAAACGGTTCAGAAGACGAACGCAGCCTCTCAGAAAATGTGTTTACATAGAAACTTGAGACAACGGCAAGGATCTGATGCAGCTCAATGGGTTCATGCCGAGACATCATAAAAAAAAACTTTTGGACGATCCTCTGTGGATTGTTGGAATGCGTTATCATTTGATGGTGGTGCTATACTTACGTTTGTTTTATAAGAGCATCACGCACTAAAGTTCGTTATGTCCGACGATGTATGCTTAAGTTCGTTATGTCAGAGGGTAACATACTAAGGTCTTTATATTCGATGTCAACACAAGAAAGTTGTTACACCAAATAGACATAATTAGATTCTTTATATCAAAGGTAATGCACGAGAGTTCGTTGTATGCGTGGTTAACACACAGAAATTTGTTATATCCCAGGTGGCATACTTAGGCTCGTTCATTCTGAGGCAACAGAGGCATGTTCGTTATATCTTAGTTTAACACCCAAAAGTTCGTTGTATCCAAAGTGGTGACCTACTTAGGTTGGTTATTTGAGATGTAACACACGAAAGTTCGTTGTATTCGAGCTTAACACACGGGAGTTCGTTATGTCTGAGGTGACCTACTTAAGTTCGTTACTTGGAGGTAACATTCAAAAGTTCGTTGTACCCGAGAGTAACTAACGCCCGAAAGATTGTTAGATCCGAGGTAGCGTACATAGGTTCGTTACATACAAGGTTAACACACTCCACGCGCCACGGAACACGTCATGCGTGACGTCGGCCGCGATTTACGCTTTCACAGCCCCTTCGAATGCTAACGAATTAATAACTACTGCAACGACACTCACGGCCGTGCCCTTACAGTGATGACGATAGGCGATATACCGACTCCTCCTCCATTGTTTGTTTATTAAATTCTTACGCATGCTTGAAAGGCAGGCGTTGTAAGCGGGCTCTCACGGTAATTAGCTTCACGCCGTTCTCAGCATGCCTGCGCTGTGCACAGTTTTAGGAAGAGGATCTTCATCGTCTGGGCTCAGACCAAGTCATATCCTGCTGTGCACATTTTAGTTAGCGGAAGGAATCTTCGCGCCACCACCTTGTTCTAGTTTACGCTGCCAAGAATTCCATCTTCTCAGCTGGCTGTCCAGAGAAATGGAACTTATTTTGTGTGAGAGCTACGCTACAAATTTTCAGCTTGAAAACTCCTGCTTCGCCCCATTTCTATAGTCTCACTGCCTGCTAGTGCATAAGATATGTGCTGACGAGATTTTATTGCTTTACTGGTGCAATTTATACACAGTTTCGGCGAATGAAGAACACTTACCTTCGCTGTAATTCTTTTATCCGCACCATCATATTCACATGCCCCTGGGAATACTGCTCGATGACGTCACGAACGTCATAAGGCTTGCGTGCTTGCTGGAAAGAGCAACCAAAGTGATCACGGTAATGCGAGACTGCAGCTGGTGACGGTAAAAAATGAATCCACATTTTTGAGACCATTGTTTCCGCTGCAGTGGTCTCTAAAAAAATGTGGGGATCTAATGGAGGATTGTGAAACTTGAAAAAATAAACCTAACCAATGTGCAGTGCAGAAAAGCATTGTTTTCCTCGCATGCTGGGACAGTAGGGTACGCATGGATCTGTTCTACACGATGTGTCCATAGAAATCCCATCAAAGCGACCTTACACATTTAACGCACAACATGGTGAACACCAGCCTTCCGAAGCCAACCTGGAGTAGTCGTTTTGAAAACCATGTCGGATTTTGTGTGCGAGTAAATTCTTTTCGTGTTGGACGAGTAAAAATGTGTACATGAATCAAATCTGCTACCTTCCGCGCAAAAGGGTGATGTAATTGCTGCCCGTACTTCGACCAAGCTGGCCGACACTTCAGTAGAAGGCGTAAGCAAACATATTCTCAACATTCTTGTACAAAACCGTGTAATATTGAAAAATTGTAATGTACTCTCACAAAAATATTGAAGGTAATTGGCCACTCTTGCGATGTGCAGCAAAACATTTCTTTCAAAGTTTTTTCATCGCTCGCATCGAGCAGTTACGATAGCTATAAAAAGAAATGGGGAACGCTTTTGAGGATAGCAAAAACGCTAAAAGCAAAAAATGCAAGCCTACTGACGGGAGATCTGCGGTTGTATTGATAGTCATAGTGAAATGTGACGCTATATGAAAAAATGTCTTTTTATAAAGTCTTTCAGTTCAAAATGGTTTTGTCCGATATTGCAGGATATTTAACTGTTCTTTGACCGAGAAATCTGAAGACAGTTTGGCAATTGCGTTCCAAACAGAGGAAAAAATTTTATTGCCCCGCTGGCAAAGACATTTTCACCTGTATGAGAAATGCTCCAAACCCGGGAATCAAGAAAGTACTCAACCATTCCCTTAACCATCTTGCTCCCATTGCCCACATTTGCTTATCTATTGCGAAATTCCAACCAATTCCTATCTTTCCTCTCTCCAATGAATTCATGATTAACAGTTTAGGCCACACTCGCTGCCTGATGTGCGGTGCCACCCCACCAACAACACACTCCCACATGTGTCCACTACACGAGCCCCAGAGACACCCAACTACCTAGCTTTTAACTTCCTTCCCCCATATCGCCTATTCCTGGGAGAGGTCGGCTACTCCGTGTGCAGCGCTGCTACCAGATTCCCTCGTGGTGGCATACAAAGCGCTTACGTTCCCTGTGAGTGCGTGTGCATAGGGCGACATCAGTTGCCGCAATGTATCTTTGTTTTTGTAGAGGGACGGATGTCCTTTTTTGATCGTGAGTCCAAATAAACTTCTCTTATGAGCATGTACTCGTATTTTGGTCAATCACCGTACCATACTGCAGTCTGTAAATAATTCGGCGACTGGTGCCTTCAATCTTTAAAATGATTTTTCCCTCTCTTTCCTAACATCTTTTTTGCAAGTGTGCGTGAAGTGCACAAACCACAAGCAGCGCTCTGCTGCGTCCTCTCAAGGGGGCCCGGTTGATGAGAGGTTGTAGATGGAGCACGTTTCCCAAGTCTTTACTGCAGACCAAACAATATATACAGGTAGAAGAATAGCGAACCACGGAATAAAACCTACTTTAGCGAATACAGCGAGAAAAAAAAACAAATTACCACGGAAGTAATTTTACCGAGAAGCGCCATTAATTTACTCCCTTGGTTTACCTAGCGACTTACCTGAAACTTTCGGCGTGCCACGAAGTATTTGATCTTGCGAATAGCACGTATTGCGTTTTTGTGGGCTTCGGTCAGGCTGTAAAGGCAAATAAAGGGAAGAAAATTGAGATAGTTGTAATCATTTTCTTAATCCTAACACTCTTCCTCTTCGTATAAAACTTACGCATGCTGGTTAAACAACCTTAATTAAAAGCCTATGTACCCAATATACTATCTCCACCTTTCCCTCATTAAAATTACTTTCTCTCCCTCTCAAATAAAAATGTACTGAAGGCAAAAAAAGTCTTGAACGCTCATTGAAATAGCAGTACAGCAACGAAGCATTCTATAGACCATAGGGCCGTAGATTCCCGCTAGGTGCGCTCAATGCACTGTGACTTCAACAGGTGTTCTATGAGACGTCTCACGAGAGACACTGTATGAGCCAGCAGTGCGGTCGACATGCTTCGCATCGTTTTCTTTTCTTTTTTTTTGTGGTCCGATATCTCTAAGTCACGCTTCTTTTTGTGTTATCGCTTGTTAAGGGCTGCTCTAGTTGATATCTGGAGATTAATATTAGAGCTAATGACAGGCAGGCAAAGCAGATCGCTGGTTCTCATTTGAACAATCGCAGGAAGGCAGAACAATTTGTTCGGAAAAGTAATAAAACAATGCACGGAAAACTTTACGCCTCCGCTACTCTTTCTTTACCCCAGCTGTTTATCGTAAAATTAGTTCTTCATGCGCCAAACGACAGTGCTTAGTAGCTGAGCCTACGGCCACCAGCAAACCGCGAATAGGCGTAGGAGTAGAAAAGAAAAAGACGCAGTCCAAGTTACTACCACTACCTGGTCACTTGCGGCGGTTCGTCCATGTCAATCTCGACGAATTCGTTGTTCGCGTCGTGACAGTTCGCATTAGGCGTCGATATCGTCTTCCTTCGCTGCCCTGCATTCAACAAGAAGGAACGGGTCATGTGTTGAGTTCAAAAGAAGAAATTTTTTCCTTGAGAGAACCTGTGTTTAGTTTTGTTTTTAACACGCGTAAAGCAAAAAGTAGGGGAATAAAAAGTGCCCTTCCCCCTATAAAAAAAAATTTCAGTGGAATAAAATTGTCTTAATGGTGCGCCTCGTAACACTACATTATTTATTTATTTATTTATTTATTTATTTATTTATTTATTTATTTATTTATTTATTTATTTATTTATTTATTTACTTATTTATTTATTTATTTACTTATTTACATATTCCGCAGCCCCAATGGGGCTATTGCAGGAGTTGGAGGGAAAAAAAAAGAAAAGGCGGAAAGGGACAACATATTCAGAAGTGAACACCATTAAAATACAGAACAGTAATTCAACAGACTAATTACTGATTTGCAACAACGCTGAAAAATAGGTTTGGTTCAGGGAGCGTATATCACCGGGTAAAGAATTCCATCGTTTGATGGAAACGTCTAGTGCCATTTTTTTATTTGCCTTCATAACTAGCAGTCCACCATTCTACTTTTTTTTAACCCCCATTCTGGCCACTTTGACTTTTAATTCATATGCACGGGCATTCGGACGCTCTTTCTCTAAATGCTGCTTAGAATTTTTTTGTCAAATGTTAAGGGGAATCTCGCAAGGTGGAGTAGATTTGTAATAAGGGAGTAATTACTTATTTTCGCAATTTGGTGGATCATCAGGGCCCATGTCGTTGTCTCAAATTCTTGCTGTCTGCCCCCGTTCACCAGTGCCAGTCGAGCGGTTCGTAGTTAGCAAAAGAAATAAATTCAGCAGGTCATCACTGACACTTTGCACGCTCGTTCCAGTAAGATGAATTCAGGCGCCTATGTAGGCTGTAGTAGGATATTAGAACTCGTGATTCCCTCTTGACTACTTCGTTAGCACATGATTGTAGCCGCAGGGCAGGAAAAACAGCCTGCTTTGGTACGGGTTGCTTCCTTATCGGGTTACACTCCTTATGTATATACTGCCGGGCAACTGACGTACTATACTGCTGACTAACCTAGTTTGGCGCTGTCCTCTGCCTGCGAGTCTCCCTCGGTCTCGTTGGCGGCCATGTTGGCCGAGTAGTTGGGCACCTCGATCTTCTGCTTGGACTTGCGCCGCCGCAGAACGCTCGCCCGCTTTGCCACCTGCGAGCGTCGATGAAGGCAAGGATAAAAATAAACTACTCTGAAACTCTAAGAAGGTCTCTCCGGTACTCCACGCAGGAAGTTAGGTTACTAGCTTACAAAACCTTTATCCGACCTGTTTTAGAACACGCCTCTGTTGTGTGGGACCCTTATACTAAAGAAAACATTAAAACACTCAAAAATACTCAAGGAAAGTAAGTGCGATTTATTTATAATTCATACAGCTGGCAGACGTCCCCTACCATGCTACTTGAGAAAGGAAACTTGGAGTCTTTGCAGCTAAGGAGATACCGCGAGAGGCTTAAATATATGTTCATGATTGTTCACAACAAATTACGAATTAACAGCAGCAAGTACATTGAGCTCGTCCCGGGTCGTTCGACTCGATCCTACCATTGTTTAAAAGTGAAGGAGTACTCATGCCGCACTGAAACATGTAAGAATTCTTTCTTCCCCGTACTGTGCGGGAATGGAATGTCCTGAAAGCAAATATTGTAGAGGCTTCTACTGTGGAGTCGTTCATGGCGTCGCGTAGGAATTCATAAAAATTTGGCAGCATTCAACATTTCCTTTTTTTTCTTTCTTTCCCATTTCCTTTTTTTTTCTTTCATTTTGACGCGAGGTGTCGTCTAATATTGTATAATGTTGTTTCCTTTCTCGTTCATTTCTTCGGTATTGTGTGCTGAGTTGCGTGTACTACCAGGAGGTTTTCTTTTTGTCAAAGTGTATTTTAAACCCACTACTGCTTAAGGCTTTGCAACAAAGCCAGCAGTCTCCTGTAAATAATAAAATACAAACCACACGCCTCAAATGTAAAAGAAATGTACCGGATGAGTTTTTATTTCACAGATGATTTTTACTGCCTGGGTATCCCCTCTTGCTGTGTAAAATATTTGCTCGAATGAAATCCTTCACAGATACTTTAGCACTGTATACGGACAATCTTGTTTTGCCAATCTTTTGTTAGTGGTGAGGTTTTTGCAGCTCCGAATGAGCTAGAAAGGCTCTTTATTTTTATTCTTCTTACCGCTTGAGGAAAAACTAAGAGAAAGCAGCAATGATGAACTCTTTCGTAACGAGAGATCTGCGTGTATTAGAGGTGGTTTGAAGATTAAATAATACAACCTGCTTCTATATATTTACAAATACGCCGGCAAGACAAACCTTGGGAAGTTTGCGCAAAAAGACAACTCTACCTAATCAGTTCTGTATCATTCGTAACGTAGCAACTGGCTGCATAGATTTTGCAGGCACCAATAATGGCTGCTCACGAATTTGTAGTTATTCATCGCTTTGATAATTGGTTCTTGGCTTAATAGATGCAGCAATTCGCACATTACTGGAATTTAATGCAGTTGTTATCGTGAATAACAGCGTACTAACGCAGGAAGTTCAACCCCGCGTATTCGTTCGTTTCTGGACGCGAACAATCCGTTCTTTCGGTGTGATGGAACAACACTTTCGGTACTTGTTGCCTGGTTTAAAGGCGTACCCTGTTTGGCGATACCAGCCGGAAGTACGCTGCTTCCGGCGATTGCGACATTAACAGTTATTTCTGCACGCCGGATGATGAGGTTTGACATGACTGCAGTTCCCATTGCAGAGGATGCAGATTTTCAATTATTTCTAACTGAACGAAGGAAGTACTGCTTCATAACACATTATTAAAAAAATACGGAAGATTAGCTAGCACTTCATGTCCTGAATTGCTGCACGAGTAAGCAAGCTGCGTAATCGAGAGAAGCACTTTACACGTTGCAATGAGAGATGCAACTCGCGTTATTATTAAAAATTCGTAGGGTGTAAAGGACGCTAGGCCGCGGCACTGAACGCTGAGAAAAAGTATCCACGGTTCTCTGAGGAGTGTTTCTATTTTGTTTACAAGCCATCAGTCACCTCTATGTTTTTAAGGTATTACTCCTTTGTCCCCATTAATATGAATAACCAGCAAGCGCCATCATCTCGAAGGTCCAAAGAAGCCTGTTTCACGTTATATAGGAATTCAGTGTTACCACGAACTTTTTCTGAAGTTAAAATTGAGAAAATATCCGCTGATATCATGTTGCTGACAATCCCTTTAAGAGAAATGGGTTTATGGTGGCTTAACACCCAGAAGCCACACAGGCTATGACTTTATGAGTTTGTCTCTTCAGAGGTATAACCGGATGGCATCGGACTGCGCATCGAGGGCATGAATGCTTGAAAACTGGCAACGGTTTTTATTGATATCTATGTAAATGAGCTTGAAAAATTAATACAACGCGACCCGATCGCATGAACTGGATTTCTACGAAACAAACGTCACGCAGCCGCATTTTGTTTCTATATGAAACACACGCACACGCACGCACACACGCGTGCACACACAAAAACAAACAAACACAACACGCGCGCACACACGCGCACACGCACACACACACATATATTGATACTGCAATCTCGTGGACGAATATTAACGTGGTGGGAATACATCTATAAAACAAAAAAATTGAAGTAATAGAGTGAATGGAAACGAGGGCGTTTCAAGATCTTGCAGTCATAATAACAAAGCAGTAAGCAGATTTTGAATATATCATGACCAAAATTAAAGCTAGGTATAATGCACGGTAAAAAGTAGTTAACAAAAATAAAAGAAACCTAGTATTTAGACCACACGAATTTCGCAATGGCGGTAACGCGTCATAATTTGTGAGTATGTTCCAGTCAGGAACCATTTTTTAGTAAAAAATGAGTACTTAAAGGCATTACTTGTCCGAAAAGTGGCTATTACATCGGAATATAGTTGCTTGCAAGACTGAAAAATTATTTTTTTGATCTTTACGCGCTTTCGAGAGGAATCCATCGTTTTTCTTTTGCAATTGTGTTCAATTTTTTGTTACATTTAAGATACCAGTTATTTTCTGCATTAGCTTCTGTTCTTTCAAAAAAAAGCATTTCTACTTTGGCCCATGAATTAACCTGCAGTTCAACTGCATAAAATAAATAAGCACATATGGCCTGCTGTTCAGCCTCGTCATTTATCGACGTTGCAACGCATCTAAAAAGCCCTCTTCTGTACAAAACACAGTAAAACTCATCCATCCATGAAAGAAATCACCGCACCCTGCTTAGTGGCGTTCCCGAGTTGAGGCCACCGTGGTTGGATTCCTTCACGTGAATCCTCCAAGTGGCTTCGCACCGGGAAGTCTTCTCTGCCGCATAGCACCTCCACAGGCACTGCAACGGAGGATTTGTTTAAAGAGAGTTTAAAGTTACAGCCTGTGTAACAAGAAAACATGCCAACAACTTTTCCGATAAGCCGTGCATTAGCGCTCCTGTACCACCAACCTGGGAAGCCTTGGCTTCTATAATAACGAGCGCGAGACTTCCGTACAGCTTCAGGAGGACAGGAACGTTGGCAATGTGTAGGGATCCTATGCATTGTTTGTTTAATAAATTAGAAGGCAACGGCATGGACTCCTTACTTTTTATAAAAGCTGTTCACTTTTACTTTCTCCGACAATTTCACTTTTCTCCTTTTACTTTCTCGTTTTCACTTTTTCGAACAACATCATTTCACTGTGCGCAGTGCTATGATTTTGATTTTAATAAGTTATTTAAAAAACGCAAATGTCAGGGCACAAAGGCTCTTCATAACGAAAAATGAACTAAATTGGAGTGGTTGGACTAGTCGTTCTAAGTAAGCAATAGAGGCGTTCTTGCCGCTTCAGCCAACATGTATGTAGTCCCGGAAATGCGTTCCTGTTAAGACCAAATTAAGAATCTTGGATTAGTTCTGCTAAACGTACAGATGGCAACTTTTACGCAGCACACATTGCTATATCCCTGTCATCCGTATTTTGGGCACTAAACTACTAATGCCAGTTGTAACTACTCCTTCACTCTGCAAATTATGCCCCTTAACTGCAAAAAGTGGCATCACTGATCACCACTTATTTTTTTACCTGGTTCGTTGTTCAGTTTTCTGTACCTGTATTAAAGTGGCAGCCGCCGGTATCTGGCGATTGAAGTGCTTCTGCCGCTGTTTTTGTTGGACCTTCAGTGCAAACCCCGATCCCAGAATGCCCTGCGCAAGACACAAAATACATATCACAGTGCTGATCAGTGCAAATTGATAATAATTCTACTCCACTCTTTCATAATATAAGAAGTAAAATATGCTGTAACCAAGCATTCCATTGCTATTATTTTCTTTTTTACTATTATGAGGCCTGAGTGCGTACAAAGCCTGAACACCGCCTTTACTGAAGCTTCAGCGCGATTTGAAATATTTGTCGGCAGGTTTCATATATCTCAGGCCTGTTTCGCGCAAGTGATTGTAGACATGAAAACTGCATTTTTCTGGAAGCATTGGTCAGGTGTTTTTGGTCGATGTCAATACTTTAGCTTAGAAATGTGAGTGGAATATTGACTTCTGCAGACTTTTAGCACATATGGTTTCTAAAGCAGAAATTACGTAGTCAAAATGTGACTATTTGAACTTCCGTTTGCTCCAAGAAGCTTCAGAAACTAACCGTCACATTAGTCAAACAGACATAAACACGTTATCTTTCAAATCTATCCCCCTGCAAAGTAAGCTTATTCCAACTAAATGCCAGGCTGATACTAAAAAATAATTGCTACAAAATTTGTAACATATCGCAGATAACTTCTAAGCATTATAAGTTCAACACATAGCATTACATTTACGTTTAGTATTATAGTTCCTTCTATACTGGATTCCTCTGACCACGCTACATTTTTATCTTGCAGCTTCTGTTGCTGTCCTGATATTCTCACCAGTGAGGTAAGTGATGTGTGTCCGACACACCCCTAAAACAGACTAAAAGCCAAGATTCACCACAGAACAGGATGCGAGAATATTTGAAGCGCATGCAATTAGCAGCTGCAGAAGTTTTTTCTAAACATAGCCGAAGATTTTAGTTACATCCAGCACCATACGAAAAATGTTTAAAAGGAGATGTCTCAGCCAGGTGTTGTTGAAAATTATTTCCTCGGCTTTCATCTGTGCATAACTGCAAACACGATCACAGAAGTAGTAATCACACAGATTCGAAAGCAAGTACATGAAACAGTTCACGTATTGTTAAAGTGACAGTGAGTAGAAATCCATCGTAATATTGTTTAAGCGAAAACTGGCTCTGTGGCTCTCCTAGCAATGTTTGGCGTTTGTTGTACGCCACCAAAAAGATGAATTTCTAATTAGAAAATTCAGTTGCAAAGTTGTTTCGCCACTCGTCTCAAATTAGTGACGTCCTATTCGAAAATCAATAGTTTTCAGTGTTTTGAAGTGAATGGCTTTTTATCCGAGCCTCTGAAAACCACTACCAAAAATCGGTGCCGACGCATGCAAGTATGAATTTTCTAGATAGAAGAGTTAGATGTTGGGCTTGTTGGATTTGTGACAAATTATACATATTTGTATATTTATACATAATTGTACTGGTTGCGCTACAAATACATATAAAAAGTGTGAATTGGCCTTCCAATCACAACACCTGTATTTCGTTTTTAAATTTTTCCTGGCTCATAAAACATCCATGTTTGGTGAGTCTAGTGTCTCTTTAATTAAAACGCAGTACGCTATAGACCAGGGTAATCGTCACTTTGTCCCTTGTGTACCATTGAAATAGAAGTAAAACTCACCGCGGGTAGCGCGAAGAATGAGATAGCGAAAACAGAAAAACAGGAGGCCACAATCTTCCCCATCCACGTTCTAGGAACAGTGTCGCCGTAGCCGATGGTAGTGACCGTTATCTGCACAAGTGAAGAAATGCAAGAACAGGGATGAGGAATTAGGGAGCACATGGTCGACCAAAATTGGGATACATTTGAAGAAAGCCAGGAAATCACACTGTGCAGTCTGATAACAAGGATCAGTGGGTGAGAAAAGTTGCTTCATTCATTCATTCATTCATTCATTCATTCATTCATTCATTCATTCATTCATTCATTTTTTTCTTACTCTTTTGTGAAAAAGGACCCTAGGGAAAAGCAGTTCAAACATGGCTGGAGGAGTCCGGGGCCTCTTAGCAGGCACTGATAACCGCGAAAAACGCGAAAAAAAAATCAAGAAAACGTAAAAATATGCAACTAGCTTCGTCAGCTATGAAAGAATATATGCAGTAAAAATGAAAACGTATTGCAAGATACAAACAACCGACTTAAAATTCATTGCGTTAGACGGCGTTAATCATAATCATAAATCAAATCTTAATACATAGGACATGAAATTAGTCGAGTCAGCTTGTAAACATGGCAATGAAATATGAAACCTTTACTTTGGCAATATCGGTGCCCCCTTTGATACAGTCATTCAACAAGCTTGGTAACATAACGTAAAGCATTTGTCGACCACAGTTAGTGCGCTAAGTAAAAATATTCAAATTTTGTGCTGACAAGGTGGTGTAGATCGAATAGGCTAAGCATAGTCTGAAAATGTCGGTAAGTGTTCCCCACTTACTACTAATATAGTATTCCCGTGACAAATGTACTTGTACAGATCAGTAACCCGGAATATAGAAAACTGTTTCAAAAGCTGTGAGGCGTACTCTAAATAGGGTACGTTAGCAAAAATTCGTAGAACTTTTTTCCTGTTGTTAGTAGCTTGTTTAGATTTCCTCTATATTCAAAACAAAAGATAAGAAACCTGAGAAACATTGAAGCGCATCGCAAAGCCACACCCGTTTTGTAGGTGACAAGAAGACTGAACCTCGACGAGGCGACATTTACGACGCCATCGATTACCCTCACTTTTATCATCAGAGCAAAGAAGGGTCAGTGGTTTATTGCGGCTTTCACCGCACTTTTTGCCCGAAATGTCGGAAGAACCGGCGCCATCACCAGGAAGATGAAATACCAAGGCATCTCTTAGCTTCGAACATGTTTATTTGCAACAGCACATTTTGTGAATGTGACTTTTTTTTTCCGTCACCATTACACTGTAGTAGTAGGAAACCAAGGGACCTTTCCATAATGTAAACTCTACACAGTCGAACTATTTATTGGTTGCTTTCGAAGCTCAAAATATTCAGATTAAATTGTTTAAGTGGCGAGAAGCGAGTGGGCAGCGTACAAAATTCCAAAAGGACCCAGCCTAGTCAAACAAGAGTGGATTTACTCACCACAACTCCAGGGATAACATTACCCAAGCCAGTTTTAACTTGGACCAGGGTTGCACACAGTGCATTAGAAGTAATTGAGAAGTTACAAAATTTCCTTCGTTATAAATTTTGGGATGCACTGATTACGTTTCACAAGGAGTAAGGTTCTCGGTAAGAAAACTGCTTTTTCAGTGATCGAGTGCTAGCAGTCACATCGCTGTTATTCTGAAAAGAAGTTGGGACCACCGCTATGCCTTCGAGACCCTGAACCTGGTGGCGAGCACCAGTGCTAGACAGGAATATTCCCTCCTGATAGACCGACAATGGTCGGGCTGCGGGAAAACTGCGCTTGCGGATATATACACACATGCAAGCCTGGGCGGCCTGCATGTGCCTATCCGCATGTACCGCAGTTGGTATTTATTTGCAACGGCTCAACAGAATGCCGTGTTTACTGTTTTGAGGCTTTGTCCCCTCACAGCTTGGACAAGAACAAACCGCAGTGCTTTGTGCAGTTACCAGCTGGTAACCAAGCTCCTCTTACCTCACTACTTCGCGCTTCTCTGCAGCGTGTACCAAGAGTTCTCAGTGTCGCTGTTTAGTTTTCACACAAAAACGTCTAAAAAATACGAACGAAAACTTCAAATACAGGTGCTATTTCAAATTAGCAGCACAAGAATTGCTTCAGACAACAAATCTAGGAATCGGCACGGGCTCATTCTTGACCTTGTATTAATAAAAGTGGGAAGGAAAAATGCTTTACAAGAGTAGATTACTGTTTCTTTAATTGCTAAGTTGCTTTTTGAGGCCTATAACGAAAAACTCTATTCAGTTATATTTCAGATGAAGTAATTGGAATGCCCTTGGTAGCAGGGTACTGCAAGCGGTAAGGGAATACGTCTACTTCGGGCTGGTGGTGACCGCAGATCCGGATCACGGCAGTGAAATAACTAGAAGAATAAGAATGGAGTGGAGAGAATATGGCGGGTTCTCTGAGATCATGAATGACAGTTTACCATTATCCCTGAAGTGGAAAGTATACAACAGCTTTTGTCTTACCGGTAATCACCTATTGGGCATAAACATGAAGGCTAACGAAATGGGCTCAGTATAAGTAAAGAACAACGCAGAGATCTGTAGAAAGCAAAATGCTAGGTGTAACGGTAAGAGACGAGGTGAGGGTGGAGCGCGTCAGGGGGAAAACGCGGGTTAATGACATCTTAGTTGAAATCAGGAGGAAGAAATAGGCTTGTGCAAGGCATGCAATCTGAAGGCAAGGTAATCAATGGTCCTTAAGAGCAACGGATTGGATTCCACTGATCAAGAGGAAAAAAATGTGACCAGACTGGAGTGCAGCAAAAGAGGAAGCCAGTATCTAATATACTTGATTTCATTATACCAATGCATACTTTATGTACGAAGCTTCTCGGAGTTTAGGCGACACTACGCTTGTCGCCATCCATCCCGACATTACAATTTTCTCTTTAAGCTGCAAGACTTCCATAGGAGATGAAGGCCTTCACCTCAGACGGCTGCAGAACTTTCCAAAAGAGTTAAAGTAGTGAGCAAAAAGAGAGGCGTGTGTATCGATCGTGCGTCTCATAGAGGAAGAATAGAAACAGCCGTGACGCCAAGGAACTTAACGAGAAAACATCCTTTGTTTTGTTCGCCCGTGGGGCCCGCGTGGAAAGGAACGTGCCCAACCCGGTATTTTCGATCTCACTTGGTAGGTTGCGCTGAAGGTGCAGCTTCTTAAAGGGCACCACTTAAGCCAGCGATGCAAAGACTACAAAAAGCAGCTCAGCGTCTAACCAACGCTTAAAGGTCGATCTAGAAAGAATGGCTGCCTCAAGCCAAATTTAGACCCTGAGTTCGCGAAGGCAGTTACGCGAGGGAAGAGACCCCCAGTAAGCCGCACTACTTGATTATTGAGCACTCGTCTCACGGTCGAATGTCTACCCAGGGGCCAACATGAACGCTGGTCTCACAGCTGCACCCCTTTTTGATCGGGCCCCTCAGCTGGTGTCGCTAAAGAGGTTAAAAGGAAGACCCTCATCATCATCATCATCAGCCTGACTACGTGCAATGCAGGGCAAAGGCCTCTCGCATGTCTGTCCAATTAACTCTGTCCTTTGCCAGCTGCGGCCACCGTGTGCCCGCAAACTTCCCCATCTTTCTTTGAGTAGGAAGGCCCTACTCAAAGAATAATAGAGAGTAAGGATATTTTTGACTTAAGCATTAGCCCTTCATTGATCGCGGATTAATCTTACAAGCGAAAGCATAGTCTCCACACACACAAAAAACGCCCAAATGGGAGCAGATCTCTTGTCCACTAGCGCGCACCCAAAGTAGCGTTTTATTAACACCATATACGTGAATTATTTTATGGAGTCTCTTATTCAAGAGAAGCATTTGAGAGTGCACTCGAGTAAAATATTTTCAGTGCGTACAGAAATTGTACACAAAAACTATTCCATGTTTATTCATCCTCATTATGTTCATTCTTAGAGCAGTGGCGCCGGCGGAAACAGACAGGGAGAGGCGGCGGCAGCCGGTAACAAAATTCGTGCAAGTGCGCTGGTCTAATGTGACTGCGCGTCACGTGTTCTTTCTGCAGTCTGAAATAGTGGCTGCGGCGTAGGCGTATAAAGAAACAATAGTTCGGAGCTGAAGCAGGTCTCAGTATAGTTTTCAAGGCCATTCACTGCGCTATAGTTAACAAAAATCAAGAGAGAATAAGTTCGAAATGAGAGCACCACCGAAGGTAATCTGACATGGCAGTGTTTGCTTTCTTCACACCTTTAAAGCTTGATTTCTTGATATGATTGAAGATTAATGTAGCCTCATTAGCTCTTTTAAGAGTTTGGCGTCTAGACTGTGTCCTATCATAGTCCCATGTTGATGCAAAGCACTAGAGTGTGCTGCAGCGCACCGTGTGTACCACTACGAAAAAAAGAAAAAAAACTGTTGAAATGAGGCCTCAGAGGGTGCTTTAATAAAACTTTGGAAATAAGCCCTAAAAGGGCGCTGTAATGTGGTGGCGACGCTAACAAAGAAAGATAAGTCATACTGGGAGCGTGCTGGAGGCATAAGAACGAGCAGTGGAAAGTAGCGTATTGCAACGTAAAAAAAGTTTTATTCCGACATTGTGTACAGCGGCAGCTGCCCGTGAAGCAGAAGCAAGCAGCGATCTAGTGAAGATGGTAATAAAAGAAGCGTCTCTAGCCGCCATTATCACACGACTGACGAGAATCAATCAAAACGCTAGGTGGCAGTGCGGACGACGCAATGTGGGATTTAACTGCACTTGCTCCTTGGGAAGCGTTGCGGCAGGAAACTTTAATTGAAAATGGCAGTGCAAAATAGTATAGTGCTCAGTTATTTCATCTGACTAGCGCCCTGCATATAGTTCACTGTTGTTTTGCGCAGTAACCTGTAAAGTTTATTGTGTAAAAACTTTCGCCCGGTCGCGTAGGTTCGAGAGCCTATAAACTTTAACTATGCAATATTTGTGTTTTGTGCGTTCCTTTTAGTATGTTGTGCGCTTTGAGAAAGATCAGCCAGTCTTCTCTAGACTCAATGTTTCATATTTGACCACATCGGCTAGACTGTGGTTATGCAACAAAAACAGTTTTCGCGCATTGGCACAAGAAAAACGCCGCACATGATGACAACTATGATGTTATAGTCGAAGTGAGATGTTTGAAATTTTACCTAAAGTAGCAGGTATCGAATTTCCCTAGAAATTCGTAGGACTGCTCAAAAGTGGGTGTTGAGAAAAGTTTTTCCACCAATCAAAGAATGAATCTGAATTGTGAAGTGAAATTTATAATTTGGACAAACTTGTAATGTCTTCGTTATCAAAATTTTATTTACGGGTTATGCCCTAATAATCACAGAAGAGAGTGGAATAACTTTAGCGTATTTTCGCTCCTTATTGTTGGAGTAAATCTTTCCACACAATGAGTTTAAAGGGCGACGCCAAGCATTTAAACTTCCATTTGGCTTGAGTTTTGTTTGCAGTGGCCAAATAAGCACAAAGGAACATGTTACCGCTCAGTGCACAGTCCTCAGTCAAAGAGCTGTTTTGCTGGGCGTGTATAAGAAGTTTAGTGTTGTTCTCAGAAATACCGAGGTTTTAAAAAGCATGAGGGAAAGTTCTCGTCACTGTTCTGAGGTTTTCAGAACTGGAGGTGCAATAGTAGCCACACTTTAGGTCTCAGAGGTCTGCCGACTAGCAGGAAACTTTCGAAAGAGGCGGTAGTCTTCAAGAGAAAATTGTAACGCAACATTTAGCATTAAAATGAGGGACGTCAGGCTGTCGTTGCTATGCAGTAAGTCTACCTTTTCTGCTAGAAACTAGATGAAAATAATTTAACTACGTTGCTTCTGAAAGCCCTGGGAGAGAGAATGGAAAAAACGTTTTGCCACCAGGTTTTGCAGTCAAGCTGAGAGGCTTAGAGGATTAAGTCTGGCGGAAAAAGGCCTGACAAAGAGATTGGTATGGAACATAGTAAAAAATCCAACACGTTAAGAACTAAAGAGTAGCCATGCAAATAGATGTCATTTGAGAAATATGAATGTTTAAGTACGTTTGTTAACAAGGATTGCAGACAAGCAAAATAGACAGTGAAATGCATACGCAGCTGGGGAAGGCCGGGCAGGGGACCAAATATACATTTTTTAGTATTTAAAATAAGCTTAACTGGCTTCCTTTTAAACTATTGAAATATTTTTTAAGTAGTTGCGGAACGACGAAAGTTTTCATTATCAGACGAAGGACACAGATGTCAGTTCATATTAATGCTATAGCATTAAAGTTGTCACACCAACACCCTGCCAATGTCTGGTGTCACGAAATCTGCTGATTCAGAGATATCCCATGACTCTCTGATGTGATCGCAACCTGCCCACCGAGTTGTTAGCAAACTAGTTTCTAATCAGTAACTAAGATAGAGAATAGCGGCACTAGCGGGGTCATGATGAATGTAAGGGCTGTTGTATTATGTGGTTCACACGGTTCGAGAGGCAAGACCTTTTTTTCGCACAGTGCTTGCGTATAATGGGCTAGCCAAACTATTCCTGGAGCTTTTACTAACAGTGGTTGTAGGTGCTTGTATCGTTTTCATACGTCTCGAAGTAAACGCTGGGTGCCCGAAAAACAGAAATCGGCAATCACGAGGATGAATCTCGCGTCCAACATTTTGTTTGCTGACGCCCTCGTACCCTGGAAGCTACTAGTAGGCGTCCTATGTGCCATAGAAGTTGACTGGGTCCTGTGGTTATGCCGTGACGACCATCAGCGTTCACATTTCCACCGAGGATGGAGCTTCTTCGGAAGTCATCGTACTGGCACTAATATGGCGACGGCTGCGAAGATATGGAACCACCCAGTACCTTCACGGAAATGTTACGGGGTGCTATCTAAGCGGCCGGTGCGAAAGCCCGTAGTCAGGGCAGCGAAAAACTAGTTCGCGACAGGAGTAGCTGCCAAGTCGTCGTCGTCGAGAGCCGAGAGAAGAGCGTCCTCGTCTTGCAGCAGCGTATCGTAACAATATTATTTCTCTTGATTTTTAGGTGCCATTTACCATAGGGGGATCACATTGCAAGTAACCAAGTTTTAAAAATAGTACATTTGATTTGACAGCGTGAACTATTAAAAAAAGCCTTTATACAAGATCTGTTTTTTGCTACCTTGGTTACATGCTCTAACTAGAATTCCTCAGCAATGGAAATGTGTGGTTAATAAATTGCGTATTTTTGCGTGACATGGCCACTTTCCTGCTTCTTAATATGTACCTAGAAACACTATGATTTAAAGTGACCTTTACCTTATTTACTGCAACACATAAAGCCGAAATGCTTTGGGATGATATTTCACAATGGTCCACCATGTGTACAATCCTTGTGCGAGACTTTTCGGGACTTTCTTGCAATTTTACAAAAGCTTGTAAGCGGGCTCCAGCAGTTCTCTTTTGAAAGTGTCATATTGTTTCGATGCGTTTTATTTTTCCGCGAGGCTACTGTTATGCCTAACGCAGAGATATTCCCTTACTACGGGCTCCCTTCGTATTCAGAGCACAAATTTTATTCATTCTTTGCTTTTGGACAACTCGTTGCTTCCTACCGGCTTGGTGTCTGCGCAACAATATATCCCTTGTCGTTTGGTCAAAACACGCTCATTTTATGCTAATGCGCTTCGCTCGCAAAGAGGCAATTAAGACAAGGAGATTAAGGCTGGCCTGCACCCGGACGAGAAAGACATTGCATGGCGTTTTTTGTCGCTGTCTCGTTTTGTTTCTAGATAACAAGAGAAAAGAGCTGAATGAAGATTGCAAGAGGATGGGCAAGCGTCGTTAACATTTGTTCCCTTCCAAGAGCCAGGTTAGCTACCGGGCTGTTTTGTATTCAGTAATGAGTCTTTGTTCGCTCAAGTCTGAAACAAAAGCTCTGCGTCACTAGGATTTTTTTCTGCATTGTTCATTTTGCTCCATGGAATGCAGTTTTAATCAACGCATTGCATGCATGTTCGTATAGCTGACACGACATGAAAAGCGCTTCTCGGCCTATCCTCTGCCACCAAAGAAATAACGGTCATTCTGTTTTTTTTTGTTCATGCATAGGCTATTCCTATGCCAAATTTTCGTAGAAAGAAAACTAAGCGAGGAACTTTTCTTTACTACTATGCGTTGATTCAGACAGCTCCTAATCGACCATCTCAACGACAAATAATTTTTTCCTGCACCCTATGCCAGCTTCCAAGCCCTGCAAACTGACCAGCCTGTTCTACTTCCAAAGTTGTAATTTGTTTATATTTCTGCTACACTCTGTCATGACGTGATTATTTGAATTTGTTACTTCTGTCTTTTTTTCGTCTTCTTCTTCTTTTTTTTCTATTCTATATTTTATATTTTCTATATTTTTCTGTATTTCCATATCCCTTCTATATTTATGTATTCATGTGTGACTGCTGAACACCCCTGTACCACCTCCCCCCCCCCCCCTTATGTAATGTCCCTAACGGGACCCTTAAGGGTTAATAAATGATGATGATGATGATGATGATGATAATGCCTCGCTGAAACCGCTGAAAACCAACTAGCCCATCAGGTAATTCTTCTGCTGTCGGTCCTATTAGCGAGAATAGTTCGAGGTGGTGACGTTTAGAGGAAAAAGTAGGCTTGAAAACAAATTTTCTTTGGGCACAGTACATATTGTAGATAATTTATCCCTTCTGGCGCTGTGAAACACTGTATGTATAAGTAGGCATGAGTATATGTGGTGCAGTATTTAGAGCACATGTTCATCATCACTAACATCATCAGCCTCACTACGCCCCTTGTTGTTTTGCGCTGTTTAATTAGATTGACACTTTATGCCTGCACATTTCACCAATAATCCCTATAAAAGATTTCAGAAGTATGAAAAGACATCGTTGACTTCGGTACGTATAGAGTTGAAAACACTTTAACTGAAATTGCGTCAGCTACACTTACGATCTATTTTTTTCCCTAACAGCCAGTTTTTAAACGAATATGGAAGAGCGATCACGTATCTGTTAGAGCGAGGACCACTCGCGCGTTTCAGACAACAAAGAATTCACCTCAATGCAAGAAATAAAACGTTTACAAAACCTGGCGTCTTCTGTGCAGTGAACGGGTGAAGAAGAATTAAATAGCGGCAAGCTTACTGATAGGAGGCATCACTGCCTATTGCGTACAAATAATTATTACTGGCTTCTTTCTTACCGCTTCCCCCCTCCCCCACAACCCCGACAGCAGAACATGGAGCACAGGACGTCAACTAGTTGCAGCCTCAATCGGCATAGGGCCAGTATGCGAACCTAGAAACCTCACGTCTTAATAGCAATTCATCTTAGAGCGCTTGATTTCCTTTTCCGCTTCGGTGCGTTCAGAGTGTAAAAAAATTTAACCGAAAACTTAAAATTGGCCAATCTTCGCCCAACTTTCTTCTAACCCTTTTATATCATTTGAGTGCTCTGCCTCGAGCTCCAGGGGAGCAAATTGCGCTGACGTGAACCGGTGACTGCATGACAGCACTATTTTAGTATTCACCGTATAGCAAAATTGTTCGGAGTAGCTTCAAACGTTCAGTGCATGTAGTGGCCCATTTTCCTTCCAAATTGAATGACGCAGTGCTGTTGGTCGTTTGAACATTGCAGGCCCGAAAGAAGCACTTGTAGGCGACGACTTGTAGGTTTCACGCCAAATTTCGCATTCTATATTCGACAACGCAACCTCGGAATTGCCTGCCGTTTTACGCAAAGCGAACCACGTAGCAGCCAAAGTGTTCCAATTCAACTTCGATCGTTCGTTACTTCAATGGCACAGAGCAGAAATGCGATGTCGAAACGTTTTTCGTTGTAACGCCGACTCGAGGGAGTTGTTTGTCGCCATGCAAAGTAAGCAGCCTTCTTCCATGAATGCACAATGAACTCATTCGCCCGCAGACAAATCGCACTTACTTAAAAAAACAACAAACGAAAAATGGTCGCTGGAACACTTCATGTCCGGCAGTTCAGTGTGTGCATGCGGGTTTGAGAGCTTCAGCGTTGTAGATTCCACCGATATTGCGAACTAAAGCAATTAACTGGACGGATCGATGTTTGTCTGAACCATCACACTATCTCGCTTCACTCAGGGGACGTTAGACACGCGAAGGGCGCTATTAAAAATTCTGTAGCGTGTAGAGCCGGCGGAAAATGGCGACAGATAAAAGAGGAAAAGCACGTCAGATCGATGACGGGCTTGTTGCGAAACCTGGCTTCGCTGAAATCCCCAGAGAAAAAGCAGTGAAAGTAACAAAAACTCGAGCACTTCTAGGAGCTGTGCATGCGTCACTGCCGGTTTTACACAACAAATCGAATGCCCGCCGGTGCAGTTAAAAAAGAGCGGCTGGCAGGTAGCGCGAATGAAACGCCGGAGGCGACACTGACATGACCGCGTGCAACATCTACGTGTTCGTTCATGGCATAGTGTTATTCCAGGCGCTAGTAGCCGCCAGGTTGGTTGGATCGATCCCTGTCTATTCGAGGCTCGCTATGGTTGCTTGTGGGAATCATAGATTTCGGTAGTTATTTTCTCCCTATTCGACGAAAGTTTCTTACATTACACTCTCCCAAGTGCACATTGGAGAAATCTCAAATGCGTAGTCTAAGGTATTCTCAGTACGTGCTCTACAGGTCACAGTGTGTCTATACGCTATATTCTCTAACGACTCGCTGATACACAGCTGCATTGCGCTGTTGCAAAGATTACAACTTTGGGAGAAATTGGACCAGACTGAAATATTTCATCATAAAACTGTGGCATCGAAAAGATCGTCTGCAAAGGGGCAGTGGCCCGCAAATTGTAATTTTGGCTGTAGAAAATCCCTGCGCTTAGTCATTTATACATCTGATTCCGGTTGGTAATACTCCGTTCTTTTCTTTATTCATTTTTTTGATCAATGCAGTGCCCTTCAGGTGAATCCTCTGGTCATGTGTAGGGGTCTAAAGAGCTCATAAGTCCATCGTCGAGTTGCTCTGGTTAACAAATCCCTTATCGCTAGAGTTCTTGTCGCTCTAATTGGACTGATATTTGAAACGCCATGTTTTTATTTGTTAGTTGCGTTCGTCTTGTCCTGTCTATTTATGTGTCGCCTTTTTGCGCAAAAAAACCTTTCATGGCGTTTCGGCTAATTACATTTTATGGCAAGACGAGAAACTGAATTACGTCAAAAAATAAAACCACACAGACGCTGAATTCCATTGTGCGTTGGCAATAACATAGCGTTCAAAAGTCTTGATGTCCTTGCCGGAAGTGACTGGTGTGGCTTGTGAGAGCCAGGTCGCTTTTCCCGAACTCTCCCTGAGCAGCACTTGCCACAATCCACTGTTAAAACAAACTTAAAACAAAGTTTGACCGACTTTTTCTCACACGGTTTGTTTCCATCTCTAATGCAATTGCGGCACTGTAGAGACTTTGCTTCCTAGGCTGCTGACTATATATATAGTGTGGAGCCCGCAGATGGGAGCTATAGCAACAACAAAACAGATACGTTAAACCAGGATAAAATACTACGTTCACAGAAAAACTACTTCCCGTAAACTAGTTTTCGCGCAAGTGTCACAGAAAAAAATCTTCTACTCTTTGGGTTACGGCAGTAGAATTAAGTTCATAGACAACGTGAAGAGAGAGAGAGAGAGATAAAGAGTAGGGGAAAGGCAGGGATGTTAACCGGAAAGGTTAACAGGTGAAACATTTTACGTACAATGCGGCCTAGCCTGATATCTACTGCCAAAGAAGAATATAGCTCTGGAATTGGCGCTACTGTTGGAACAAAAGAAAAGCTCAGCATATTTATTACATTACAGAACGACATTGCGTTTACAAAAAAACTGGTACCCATTCGATATATTCCTTGCAAGAGCCACTGCGCATTTTTTAGTTTTGGTATTGTCAGATCACAAAAAGTTGGACTCTTATGTCTAGAGTTCAGCTCGATGAATAATTGGCAGAAAATATTACAGTGACAATCGCAGCGAACCCGTAGATCCAAAATGATGGCGGCCATTTTCGTTTCAGCTGGAATGAATATTACAGCAGCCGCATCGTAAAGAGAAATGCGGGTATCTTGCGGATTCAGCGAGAATAGATTGTGAACTGCATACTTTGACAGCTATTCTTCAGATGTTGACCCACTGCATATTAGGTTTTTAGTTTTCTGTTTCTCAGGTAGGACGTCAGGAATACAGACATAAATCGCGTAAGTGTATGAAGTATAAGTTAAACCAGATAACATTGGGGAAGTGTGCTAACATTCATACAAATATTTAATCACACAAATATTCTTGTTAAGCTGTGTCATGAACACGATCAATATCAAGATGAAAAAAAAATGAGTCCTCTAGAGTGCTAAATAAGTGGGCCTTAAATCATATAAACATAGAGAAACGAAAATTACACTACCAAATACAGGGTGTCCTCCAGGTTTCAAACACTGTTCGCAAACTCTGTCACGGTTTGGCTACTGCGAAGAGCATGCACGTATACGATGAGCGAGTCCTTGCAGCATACATTTCTCGCCAATAACCAAGCTCCAGCGATCGACCCGCTCTCCGACAAGAGCGTCTTCTCGTATGGAATCGATGTGTTTGCGAGATATTCGCGCGTGAGTGAGTGTCATGGTGCACAATACGAGACCCGTCAAACAGATCGCCAGTACCACCTCGGAAAGAGGCGATCGGTCATCGCTACTAAGGCCTGCCATCTTACCGGGTACACATGAAACAATGAGCTGGCGGCGACCAGGCGTTCTGTTTCTTCTGTTTTCGTGCTCACTTCTCCACAACGAAGTGGGCGCCGTGATTTACTACCGCTAAGAAAGATGCACTGCCCTCTGTCATATGCGTTCTATGGGGTCTTTCTTTTAGAAGGATATGAAATAAGCACTAGCTATTAAAAACTTATGCAACGGGTTGTATTGTAGAGTGGCATAAACAGAGTAAGTATCTTTGATGCTCAATAATGTTCCAATTTCTTCTTGACCGTAAGAAAATATATGCCAAGAGATTGCCCCTGCGCTAGCTGGAAACTTCGTCAAAGTATTCTGAAGCACAACATAGACGACCAGCGATGGAAATTTACCAACAAGGTCCCTAAACTGCTCATCGTGTTCCCTTTATTGAAGTTCTGCTTTTTAACGTCCTTTCCTCATGGAGGGGGTTGTTCGCACAATAAAATAGGAAATTGCTGTCTTAATTACGAAGGCATGCCATCCTAGAGAAGCAGGCCTACCTGCTGGCTGTTGCTAGACTCAGGTAATCTTTCATGTTCTTTACTGGAGCCATGGCCGACGGGAAGCTGTTAACATATTAGGCATTACTTTACTTAAAAGGAAGAAATATGCAGTGATGTTGCACATTTACATAATGTAAAGCACGAACAAGAACCAACGATTAAGGTATTCAGGTGTGGTGCAACCAAGCCGGGAATGTCATTGTGCGTTACTTAAATCGTTTTACGCGGATATCACATCTTATAGTCCTCGTCCGGACCGGAGGAAAACAACTCTTAGAAAAAAACAGTGGGAACGCTGAAGTCACCTCAGAAGTGGAATGCAAAAGTACCATGTTTCACATCTGTCCGAACTTCTCTTGGAACTTCTCTTTTCGTTTGCTTTAGTTTCTTAGCAGCTTTCATTCATCAATCAACATATTCGCGCTGCTAGCTGTCGTAGCACGAATCCGCTTTGCTGTGACGGTGCGAACATTTCATTCGATCACATGAAATGATCTAATGATCATTTCATGTGATGTGAGTTTCAGCTGCAGAAAGTAGGTCGCTCAGCACATGTGAGCAGGTTCTGATGACGTTAAAAGGTCACATGACCTCATTCGACTAATGACCTTATTTCGTCTCAAATATTGCTTGGATTTCGGTATGAGAACTTTAAAGTTATCGCACTAAAAAAATCTCAAGAATATAAAATAACTCATTTCTGTCAGGCTTCACTTTTTTATACATGCAGAGAATACACTGCTTTTCTCTGCGCATTTCACTGTAAAGTCCAAAGTTGGGCGAGTTGATGAATGTTCACGAGGCAAAAGGTAGCGTGAAAGACACACGAGAGACCGGCAGGGTGACGCAGACAAGCATTAAAAGGCATTTCCTCGGGCCTCCAGAATTTCTCCTCCAAAGAAATTCGACCGCCGCCGCCTGGATCGCGAGTTCGATCCCGGCCGCGGCGGTCGAATTTCTATGTAGGAGAAATTCTAGAGGCCCGTGTACTGTGCGATGTCAGTGCACGTTAAAGAACCCCAGGTGGTCGAAATTTCCGGAGCCCTCTACTACGACGTCTCTCATAGCCTGAGTCGCTTTGGGACGTTAAACCCCATAAACCAAACCAAACCTTTCCTCAAACGATGAGTTACACGTGCTGCATGCGTTCCTTTTGAACTTTTGAACCACGTATAATTTATAGATGGTGCCATGTAGAACTTGCGCACATTGAGCAATAAACCTCAGATTCAAGTTAGCGCTTGTCTGGATTGTCTGCGTGTGTCATGCTTTTTTCGAGCTATTTTTTTTAGATCAGTTCACTGTAAACATCTCATGGGCTCACGCTTTTACCTACTTTACATTTTTCCCCCGAAGTTCTGCCTTGCGAAACGTTTTGTCAAATGGTTCATTTCACTTTCTCGCGGTGAAGCGGCAGTCACGCGCTAAAATATTGTCCCGCTAATAACTCTCTATTAACGCCACATGTCAGTTTTTTTTTGTCAAAACTTTGCTTTCCTCTCCCGCACTTTAATTGTTCACAAGCCATAAAGGACAGCTATACCGAACTATAAAACGCACTGTCTCTGCGCCGGCACCATGAAAGCGGTCTTGCCCTATAAGAGACGTCATTGCAATTACAGAGCCAGTGCGCACGCCCCGTCCCCTGTTTTATTTTTATGGTTTTTGAGAAGAGGAGCTCACTCAATGCTTTCCTACCTGCAGTGCACGATCCACCTCTCCGAGCAGGAATGCCTAATGAAGTCTGAGAGTCACCGCATGGTGCAGAGCGCAGTCAACTGGATTCCCTAAGTGGAAAGAAGTGCGGGTAAGTCCGCTGCGAACTGAATAAAAGAGTGCATCGGCGCTCTCCAGTGCTCTCGTTGAATCGTTCATTAGCCCTGCACTCGACCGAAGCCACCCGTTAAGTTGCACCTGCGTCCCCCTGGTCAGGACTCACTGAGTGTCGGTAAACTGGAACGGAACGAAACTGAATGATGAAAAGGTGCACGAAATGCAGCGCCGAGAAAAACGTGATGCCCCAGGATATGAGTAAAACCGTTAGAAAATAAGATATTTGTTTTTTTTTTTAGAGTATTGCTTCTTAGAATAATTATACGATGAGCCATTATACGAAAGTTCTGACTCTTATAGGGAAGAACTTAAAACAAACGGACATTGCGCGTACAATTCTCAGCTGCAGTTTATGTTCTCTGTGGTCAGAGAAGCCCGTCTAAAAAAGTTTTCACTACCGTATCATATCCCCGGTGTTGAGGCTCGGAAGAACTTCTCAGATGTTGCGCACGTGTCCAGCAATCTTGAAAAAAAATATTTGAATATTAGAATATTGTAATGCAATATGTAAATATTGGAGGCGTGGGAATATTTTTCCGATGCGTAGAAACTTTTTAAAAGTTTTTTATCGGCTGCATCGAGGAGTTAAAGCTGACTTAGTAAACCGATGCAAACTTACGCAGACCTAACCCAACGCAGCCTTAGTAAACCAGTGCGAGTCTCGTCTGAGGCACTAAACATGTTACCGACGAAAGATCCGGAAAAACTAAGAGAACGATTACAATACTTGGTATTGCCCCGCCGCAGTGGCTCAGTGGTTACGGCGCTCGGCTGCTGTCCGGAAAGACGCGGGTTCGATCCCGGCCGCGGCGGCCGAATTTCGATGAAGGCGAAATTCTAGAGGCCCGTGTGCTGTGCGATGTCAGTGCAGGTTAAACAACCCCAGGTGGTCGAAATTTCCGGAGCCCTTCACTACGGCGTCCCTCATAGTCAGAGTTGCTTTGGGACGTTAAACCACAATAAACCAACAATACTTGGTAATACATTTTTTCAAGCAGCTGTGTCAATTTTTATTTACTTCAGCTGAATCGCTACTTCTTCGAAATCCTGGACGCCGACGCTACGCTTCAGCCTCCGCGGCCTTAACGTCAGTGTGTTGGTGCCAACCGCACTAAGCCTCTGCCCGAGTGGATTTCGCAGGTGAATTTGACCCTCAGACGCTTTTTTTCTGTAGCGAAAGCTACATAGGCCACGAACTTGCGATTTCGCTGCGGCGGTGCTCCGTGGAGGCACAGAGACCGACCTCGAGCCGTTGCCTAGCAACCGCCGCAGCTCGTGGACGCCGCGCGCTCGCCGCGCCATCTGGCATGACGTCACATCACACGCCTCGCCGCGGAGACGCCGCCGCCGTTTGGTATGACGTCACACCGCTTGCCTCGTCCTTGCGCCCGCCTCCGCTCGCTTCGCCAGCCGAAATGTCACGTAGCTACGGAAATGTCATTAGACGAAACTTCTTTCGCAAAGTATATCCTGGCCTAGCTGAGTTAAGCCACTGCCAGTTTATATAATGTTTTGCACAAATCAGATACGCTCTACGTTCACATTACCCAGCATTACATGGTTGGGTATTTAATTTCTGCTATGAGGGACGCTTCAGTGGAGGGCTGCGGATAACTTCGACCGCCCAGGATTTTTACCGCGTACTGACGTCGCACAGTTACCGATTATTAAAATCGGGACGGGGGTGTTTTCATTTCGTTAGAACTTAATCGAACGTCAAGCAGTTGCATAAGTATCACTTCATTTCAGACTGTACGCAGGAAAAAGACTTGTACATTAGTTTTCAGGCAAAGAAACACGCCGTGAAGGGTATGACTTCTCTGTGTATACGAAAACCACTCCGTGAGCGAAGACATGAAAGTGGGATTGAAAGAAAGAATGGAGGCAGAGGCATTATAGAGGAGGGTTTCCGGAATAATTTCAACTTCTTCGGGTTCTTGCAAGTGTCGGCTGATTTTTATCTACAGAGGTGTCCTATGTGGACGTGGAGTGACGGGCCAGGCACGTGTGAACAAAGCTGTTCATATTTCTCTTTTCCGCAACCAAGCGCAGTGGTAGCCTCCAGACACGAGCTTGTTTGGCCTTATCTCGAGTCACGTAATCTAGTTAGGCCACCACCGTCGTCGCTGCTCAAGCCAACAGGCCACTAGGAGCTTCGCTATTAAACGTGTCTTTTTGGTACCGAGGCGTTAGGATGTTAGCGTTGGTAACTTTACACAAAAGACGAAACTTTATT
The DNA here is from genome assembly GCF_055824585.1 of Amblyomma mixtum. Lineage (NCBI taxonomy): Eukaryota > Metazoa > Arthropoda > Arachnida > Ixodida > Ixodidae > Amblyomma > Amblyomma mixtum. Next base: position 59,887,933 of record NC_143020.1, on the reverse strand, counting down.
TATGAACAAAAATATTACGTGGTTACCATTATCCCGCGTTTCATCGTTTCTTTTCCTTCTCCTACGACAGATTCAGAGAAACGTTTAATGTTATTTTGCTGTAAGCAGAGCAAGGTTTGGTAACTAGGGGCTAATGCCGGCAGCGCATTGGGTGAAGCCTTGAATTTGGTAGGACTCCAGCAGATGTCTCCCCAGCGGCAAGTAAACTTCGTAATTCATATAAATTACAGAGTCTGCCAGGGAACTTAGGTGATCCCTCTGTCAGGTTTATGGGGCGTAAAATGGGTAATTGAAACCGCATTGGCTGAGATTTACGACCCCCTTTTCCTTAACCGGGTGGTGAAGCGCGTCGTAAAGACGGGTCGTCTGCACTGACCGGTACTCCCTACTTGGAAGCGATAAGAGCCATTTTCTTCCCGCGGCTTCGTATGAGTCCTTGGCTTGAGTTGGTTCGGCCTCGGAAGGGGTTCCTGTGTTCTCATTATTTCTTGCCGGAACCAATCCTGAACGTTCTTCTGCGGCGGCCATGTACTTTAGTGGGAGCCTGTTGTCAGATGCAGTGAGTCAAAAGCGCAGCCCACTTTACTGCCGTAGTTTCTTTCTGGGTTCACCGAGTGAAAGTCTGTGTCTTCCTCTGGATTCATGAAGACGCCGGTGTTGTCTAATACCCTCAGTTCTGTACAGCGTTATCAGCAGTACGAACCGTGCGTGATGGGCTATATTCCATTGCAGTAACAGCATTTGGCTCCTCTCCCAGCCTCCGTTCATTATTCTTTGGCATTTCCTTGAAGCCATGAATACAGTAATGATTAGTAAGCAGGAACCTTCCAGAGACAGCTGAAGCCTGAGCCAGAACTGCTGCTATATGCACGTATTACTCAAAGTAATGGAATAAAAACACGCCTTCATATGAAACAAACAAAAAAAGACAAATTTATTAAGGCAGGAATAAAGCCAACTCTGGATTACTTTTCATGGATTTACTGCCCTGGTTGGTTAATATCATACTCGCTTTGATGTCACGTACTTTTTATTTTTTGTGCTTCGGTATATGCCTGCATCATGAACACAGCGAGCTCTCGAACTTTACCTGCTGCCATCGTTTTCCTAAGTGCACTTTACTCCGGCATTCAGGTTCCTGGCCTTAAGGCAGTGCGTACTCAGAATAGACGATCTTTGGAAACGGCACTTTTCTTTCAAGGCCGTAGCGATCGATACGTTCCCCAGTGCGGCGATAAGTGCCTGTCGCGTGGTTTGTGAAAGGCTATATTCAGCGCATGTCAAGAGGTGGCCGCTCTGCGTGACGAGACGACGTCAGCCAGCCGCTACCCTTCCGTGAGGGCTGCGGGCCGCAGTAAATGTCTTTTTTCCACTGCATTCGTTCTCCTCCTGCACGCGCTTTTTTATTTTCTTTTATTCAAGGGTTGTCGATAGAGTGGCTCCTGGATTACGAAACGCAATGACGTCAACGAAGGGACTTCTCAATCAGGGCGCTCGTGTTTTGCCTAGTAACATTGGCAAGCAAGCCTCACATGCGGCAGATTAAGAGCGAACGGCTAGACTGGATTCTTTATGAAAAAAAAAAAATGTAATTTATGTCTAAACAATAGCTCTGTACGAAACTATCATCTAACTCTGCTAGCTTTCACTCGAGTGAACTTAACGTATCAAATTCGTCTTGTCGAACAGTTCGAACTTGCCGTATAATCAGCTAGCCGTCCTGGTTAGCCAAGCTGCTAGAGCAACTGGCCAAGATGGGCGGTAGTCCCTGGTTTGATCCCCGGTTAAGGGCGTTCTTCTTTCGAACTGTGAAAGTTTTATTACATATCTATTTCTCATGAGAAGATCCCCCTAACAACACTGAACAACAAGGTTCTGTTCTCCATCGTGTAGCAAAGAGTGGTGTACTGCCTATATCATTGGTTTCTGTAAACATTGTACGTAAGCTTATGAGCAGGGCAAAAATTTTCTTCGATGCCCTTCAAAACAGAGAAAGTGAAGAGGATATAATTTCTTTGTCAAAAAAGCAGTGAAAGGGGAAAACGGTGCTCAATCTTTTAGCGCTAAGCAGAAGAGCTGGCTGATATATCGGTGCGGTCTCGCGCTGCCTGACAAAAGAAGACACGGCTATGCCTATATTGGCTCCTTGACCGCACATAACACATCATAAAATGCAAGCTGAATCTACAGACTGCAAGGCCTCTTCACGTAGCGCACTTATCGGGCTGTATACCATATTTAAGCGATTATTACGGTCCCTTTTCTTTGGGAAATGTGATCCTTGAAAAGGCTAGAGCTTTCTCAGGTACAAAGCAAAAACCAACGTGGATACTGTTCCTGGGTCACGTGGCGGGCACAACGTTATGCGTTTGTAGTTTGCATGTTTTATTGCTGACGTTTGAAACGACTACTTCGTTCTGCTTTTCACTGATTGAATCACTACCGCCTTAAGTATTCATATACCCAGCCACAAAATCCAACAACACGGGCATTTTTTTTTTCATTTTAGCTCCGCTGTTTTGATCATGCCGTGGTAGCTTATGAAGCCCACAGGCTGGTTTTCAGCCGCACGGTTATATGCACAATCCTGCACGGTACCAAATATTCACTGATTGACTTTTGTTCGCAGTCCACCAACTCGACCTTTTTCAGATAAAGAAAAGTCCTCAAAAAGGTCCAATAAGATTTTCATTTTTCGCCTTTATTTCACAGTTTGAAGGTCTTCCTTTTTTTTGTCTGCAATACACCGACATGGATGGTTCAGGCCCCGTATATGCAGATGCACCTGCAAAACATGACGCAGTTCTTGCTTGGCATGAATGGAGTCGCGAATACAGTCACATCTTTTACAGCGATACTAAATGCTCAGGGGTCGTGTAGGGCTGTTCCAGCCGATGTGGCGGACAGAAGGACGAGCAAGCTGAGCACTCAAACCAGCGGTTTACTGGAAGACTTCGACCACAGATGAATGAGTAACTCAGCGCCTCTGCAGGTCATAATCGCCGTCGCTTTTGGCACCGCTAAATTCGTAGGTGACGACGGATCTTCGTAGAGGCACTTACATGATCCACGACAATCGCGAACAGCAAAGTAACAGTTGCGCGCAACTAATATAATTAGAGAGAAATGGAGTCGCCTCTCGCGTGGGAAACAAAATAAACAAGGCCACATAAAGGGAGCTTGCAGAACGACTAAAGAAAAACAAAGAAACATTACAACGCTTAGTAGCAATACCGGACTTGCTTCTCTCGCTTGGCGTGCCGCTACTGCAGTTAGCAATCGAACATTCGACGCTACCAAGGTTGCCCCGCTGTGCTCAGTAATTCCTTGAGTGTACATCAGAAATATGGGCAGCCCTACGGAAGCATCATAGAAGGGATCGCTGTAAAACGTCGAGTACCGTACTGGATGCACGTGGTAGGTAGAATTCCAGCACGCCAATCAACGCGTACGCTGATTATTGCGCGCTTTCATTGCAGAATGCAGAAAAAGTTGATCATAGTACGTGCATCACTAACAATGCTCCCTGCTCAGGAAAAAGGCGCAAAGTGTTTCTTCATAGTGGGACGCAGAAAGTCGTGTTCTCGCCATGTATGCAACGATAATTTCGCGCACGTTCTCTGTTTTCTATTTATAAAAACAAAAAAAAAACACTGCCCTAAAGGTGATGGTTTTAGCTCCTACAAGATTGAAACAAAGGCATGCCCTAAAGATGAATAGCGGTTGTTGTAGCTTCTGTTTACATTTGACAACATATTGCACAATGTCTGGTGGATCACAGGCATGTGAGGTCTAAAGCCGAAACGCATGGACACATCTTGGCGCTCGCACATGCGTTCAGTGCGAGCCTGTAGGACACTCACCACTCCCCACCAGAGGGCGTCGGCGTAGCTTGTGAAGTCAGACTTCCCCTCGATGCCCAGCGCATCCTTCTCGGCCAAGTACATGAAGTAGGACGAAAAGATCAGGCCCAGGAAGCCAATGTACAGCGTGGTGATGAGCTCCTGCACCGGCGCGAAAAGGACGTGTACAGGTTACACTCGAGTAAAAAAATGCACAGTGGCTTGTTCTTGTTTCTTTGCGTTTTCTCAGTGTGTCATAGCATAGCTCGGCGGCCTACATTGTATATGCTTTTTGTGATGAGTGGGGCTCATTGCGGATATAATTAATTATCTTAACGAAGAGAAAATGAAAAGTGCTAGACCGAGTGAACTTCAGAAGAAAAACATTTTAACAAAATGATACTATTAGGTAATTTTCATTCTAAATGCACAGAAGTGTGCTGAAGGAATCCTCAGTTTTAATGAGAGTCAGCTGTAAAGTACCCACATAAATAAGGAAATAACATCCACTTATACTCGAAATAGGACATCAACAGTGAAGCAAAGCCAATCAACCTCACCAGAAGCCCATAGCGGATGGGTATCCTACGCAACCTGTAAGGTATGAAACCACACATAATATCAACATACGTGTTATGCCGTACAGATGTGCTTAAAACAAATTTGAGACAGAACCACCTCCCGCCCTGATTGCGATATGAACAAGAAAAATTAGATTCGTCTTGGTCACTTCTTCGCGTCCTCGTATTTTCTGCTTCGCCATTCTTCGCTAATCTTGCCCAACTTGCCCAGATCTTTACGCTTCGTACTCGAATATGTGATTATCGGAATTTACTTCACTAGCGTCACCACTAGCGAGCTGCGGTGGGTACAGATCGCTCCGTGAACAGCGCTGAGAAGGCTCGAATTGGCAGTGCGCCGTGGGGGGGGGGGGGGGGATGAAGTGATGGGGCTGAGAGTAATTCACACCCTAATGTAGGTCATGTGGATAGATGAGATGGTGGATAAAATATGGGGGCGGGAGGTGCGGCGCGCCGGGCCACTAGTGGTTCCATCAAGTGGTTCTCATAAATGCTGCGCTGCTTAGTTGTACACGGACAAAGAAACTGGACAAACGCTGAGGTTAAGCGCAAACGTTGAAGAGGTGGTCCATAGGGAAAAAAGAAGCCCGTTGAACTTCCGGAGGAAACAAACAAGCCCGTGTACAACTAAGCAGCGCATACCCTTAAAACACTCAAGCGATCATACCCTTAAAACGCTCAAGGCCTCCACGCAATCTGTGTTGCAACTTCTACGCCGCGTATCGTCCCTGCACAAAGGTTTAGACGAAGCGGATAGCATGAAAGTAGTGCATGCTTTTACACTTAGCCGCATTTTATACGCCACCCCATATCTTAAGCTCAACCGCATGGAAACAGAGCGAGTGAACGCCATGATTCGTGTAGCAACCAAGGCAGCCTTAAACCTACCCCGCAGCACTAGCACAGCCAAGCTCCTTGAACTAGGCATGCATAACACCATTCAGGAACTAGTAGACGCGCACCTCCAGACACAGTATCTGAGACTTGCCGCGAGCGCAACTGGCAGGCATATCCTCGCTTCCCTTCGCATCAACATTCCCGCTAATCAGACATCCCTTATAGCTATTCCTCGACACATTCATACCCCCCTCGTTGTGAAACCCCTTCCCCGGAACGTTCATCCCCAGTACCACATCCCTCGCCGCATGGCTCGCGCTAAGGCCCTACACAAGTATTATGGACAAGCCGAGGACGCCATTTGGGTAGACGCCGCGTGCACAACTCATGAAGCTGTAGCTGTTGGTTACAATCCAGCCCTAGCACAGCCCCTCACACACCGCCTTCCCTCGGGCTGTGCGCCTGAGGAGGCAGAGGAAACCGCCATCGCCCTAGCCCTTGTACATTCCAATGCAAACTACATCTTTAGCGATTCCAAAACGGCTCTGTTCAACTTCGCGAGAGGCAGGATTCACGCCCCTGCTTGGGAGTTGTTGAACACCCCCACCAAAAACTTACCACGCAGGGTAGAGCTCCAGTGGGTGCCGGCTCACTCTGGGAATCCAGGAAACGAGGCTGCCGATAAATTGGCCCGAGGTTTGATTTGCCGGGCTCAGGACGGCCTCAGTCCAGGTTTCTCGAGAGAGCGGGCGCACACCTTTGCAGAGCTCACGCAAATGCCCCGCTTGGACCGTCGGACTTACCCTCCTCCACACCCCTCCCTTACCCATTCCCAACAGATCCTCTGGAGACGCCTCCAGACCCGCTCTCTCTCATCCCCTCAGCTGCTATCCCACTACTGTGGCACCTCCCCTGCATGCACCCTGTGCGGCGACCCTCACGCCACACTCTCTCACATCCTTTTCGGCTGCCCTGCTGATCCTCCCCCGCAGGGACAGCCCGCGTTATCAAGTTGGGAGGACTGGGAGGTCGCGCTCTCGTCTCCGGACCCGCCATCGCAGCTTGCTGCGGTGCTTCGGGGTGCCGACGTCATGGACAAACACCACATGAACGTTCCGACGTAGAGTGGGACCGTGCGGTGGTCCAGGGACCCAAGGGGGTCTAACACACTTGCCATAATAAAGTTTTTCTCTCTCTCTAAGCAGCGCAGCATTTATGAGAAGATGTTCCAACTAGCCCAGTCCCAAGCACTTCTTAACCATCACGTGGCACTGATCTTACAGGCGGTAGCCTGAATTCCAGCTCGGGTTAGCGCGGCGCCGATTATTGCGCAAGCGGCTATATTTGCCGACGTGTTTAAAAGTTTGTACCACCGCTTTTATGTTAAATATTTGAGAGCGTGTGTCGAACAGCCACTCAGTGTTACGAGATTAGTCGCTTCTCATGAACTGCGTTACGTTCGGCACCCACCTGCCTATGTACAAACACTACGGATCCCAGCAGCCTCCAGGTGCCTCCTTGTCGGTCCACGTGGAGCATGCGTAGGATCTGGAGGAAACGGATTCCCCTGCACACAAAACAAGAGAATGGCACAGGAAGGGCTGACGGAAAGCTTCGATCAACCTCTGTTAACATGGCAGACAAGTATTTGTGTTTTTAAAGTAGACATAATAATAGTGAAACAGAAAGGGCCTTCGTCATACCAGCGAAGCCTATCTGTGATTCATTGTACTTTGGAGCCACCAAAAACAAAGCACAGCTCAATAAAGACAGCGGGACAACCTGCCCAGGAGTACTGTATCCTTGAAAAAAAAATTGATACACTCACATGGAGAAACTATACTGTCATTGCTCATGACTGACTCGTTGGCAACGGAGAAAATTTGAGGGAAAAATAATGACAGTACTTCAGCGTTCTCTAAGAACTGCTAGCTAGTTGAGAAAGCTAAAGCTGTTCCCGCAAACACATCAATTGTTGGGCTGCGATAGATGTTGCTTGAAGCCGTAGGGAAGTCCAAATGTCCCCACGCTTAGCTTAAGGGTGTTGCAAACGAGGAACATACGAACGAATTCGAAGCAAGCACCTTAACTACAGAGCTTAGTGTACTATGTACTGAGTGCATTTAGCAATAATGCAGTGGCATCACCTGCAATTGCTTAATACTGGTGGCCGCGTAGCGGAAGTAGACGACGTGGCCTATCGATGCAACACGCTCACTGAATCCTTTAACAGCTTTATTTACGAGAGCTTAAAATAACAGCCCAACACTGCCCAGCACTAAATGTACAATCTAAAATATTTAGGAAAATTTACCTGATGGCTGAGGTAGCAAACACTTGGCCGTTTGAGCCAGCAACAAGGACCACAACAGAAGCGACAACGACGATGAGATCTGGAAAAAGTGACAAGGGAAAAAACGCAGCAACATATTTTGTGCTTCTTATAGCACACGATCAAATGCAAACACTCAGCACAAGAAGCAGTACTATAAACTGTAAATTGGCGCCGCTGCATCGCTGATGTAGTAAAAAAAAAATGTTTTTACCTCTTTCTGAATAGCTATAGCAAATACAGCGGACTGATGTAAGTTTTCACGCGCTTTTTTATGCGACTGAGTATAGCACCCAAGGCAATAAAGAGATGTGGCTTCAATTTATGCAGCGCAGAGCCACGGCGAAAGATTTGCTCTCGTCATACCTCCTGAGCGAGAGGCTATGCAAGTCCACCTTTCTTGGACATTCCCAAGTAACGCCATCTGTCGAGCGCCAGTGAGAACCGACACGCAACTTAAAGCGGATACTTTCATTGGAACGCTGAGAAAACCATACAGTTCATTTCAAATGTTGCACGGACATGTTGATCGAGACGGCTTATTTTTTTTAAGCTCTGCAAATTGTCTTCTGAAAAAATTTCCGTGCACGCAAAGACTGCTGCTAGCGGTTTTAGGAAGTCAGTTGGTTGGACCGTTTGTTCACAAATTCTCGCGGTCATTCTGTGTATTCCGCGTCAAGTGTCATGCGGTGACGGGCGGGAGTACTAAATGCTTGAGCAGATTCCTACGACTGAAGTTCGGCACGCTAGAAGATGTTCGACCCCAGAGAGGCACGCTGGATGCGCACGGAATAAGTAATAATAATCGTGCTTTTGACTCGGTGGTGGAACGTGTAGTCTCAGCTTCAGGATGGAACAGCGAGCAGGATGGCATATATTTGGGACCAACTGTGAAACATCGCAAAATTATGCTAAAAATAAAGCTCAATATAGGTTGCTAACCAACTGCCAAACATCGCAAAATGGTGCTAAAAAGTAAATCTCAATTTACGCCGCCTCTCTGCAAGTTGTGTTAGAAAACTGGACATCATTTCATTTGTGAATATTGTTCGAAAAAGCCGACGAAAACCCCATCGATGGCATCGATGGAAGCAGCACGTTAATTCGAGGACACAGTTCATTGCAGTACATATGGAATGGAAACACAGACGGCGACTCGACACCTTCTATATTTCTCAGGCGCTAAAAAAACAGCCACTCAGTTCTCAACCGGACGTACCGTGCCCATGGCTTATATGGCGAGGACGCAGAAACTTTAAAAGTCACTCTCGCGTGCCTGTCCGCATCACGCGATCTCGTGAATAGCACGAACGCGAAAAAGAGATCTGTCTGTGGTACACGGCCTCACTGCAATTTGGGAAGATTTTTTCGCGCATTGATGTCCGCCCTACGTTACAATCAATCTCTATGTTCGCTGTACTAGCACACATGCCTTCAATATTTTTGATCAATGAATAAATCGATGGCTTCGAGGTCGTCAGTGCATACCCGGAGTGCGTCACGCAAATGCGTGTGAGAAGGCTTGCATGCACGTTCTGTCACATATTTTTTTTTACACCAGGGCTCCTTCCGAACTGACTCGCTTTACTTTAATGGCTGAACAATGTGTACTGAATTACCTGCCATAGAATCCACGCCAGGAGGCATTGCATATTCATTGTTGCTACCTTGACATTTATTTCTGAAGATATCAAGGCAAGGGCCCGCAGGAGGAGTTATATATTCTTGTTTCCACTAGATTTACCTGACGCAGGCAGAAATGAAGGTTCGCCAAGTTTTCTTCATAGCGTGCCTGGCTTCCTTGGATTAAGGCTGAATTTCTAATCGTAAAACTAAAAGGATCTCCAAGAAAGCTCGGGCTCACATGAAAAGAACAGCATTTCGTCTTCTCCCAGATTCGTGCGTAACGCCGAAAATGCCCCCCCCCCCCCCCCCCCCCCCGTGCACGTAATCGTAACCACCGAGCACGAGTATGACACGCGCACGCAGAAGCAAGCAACTTAGCCTAACCCTTTTGCCTTGATCTCCCCCTTCATGATACCGGGCGTTTCACCCAAGACTTTTGCAAATCTTTAAAAAAGGCTGTTTTATTCAGAAGAGAGCTTTTCTTTCGTCACAACACTGTCAGTGGTGCAGCGCACCAGAGTATGACTGACAGGTGCTAAGTAGTGTGCTGGCTAGCTAACCCTAAGCAATTACATTTTTAATAATTATTGTTAGTCTCCTTATTTGTTGAAAGGCATGAGCTCTCCGCAAGTAATATCAATATCAGCTTTTGGAATTTCGAAAACCCAGTTATCCTATGCGTTGTGGCCCAAGAAAGTTTGGCTAATTCGATGAGTTACGTGCACTGGAATGGTTGTTTCGAGTGCAAGGTTTCCAAAACCGCAAGTATTTTGGCGCAGTGTAGGTAAAGTTTGTTTCTCCACAGCGCCAAGAGTAACTTAGTTTCAGGAATCTTAGAAACTGATATTGGTATTACTTACCGTGAGCTGCATGCCTCTCTATAAATAAGGAGACTAAGAGTAAAGATTAAGAAATTTACTCAGAATTTGGTAACCATCTTACTAGTTAGAATGTCTTAGCTATATTCTTATGCGGTGCACTGCTAACAATGCTATGCCTAAAAACCTCTGTTTGAACCTGAAAACCTATTTTCAGAACTTAACTTTATCTCAGGTTAAAAGCCACATATGCATAAAAACTTATGCCTACACCTCCACAAGGACACACTCAGCCAATCCAGATGCAGGGGCGTGTTTGGCATAGTGGACAGCGTGAGAACTCATGCCTTAAAAATAAACTTGAGCGCGCGGTGTGCAACCGATAAGGCAGTTAAAAAACCATGGGCGTAAATCTCAAGGGTTTCAAGTTAAGTAAAAATAAAATGAAGTAGCTGGGCAAGAAGCATGAATATCTTTGCATGAGAAAATAAGGTGTGGAATATGAAATGCGCCTAACTTCTGCTCGAACAGCGTGCTTGAAAGTCGGCTATACGAGATTTTGATTCCGCATGTAGATCTTCATTTTTAAGCATCGTGATGAAGCTCTCACTTCAACATTTCTCTCGCAGCTTACAGCGGTACCTATTACTCACAGTACGGTAATGACGTTAATAAAAATTGGCAGTGGTTTAGCTCCTGCTAAACCTGGAGTGACGCGAGAGGTCCGCCGAGCCGCCTACGTATACAGCTGTGACGTCTCTCCCCCTCTACACTACCCCCTCCCCCCCCTCGACACGGCGCATGCGCACAGCTGTTGCAGCTCGGTTTCGCCGGCAGCAGCAGCTGCTCCGCACCACGTGACCAACCGGCTCAAGGCCACGGAGCTCAAGAAGTGCCACGCTGAATGCTCGAAGAGCTGTCATAGTATAGCTCTCGCTACAAAAACGCTGCTGCTCATAAAGCGTTAAGCTCTCTTCACGGGCAACTGCTGCCAGGTTTAATCGTGTTGCCTCTCATGCGACAATGATGTTGTGCAGAAAAATCTATTCTTTCCGCTTAAATTGAGAACACTGGTTTCATGGATTGAACCGATTACTCCGTATACACGTTAATAAATACGGTAGTGGCACGAAACTGCCATTTTACTTTAATTTCGTGGGATGAATAAATTAAGAGGAAGTAAGCGATCCCCGCTATGATTCTTCCTTCACGATTCTCAGGGTACACTTCTTAAGTTAGTTTGCTCTATGAATGCCGGCCTGAACACCACACTCGCATAAATCCCTCTTAAAAACATATTCACTGAGTAGAAAGGCAATCTGGGCGCTTCTTTCAAGAAATGAATACATAATTACGATAATCATGATACAAAATATCAGCGTGGCTTTTCACGTATTTTCACGCCATTTGCTATTGCTAGCAGGTGGTGTGTTACGCTGCTAGCCATCCTCCCGGATCTTCTCTTGGCAGCCACTTTTTGGTTATCCGTTCTTCCGCTCTCGTCGTGGCTGCTGGCATTCGCTCTTCTACTGCCTGCCACCACGGCAACTGTTCCACGCCTACTACGCCGACTACTCCGGCAACTCGACGGCTACGGCGCAGAACGCAGGAAGGAACGGTCGTTCGAGAGGAGCATTCAGAAAGAGAGGATTCCCTTATACCCGTAATTAAGATGGTCTTTTAGAGGTTGCATCCTTTCAGGATTTAACAGCGCCAGAGTGCATGACAACACGAAGAACAAAGAAAAAAAAGCACTGCTTGCCCCTGAATTTTGCCCATTTGTCCAAAGAGCCGGCTTAATAGCGCGTCCTTTTCCGCGGTAACCTTCGGTAATCCATGCATAATCATTTCTCATCGGCAAAGAAACACAGTTCTAAGCTCTTTGCTTTCCCAGCCAGCAGCCTTGTCACATGTTGGACTTTAATGACCAGGAAGTGGGAGTGATTAAGAGATGCAGGCTTCGTATAAAAGGTGTCATTGTTTAATCTTGCACTTGTCCTTCAATTTATTTCAGTCTAATTTGTTCCAAAGGCGCTGTGTGAAATAAGGGAGTGCTTTAACTGTGCCGCAGCAATTTCCGTGTCGAAGAGTGTGATTTTTTCTTGAAAGCAATCTCTGCGTGAGCGTCTCAGAACGTTGACATGGCAAATGGGCCCATGGATGAAAAGGTGTCATAGTTCAGCATTAGTTCGTTTTCTAAATTGGAAACCTACGTTCTCTGTTGGTGAAGACACGTGTTAAATTACCTTTGTATCGTGCTCTGCTTTTCGGAAAGTATACTGATGCTACTGTATCCAGATAATCGGTGTAGTGGTATTTCCGTAGTTTACCTATTGGGGCCTCCGTTTTTATTTGCTGCTATAGCCGCCTTCCCAAAGGAATAGTGGTCGTTCAAACAGAAATTTGAGACATATGAAAAACGTATGGAAACATATACACAACATATAGCAACGTATACTATGCCCCCAAACAAACCACAAAACTTCAAAGAACTCCGTGAATAGGAAGAGAAGCTGTAAATATTGGATCGAAATGCAGTGTCGAAAAGTCGGCGTTATGCTATATAACGATAGCAGGACAGAAACAACATGAATACAGAAACGTGAGATACCATGCGCATAGAAATTCAAATGTCTTTTGCTTGAGCAAATGAAGGGAGAAGATATTTAGAGAGCCCGAAGAACATCTGAAGATGAAAGGAAAGAGTCACGGGGCCATACCGATGTATAGAGGAGTACGCGGGCAGAGTAGATGTAAAGAAATACGAGGGCTTTGGAGAGCTTTCATGTTCCCGGGACAGCCGTTGCGAACACAGTTCAGTTCTCGAAATCTGATGACTTACCCAGAATGAATGATTAAGCAAAGAACGGTTGAGATATTGGATCTAGGGGCGCATGGAATGTCAACAAACGGAGCTGTACAAGGGTTATGAATTGGTCGTCCTTTGAAGTACGGGTAGTAAAAAGAAGAAAATTTTGTTCGCGAAGACAGCACGAACATTGGATGACAAAGGTGGACAGCCCTGCAGTATTTGTGCAATAAAAGAAGACAACGCGTCTGGAGGAAAAGCACTAGAAAGCTAACAACAGGGCTCAATGAAAGCAACCAAGAAGAGGAAGTTACAAAAAACTAAAAAGAAAGTCTCTGGAGACAAAAGAATTCGGAACAAAAGAATCATTGCATGAATACAGAGCTCGAAATAGGAAAATTCAGAAGGAAAGGGTGTCCGGGAAGTTATGCCCTTAACGCTACGGCTAGACGAGGTTGTGTAGAATCAGGCACTTTAAAAACAGGTAGGAAGAAAGAGATATTTATGTTGCACGCAGGTGCAGGGTAAAAAAAAACGCTCAACATGTTCTGCTGTGCTTCAGAGGTATACGCAGATATATATTCAAGCGGACATGAAAGATGCTCTGGGTATCAAGTATAATAGAAAAGAAATTCACATATCAGGAGCACAAAATGTCAAGAAAATACCAGAGAAATGGTGGAGACAAATAAACGCAAAAATTGGAGGACCCGTGTCTGAAATCGAAATATTTCAACTTAGAAGATTAAGGTAGCCTAAAATGCAAGACAATGGCTAAACCATCAAAACTAAACAACAGAAGCCAAATAAAAAAACAGTCACTTCAGTTCACTAGATGAGGTGTCACAAACCACCGCCTCAATTCAAAGGGGATGCTAACAAGATCTGCTTGTATGTTTAGATTCCGCGAAGTTTACCAATTTATGCAGGAAAACTTAAGCATTGCTTCATTTCTGTTGCGGTGAAAGCCTCCAGCAGTGTAGCCAGGTATGTGATACACGGTGAACTGTTAAAGTGTCACTTGCTATGGTATTATGAGCCAAGGGAAGATATTTTCCATCTGCAAACACTTCCTCCACACGGGAGCCGCGGCGCCCGGTAGCCTGCAGTATATTTCCTTGCCTGCCAGTTTTTGATCCCAAGCTAGCCTCTTCACAAGATTCTGGGTTAGCCACTGAGAATCTGTCGTATTTGTGTGAACTGACAGCCATGTGATGCTGTTTATATCGGTGGCTCAGTAATGGCGCTGGAAGTTGTAAAAATTAACTTGCCATGAGCTTCACAGCTTCATAGAGGTCGACTTTGTTGGGTGTAGAGAGCAGCTTTTCAATCCTCGTTTTAGAAACCAAGTATGCTCTGTTTTAGCCATCCGTAACTCATTCTATAAAATCGTTCTGAAAAGTAGCAGGACTCCACCACTAGATAATCATCACACCCTATGATGCAAATCTGTCCACTAACTGGTGAAGGATCCGTATATTCTCTTGAAGGTGAGGCGGCGAACACAAAATAAAACGCACGATAAGCAAAGAGTTCATTCATTGCCATTAGTTTTGCCAATTGCGTCACACTATCTGCCTTATTAATAGAATATTATTCATGGCCCCGAACAATGGGAACAAGAAGCCACTAGTCGAAGTACGAACGGAAAGAACGCATTGAAAAAAGCGCCCGAGTAAATTCAGCAGTATACTTATGTTTGAAATTATTCGGGGGGCGGTATGTCTGATTTCTGTGCGGGACTGCCTTCTCGACGGCATTATAACGTGAACTGTCGTTCTCTAAATTACGGATGACGGAAGCGAATAGTCACCGATACCAAAGAGCTAAAAGGATGTCTTTTTTTGTAGTTGGCTTCTGTAATTTGTCATTACGAGTGCCTATTTCCATTCCCTTGTCTGCTGAATAGTTCACCGCGGGCCTCGGATCTGACAGTCTTGATGCTGTAGGTGGCATAATTATGCTACCTACGGCTGTGCTAAAACCCTCTTAAGAGGGTTCTCGCACAGCTTTCGCCCTCACCTTTGGACCACGTTCCTACGCAGCACTGGCGGTGATACAGGACGTTCTACGTCCGCCGCTGTGGACGAAGGTAGCGCTGGTTATAACTCTCAAGGTTCGCTCACACTACGCATCAATATCCCCTAAAGAGGAAGACTGGACAGCCACGCCGTAGCTTAGTCTGTAGAGCACCGGACGCGAAATTCGAAGGTCATGTTTTAGGATCCCACCGGCGTCATGTGGTTGCTCTTTCTTCTGCTTTTAGTTAGTAATAATAATAAATTAATCAAAACTATAAATGTAAATATAACAGATATCCCCTATGAACCTTGGTTTCGAAGGCAACCCTGTAAACAATCTTGCAAATTCGTCTTTTTTCCTTATCACTTCAACATACGTAAGACGTCGAGAAAACAGTCGCATACACCTCCAGAAGTTCTGGATGTCGTAACTCTACCAATTCAAAGACGTGTCCAGAACTTTTCTTGTCGACCGGAATAGGAGAACCTTGTCCAAATCAAAGAAACAACCAGTTGAGTAAAGGCCTATACGATAAGAGGGCAGGAGATTGTCCGGAATCACAACACACATTTCTCTTGATTTTTTAGAATTGTCAGCTGCTAAATGACATTGTACACTTACTTATTCCTTCAGTTATTTTAAGTACTCGGAAGTTGAGACGACCGGATGTCTTCACAGGTGCATTGTGAAATGAGAAAATTGTTACAGAGGTATGCATCCGATCCTATGGGCCGCTTTCTCACTAGGCATCCCAATTCGGGAGTAACGTTGGCACTTGCGCATTGTGATGTTTTAAAAACTCATCGCCTTTGAAACCACGTTTCGTACTAGGTATCATATTTTGGAATGTAGTCTCTTTTTGTGAACGAAGGTACGACATCAAATGTGCAATGTGAAATCCGAACACTGCTTCAGATACTCGTTTCGCATGCATTTCTACGGGCCGTGTTACCTCAGTTCTCCCTTATGTGTCAGCAACGCCTTTGAATATTCCTTACAACACTGAAAACTGCATTGTGCATACTTACCAACACTGCTCAGTACGCCATGTTGCTGCACGTTATTAAGCATTCACATGGTGCCAGCTTCTTCTCTATATATGTGTCACTAATGCCGCCCTCTTAGCTATGTGGCAACTACGGTTATCGGTTCACAAATGTGGTGCACTTGCTGTCTCCAGCGACTGACAAAGAAGTGAACGCAGCGCAAAAAGCATAACCATTTTAAGAGGGCAGTATCAGCCACAGCATATTACGTCTACGAATAATTTCATCGGGACGGCCTGCAGACCATTGCCGAAAACAAGAAACGTGGTGCGCTAGAGCAGGAAGATAGATCTCAGGTATATACTTGCAACGGAATGACAGAGGCACGTACACTGTTTCAGAGCACCACAAACTTAATCAACGCGATTAATATATTGCACAGAGCCCAAAATCAGTCTGTCGTAGCTATTTTAAAGTTTTTTTTAGGTAATAGTCTGCTGTTTGCATATCGTGTGATCATAGAGAAAGTAAAAGAAAAAATAGTGATAAGTGAAACAAACGAATGAAAATAAAAGTATGGAATGAAATGACCAAAGAAAGAAGACTGCGAAAGCGAAAAGGAGGAAAATAAATGACGGCAGGCGGCGAAAAATTCCAAGTAAGAATGAATTAAAGAGAGGACGGTGACATTTTTGTTCATTGCAACGCAGCGCCATGTATTATGAATCTTTGAAGTAAAACTTTCTGCCGGCTACTGCACTCCTACGCTTTATAGGATTATGCTTCTTTCGCAAGGGATGCATAGGTATGCTCTAAAATCAACTAGCTTATCTGTGCCTCTCTTTAAATAACGTTGACACATCTCAGCCTGGTCAGACAAGTTTACCCTAACCTCGAACCTTTTCGTCGAACACCGCTAATTTACTTCTACACTCTAACAACAGACAACCTAACAACAAACGTACCACCTATCTTTTTACAATGTTCTGCGCAAATGCAATGGCGCTGAAATTTCTTATTTCTCCCAAATCGTGCCATCTTACAAGAAAATCATCAACAGTAAAGCGCTGCTGAAAATGTCGCTTTCCCCATGGCTTAATACAGCTTGTTGGAACACTCTGTGCCCGATTCATGACTGCCTTTCACGTCTAATTAATGCGGCAATTTGTTCTTTCAAGCAATTCTGCCCAACGCGTTTCGCAAGTGCTGCGAACTTTTTGTGACGGGGACACTTACGTCCACATACTGGCGTCAGCTTTTCGTAGAAGAGCCGTAGAAGAGCGGTAGAAGAGCTTTTCTTGGAAAAGCATGCCGACATGTTGCATGAGGGAGTTTTTAATAAGAGAGCCCCTCTTACGAGCTAATACGCGAAACACTTGGGGTAAAAAAAAAAGCCTGAATGTGAGCGTAACACGTCTAACAAGCTATCGCGCAACCTATTGCCTTCTTTTTCTGCCCTGCAAATCTCTAACGCATTATCTTAATGACTTCAGCAAAACTCGCTTCTCGAGCTGTAATGATGAAGCTTCCAGCGAATTATAATATATTGAGCGGCGCCGCCGCATGAGATACATTGTTTCTTGTATGTTGGGTGAATTAGGCATACTTGGTGGTGTTTTAAAAGGCTAACGGATAATGGATATAACTAATGGATGGTTACGCGGCAGGAGTTAGAACTTGATTAGACTCAGCCAATTATTATCGACCATCCGGGGCCGGTTAATGTAAACTGAAGTTCATACTTTTTTTAGAATCGGGTTTCTGGACCAACATACTGGTGTTCTTCAGAAAACCTTGACTCTTGAACAATTACCGCTGTAATAACCAGAGACAACTCTAAGACTCTTTTCAACTATTAATAAAATCTGTGACAGGTATGCCTTCATCGATGCGATGTTTGAACTGCTTAAATATACTCGGGGCAGTCTTAGCACTCATCTTCTTATAATGCAAGAAGAAACCAGCGAAGAGGAATAGCGGCGAGACTGTCCTGAGCGACAGTGATCACAAACATTAGTAGTAGTTGTAGTAGCAGTAGCATTAGTAGTAGTAGCAGTAGAATTAGCAGTAGTAGTAATAATAGTAGCAGTAATATTAGTAGCAGTACTGTTAGTAATAATAGTAGTAGTAGAAGTAGTAGTAAAAGCAGTATTACTGGGTACTAGTTCCATTGGAATAGTATTTGCTGTTGAACTATATTTCCTTTTGTAGTAGATATAGCGCTTGGTGGCAGGCGCGCGGCTTGATCCATAGCGCTGCCTGGTGCCCACCGTCTTCTCAATGGGCACAAGCTTTCTCGTAGCAAGGTGCTCGGTTCTTTCGGGTGCAGTACTTAAAGAAAAAATGGCTGAGGCTTAACTGGGTTAAGCCTGCAGAATGCGAAGCATCATCGTGTCGCGCAATTTGGAGGCGCACAACCACAGCGACGGCGCGAGGTGGGCCCCCGTTTCTCCACTGTCGTGACGTCATCGTGTCACGTGGTGTGACGTCACGTATCACGTGATTTGGAGGCGCACAACCACAGCGACGGCGCGAGGTGGGCCCCCGTTTCTCCACTGTCGTGACGTCATCGTGTCACGTGGTGTGACGTCATGTATCACGTGATTTGGAGGCGCGTAACCATGGTGAAGGGCTGAAATGGTAGCTAAAGCAGTATGCTTCGCATAAAAGCGTTTTCGAGCACAACCACGCTTAGACCACGACACATTACCAGCGGTGCTTTTCGATCATGCCGCATTTTCCCCATTACATTCTGACCATCCTCACCGAGAACACAAGAGCGTGTTATATGACCAACAAGAGTGGGCTTAAATGACCCGTACACTGAATTCCTCGCTACTGTTTGTTGCTTCTCGAGCGCCATTCCCTGCACGTTTCTCGACTCAAAGAAAGAAGGGGAAAATGGGGGGGGGGGGGGATGATGTCGTCGCACTCACCGATGATGGAGATGGGCTTTCGCGCAAAGCGAAGCCGACCCCAGAATCCCAGGTACTTGCTCCGGCATCCAGCCGCCCAGAGCCGCACGCAGTACTCCATTCCGAAGAAGACGACGAGAAAAATCTCCTGCAAGAAGGGAGTAGAAAAGAGAGGGCGAAAACGTTTCGCTGTTATTTTTGTGTTTCGTGTTGTTCTTTCTGTCGGTTTCTTTCCTTTTCTTTCGCTCTGGTCTTTCAGCACTTCATGCAGGTTTTCCTTTTCTGTTTATTTTGCAGTTTCTTAGGAGAACTGCGCTCAACTCGTTCAAATAACTCTTTATGCTGGCACGCGTAAATCTCAATGACTTGCTTCGTCCCACCAATTGCGCCTGTGTATTAGGTGCAGTAGCAGGAAGAACGGCAACTATAAAAACGTAGAAACTGATAAAATGGGCGCGATTTCTGTAGCTCTGTGAGGGCAGTTAGGGTATCAAACGTACCCGTCCAAACGGTCAGATGCCAGCCAATTGTCACGTCTGGATTGTAATTTCTATTCAAAATGTGTGCGCAGAGTTTGAATCCTGGCATAGCGTAGCAGTTAAGTGGCACTGAGGAGCAGGTTTTGATTTTTCAGAACGAAAGTTATGAGTAGAAGCCAAACCGGATTGCAACCTTACGTCGTCCTGTATCCACATTTTCATTTATTCATTGCGCCAGCATGGCCAACTTTCAGGTGGTGGTGGTGATGGAAAAAATTTATTTTAGGCTATTTACAGGAGACAGTGGGGACTAGCGTCAAGGGCCCGCCCTTTAAAAACTTTAGGAGGGGTCCCTAGACCTGGGGGGCGGTCGTCGTTCAGCCAGTGGGAAGCATCAAGTTGTCAAGAGATCTAAGATAGTGGCGCACGCTCGGATGGTTGAATGCTTGTGTTGACGTCACTGCGCAAAGTCACGTCACCGGCGCTGTTCACACGGGCATGTCGTAAGTTGCACCCAACGAACCTTTTCGCCTGTTCAAACCTTATCTTTTGTCAACGTGGCCAACTTGAGTGAGTGCGATGAAGCGTGGAGTAGGTGTTTGTTGAGGCGCTTTGCGTTCTATCAATTTAGAGCGCTACGCAGCAGTGCTATGCAGCGCTCGGTTTTATTGAAACAATTTTTTGTAGAACCAACCACATAACAGTTATATGTGGAGCCTCGCACGCAGGCATGGAGGAAGAGTTGAACGTGATTTTGCTGCACTTACCACCTTTAAAAAGGGTAGCCAAAGATGCTCGCATGAGTCGAGAAGGAACAAATGCCAAAATGCAGCACGTACGTCTTCGCAGTATCTTCAACTCTCCTTGGCGCAAGTTGCACTTACCTCCCCTTACGTTAAAAACAGCAGAAAACCCGTGTGAGTTGGTTAAAATAGTTTTCTAATGACGACCAGAGTTGTTTTAATGCCACACAGCAGCGCATAAATGTGCTAAAAAGTCCCGTGCTGGCCTTCAATGTTAACACTTCGTCGGGAAGCCAAGGTTGTGTCTAGAAAAAACTCTTCTGCAATGCTTAAATTGTAAAAAAACTCGACTTATCATTTGTTTAGTGTTAGCGAAAGACAGCCACAAATGTTGCGATCAAACTAATCTGCAGGAAAGGTAGCAAAAAGCGATGCCGACGTCACTGCTTCTTTAATTCTTCTCGACGTCACTAAAATATGTAGATTCAAGCCAGGAACTTTATGTCCATGGAGCGCTAAGTCAAACGAGAACATACGAAATATCCAGGGCCCGTTTGAGTCATTAATTCTTTTTCGACTTGAACCTTCGCCGTCTTTCTTCAAGATGATGCAACGTTTTAATACAAAATGAAGTTTAGTATCCACTCTGAATGTCTACCGGTCCATTATCCGAGACTGCCGGTCATCGTCTCAGGAAAAGGTAGGACATATCTGTTGGCGTAAGTGGCAAGTACTCGTGAGTTCTTCGTTAATTCACTCTACTAATAGTCGCATCAAGATCAGCTGAAGAAAGCGAAACAGAGTAGGCTATGACGTAGTACCAGAATAATGGGCATCTGTGATCTAGCGATGAAAGGGCGCTGCGGTTTAATAATGCAATGGAAGTGCAATGGAACCATTAAGGAGCGTCTGTTTTAACCAGAACAGGCTACAATGCAATAGGCACTTCAGAAGCTACCAGCCTTTAGAGACGCAGTCGGTCTTACGTCTATAACCGCTTCCTAGGACACAGTGGATTGTCTATGATAGCATGGTCTAGGTAATTGAAGGGTCTCAATTATTTTCTACAAACTTCACTGGAAGTGGTGTGAAGCTTAGTTTTGCCTAGACTGCAGAAAGCGTGCAATGATAATTGCAGCTTTTTGTGCAACCTGCGCAGGAGGCAGCTGCACAATTACCAGTTAAGAATCTCCGTACTTCATGACTAACTTCTTCGGCAATTTTTCGGACTATACGCACAGTATAAGCTTATGTTCGGTCTATACGCAGAGTATAATAGCATAATATCGTGCTGACTGAATGCATGAACAACTCTCGTGCTCAGCTGCACCAGAATCTCTTCAGATGGGGAACGTGGCTTCCTCAATTTTGTAGGCCGCTTTGAAAACTGCCATCCCCCTCGAGAGGCTACTGCGTCCGCAAGAACGCGTCTCATATTCAAGCAAACGTCATTTACCGGCCCCACATGCCGAGAGCGTTGCTGAAGTAACTGTGAAACTGATGTTTCGCTGTTTCTGCACAAATACATACTCCTGAATTCCTGGAACAATAGTCCCGAAGGAACAGGACGTCCATTGAACTCCGTCAACAGTCTGGTTTCTCTGAACTCGCAACAATCAATGGAGGCGGAGTCAAGGACGCTTTATTGAGGATCGTGTGTATTATGCCAGCTTATAGGTGAAGCACGCACCCGAGCCTGCTCAAAGAATGATGGGGTAGAACAAGGTGGTATCATTGTCCTAGCCGCATGGTCCTTATTTAGTCGTTTGTGGACAGGGAGTTAGACAGCGAAGATATATTGCAGGTATTGAGCAGAAAGCTTCAATTGGCTTGCGAAGAGAGTTTTCTGAGTCGCGATAAGTTAACAAGCGGTCTAGCATGAGACCATAAATTTAAAGCATACCATTGCACAGCCACAGGTATAATGATGCATGAAAATAAAAAAAAACAGTTGAGATAAATAGTACCATATCGTTTGGTATCGAACATCAATACCGTCTCTTGAGCTGTTCACAATCGTTCGGCCATACTAGCGGAGGTCACGAAGGCGTGCCCAGCTTGGTTGAACAGAAGAAAAAAGATTGGCGAACGTGTGTGTATTCTTACGCGTTCACCATTCGAATATGATGTCCACATGTGGTTGAAAGCACCTGTTTTATATTTCACTACTTTCCAATGACCTTACCCAGCAGTCGCAATACAGAGCGACTGCGGCGTATGATTCTGTCGACATTGTTGTACCTAGCCTACTGATGCACCTTGTTTTGCAAAACTAATGGCGACAAGCAATCGCGACGCCGCCGAACCCGTCGTTTCCCACTTTACGCCGGAGAAGAATGCGCAGAATACGCGCCAGTTGGCGCACAGCTCCCTTCTCTCCAATGATGGTAATCCCTTAAAGTGAGCGCTCGGAGACAGTTGATAAAAGTGACTAAAGGATTCATGTTTAACCGGGTTATGCTAGGCAGCGAAGAAATGGGGGTAGAAGGCATGGGCAGCCATAACTTAAGGTCTTTATTCATGTCGCAACGTTCATGCCGCAAATCATGCTTTCTAACTGCCATCGGAAATTCCGCTTCAAGGTTCAAGGTTCCGCTTCAAGGTTCCCTTTGGAGTCACCCACTCTTTTAGGTTGGAAACGCGGACTCCACTTTTAAAAAGGAGCTACCAGTTGTTGATAGCGCCCAGAAACATTTCCTAATGCGTATCTACTGCGCTAAGAGTAGGAAATTTCAATCTCGTAGTTTGCTATATCATCAGCTAGCATCCGACCTTTGAACGTATGCGGTTGGCAGAGATATTAAACCATAAAGTCAACGGGTGACAACTACTATTACGGCAATGCTGTGGCAATGACAACTGTCATTGCATCCTTGTGACGGCAACAAGGTATCCTCGTTGGTTGCACACGCAACATAAGTGACTGAGAGAGCCATATGAATATTTAAAGTGAATACGGCTTTATATCCAAGGACCGATACTAGGGCAGAAATTGACATGTTTGTACCGCGTACTATTCATGTCACAAACTGTGCAGGTTACAAACGACGTTGCACTGAGACATCCGTGACGCCGTGTTGTAGGCACAATTTAGAGCCCTACAAGTAAAAAAATTGGGATAAAAATGCGGTCTTATCGGATGCCATGTAGTATGCCCAGCTGCAGGAGGAAGACAGTCTGTGACGCTACCTCTTCCACCAGACATCATTTATCGCAATGCATGGGGGCTGCGCACTAATCTTGCAGGATTGATTCATCGCTCCAGTACCGATCTTTAGGGGGACTGGCATATCGTGGCTTCAAAAGACACGCTGATCAGACAGCTGCCATGCCACGTCAGTGGAATTCGCTGCAGATATTAGAGCCGGCGTGGCTTGTGATTTGTTTATTTATTTATAGAACACTGCAGACCACAATCAGGAGGGGCAAAAGTACATAAAAAGAAGGGTGGCCACAGAGCGCCAGGGAAGACTTTGAGCTCATGTTGCTTCAAAGAATGACTTTCGAGTGGCGGAACGGGGTTGTGGCTGTGACGTCATACCATAAGACTGCTGCGCCCAGGCGCAGGTGCGGTGTGCGGAGCCGGCGGCGTTCGCTAGCCTTCGCAACTGCGTTGAACAATGTGATTCAGCGCTCACCGCGCAGTTGCGCTGAACAACGTGACTCGACGTTCATCTGATCAGATAATAAAAAGCGCGAAATGTCGCTTGACGTTCGCAGATAGCCATAGAGGAGTAGCGCGCTGCAACCAGTGCTTCGGCTGTGTGCCGTTGACGGCTGATTGAATCTGATGATTATTATGATCAAGAAGTCGACAGAACGCATTGGTGAAGGATAGAGGGAGGAAATGTAATAAGATTGAAGCAAAAACTAAATAAGGACCAGAGGCTCGTCTAGAGAAGTAGCGACAGCAATGTCAACAGACAGAAGCAGCCGGTAGTGGTCGCTGCCATTGCCTCCGCGTCTACTTCGACCACTGCATCGACCATCGGTGAAGACGAAACCGACTCGCCGATGTTTAGTGAAGACTCTAGCCGGCAGCTAACTCATCACACGATCCGCCTGGCTTAGTGTGTGATCTCGACTAACTAATTTCGCAGAGACTGCGCAGAATCCGTTTGGCCACGTTTGTGGAGTGTGATCGGCTGTGATTCACCTAAGACTGCAGCGCGGTGAGTTCGAACATACTTGACACGCTTCGCAGTGAGTTTCTCGACCGGGAAGAAGAGGCTTTGCCACGTTACAACGTTTGATATCCCATACCGCAAAGAGCAAACATGTTTAAACAAGCCACCCGAACATATGCGGTATTCTACTGATTTCTCTTTGTGTTAGACTGATTTCGTGTATGACCATACTTAATCAAACTTCCAGTCTGTAGGCTAGGTTCAGCCGTGTTGAACCCTAGCCATTTTTTTTCCGCACGAGAAGTTGTCTTTTAATGGGCTGTATTTTTTAATGGTTTGGCTTGCCAAACATATTGGCTTACCGTCGTACTGTTGGCAGGCACCGCGTATGTCGTCTTCCAGACAGAAGCTTCATATCCTGATAAATTAACTATCTGTAGCTCTCTATCAAACAAAACATTGACGGGCGATCATACGTTGCGATGTGACAAATTGGGGGAAGCTGTGCTGCATTTACAATTACTTTTAGAAACATCGGCTTACCAATTCGCCATTGAATTGATTTCGCTTTTGCGTTTTCATTAGAGTGCTCCATGGGCTCTTTGAAGATGGAAGTGGGTGTGTTGATGGGTGAGGCTATTTGGTGGGTGGCTAGGGTGGCTGGGTTGTGCGTGGAGGCCTTCAGAATGGTGTCTGTTAGGGGTGGGTGATGACGGCAGGCTTCGAACGCCCAGACAACGGCGTTTACACTTAATTAGGGCTGTAACACTAACACCGTGAAAGTCAACTGGAAGCGTGCGCCAGCAATCGGGAACGGTCCACGTACGAAAGTTGACCGCCGCGCAGGGGCCCAAAGGTAGGATTTGTTCTGAAAAGATAGTTCAGCTCTACTTTTTTCAGACGAGCACACAGACGAATATGAGAGGTTGCGCGCTGTCATGTTAATTTGTGTTTTTGCACGAAAACAGTTAGCGTGATTCGCTTTTATAAAAAAATAATGCTGGTTGGTTGGTTAATGGGGTTTAACGTCCCAAAGCGACTAAGGCTATGAGAGACGCCGTAGTGAAGGGCTCCGGAAATTTCGACCGTCTGGGGTTCTTTAACGTGCACTGACATCGCACAGTACACGGGCCTCGAATTTCTCCCCCAAAGAAATTCAGCCGCCGCGGCCGGGATCGAACCTGCGTCTTTCGGGCCAGCAGCCGAGCACCATAGCCACTGAGCCACCGCGGCGGCGGAGAAAAAAAAAATAATGCATCGCTAACCATCGCTTCAACGGCATTTGTTACGATGGTCTTTGCTTGCGGAGCTCTGATAATTGTACGCTACAGCAGCCCGGAAAGAATGGCATATTTCCTTCAATGCTTCGTAGTTTTATTAAAATCTGTCTTTGTCCCCTTAGTAGAAACGACGTATTCGTGCTTGTAGACGCGCACCACGATTGATGCCTTTGTTGAGGATAATCCGGTACTCATTTACCGTAGCCGCTTGACCGAGTATGAAGCAATCTAAGCAGTCGGGCGCGACCTCCATCGCCTTGATCACAGGGTTTAAAATTTTTTGCCGAGAGGAGGTCTTGGAGACGACAGTGTTTCATGTAATTAACATCACACGAGAGCACTGATTACACTCGCCGTTTGTTTTCTTTGTTTATTTCCCGTCTATAGGGGCAGACAATTTACACAATTTCGAGGCTTCCAAGTAATCAAGGCGCTGGATGTCGAAACCAGGAGCGTGCAGTGAGTTTCGCAACGTCGGAGATTGGTGTTTCGCGAAAGCTATCACTATACCATGGGTTTTCAACTCAAATGCATTTCCAATACTTGATATCGGCGTCGATGTTGTCCATGATATAATTGCGCGATCCTTTAATGTATGCTTCGAGGTGTGTGATTGAAGCTAAGCGCTCCAACTACCGCTCCTCTTGCTAGCAACCGGTAGTAGTACACACCCAACATTTGCCAGATACAGAGCTGCCTCAGCAGCCTGATCAGTCCTATGAAGAGTGGCCGACTACTGCTTTTTTAAATACTGCCACAAAAGTTTGTAACCTCTCTTTGCCCATTTTCAGAACAGGTGCAAGCGGATTGGTTTGTGACGAGAGATGCGACGAGATTTATTTGAAATGTTTGTGGCCGTGAAACTGCTCCGGTGTTTTTAAGAATTATAGCTGGTGATCGCCGAGCGTTGTCTCAAAAGTTGGTCAGCTTTAGATTGAGCGTAGCAGAGAGCGGGGGTGATTCGGTTTTTCGTGAGCCGCCGAACACGTTTGTGTTGTCGCCGCCGTAGAGTTCTCCTGTTCCTTGTGACCACAAGTTATAACAGTAATGAGTTCTTTTCAGTGATGCCTCAGTCTGCTTGTCTGCTTTCCCCGGTTTTGTCACTAATACTGCGATGTTAAAAACGAATTTACTAAGGGGGCTCCTAGCTAAGACACAAAACATGAGGTCGATCGGGAAATGAAATCATTTCTCAGGCACGTGGCTTTAATCAGCCTGAATAGATTCCTATATAAATCCCTGTTCGTAACGAATAATTCCGATGAATGGGAAAATGCAACATTCCAGCCGATGCAAAGTGCAGGACTACCATGACTCCATTCGTTGAGAAAATGAGACGCTCGGTAGTTCACCTGTGTAATGGTACGCTAGTAATTATTCATGTGTAGGTTCTACTTCTAAGATCTATAACTTTCCTTTTAGCATATGACGTCTCCTTTTCAGTTAAGCTCCTTTTGTCCGCAGTATTTAATACACAAATGCGTAGAAAGAGACCTGGACAGAATTGAGAGACAGAAAAGGAAAATAGCGCTGCAAAAAGACGTACACAAGAGAGACTGACACAGGACTTGCGCAAGTCCTGTGTCAGTCTCTCTTGTGTACGTCTTTTTTGCAGCGCTATTTTCCTTTTCTGTCTCAAATAATGCACCATCTAGCCCAAATTGATGTTCTTCTAAACCATCTGTAGAATATTGAGAGGGGCCCGTATTAAAAACGGGCGAACCTTTAGACCGTGTCTTATAGAGTGCGATGCAGAAGTCTGAGATTTTTATAGGACGGCAGCTGGGCATTGCAAGTAGCGAGCTTGAGTGCTTGCGCTATCTTTGAGCACATTTACAACTAACTTCTGAAGCACCTCTTGTGTTTTGTTCGCCTTAATTGGGAACACTTTTCACTGACGCTGCCAAGCGCAACCAAAATGAAACGGACAACCAGGCATATTTACAAAACAATAAACTTCAAATACAGATGAGCCGCACAACTGAAGAAGCGAAGGCTCTTCAGTTTCTTTTCAAGACTTAGCAGTTTGGAACATTTGGACGTGTTCATTGTCAGTCTGTAGAGGGACCGCGCGAAATGTACGAAGTGCAAAAGAGAAAGTTACGTTACCATGTAGTACAAAGATGACATGGCAAAATCGCTGTATTGGTCGATGGTTGACAGGACGCTGAAGATGAGGCAAATCAAAACAACTAGAAATCTGCAAAGCAAAAAGATAAAAACAAAGCGTTACAAGACATACTATGAACACAACCGACAACATTCACTTTGCTAATGTTCGAAGGCCATGAGATTGTTATCTTCAGAGCTGCACTTCTCTGCGTCAATCTTCTAGTCTTTATTGTTACTTTTTTTCACTGCAAAGATATATATATATACATATATAAAAACTCAGCTGAAACTTCTGTTTGCGTTTACGTTAACTTAAATGCAGGTAACGATCGTAGCGAGATTCTAGTGGTTTCAGTGACCCCGCTATTGCCTCTGGAGCCGTTCTTGTTTATCTATCTACTTATATCTTAATTACTGATTGCGGCCGGGTAGAACACAAGGTTTACGAAATGAAATACGAGAGAGATAAGTTGTTTATAACCTCCTCCCGGAACATCCCTGTTCTCTGTCAAAGATGGAAATAAATGAAAACGTAAATATAATGTTATGAGCATAACGAAAGGACTTCGGGCAGCATCTTAAGTGCTGCACATTTTTTATTCATTCCACGTAATGAATATATTATGATTAATTCAGCCTGAATAAAACAATGGTGTATATTTTTAGCTGAGTACCTTGGAATATGAATAGATCCTAACTGACCTTAACCTTTGAGTCATATATATATATATAAAGGCTCTTTCTCACAGTTATTTGATGCGAAAAAGCGGTATGGGCATGTGTGCGCGTGTAACTAGAAATGTCTACTCGTTTGCACTGTGTTAAATCGTTTATTCGCTAAGTAGAGTATTACCAGCTGAAAATCTTATAAAATCTGCACGACGATGAAAAAATACCTTCAGGGACACCATTGTGGGCTTTTAATATTAAACAAGTCTAGAGGTTTTTAGGATAGCACATTGGTGCATTGAACATAAATTTATATTGGACGGAAAAAAAGTGCATATTTATGACACCATGCATGACCTCACAAGCTGTATGCACCACTGCGAAAGGTGGAACTATTTTCGTCCATAAACAAAGCAGTACCTCTGATAGTTGAACGTTGTTGTGACTGATCTTAAGATAATTAATGCAGTAATTAAAAATATTGCGCAGGATGGTAGTTTGAAAGTATAGCGAGCATTTCACTCACTGATAAAGTTAATCGAAAAAACCCGCACGAACACAGCACTGCAGAGGCTTGCTGCAAAGTGGTGTGTCCGTATTCTTAAACATGGCGCCTGTCGTGTTCGCTAAGTGTCCTAAGCAGTTGGACACTGAAGTTCTTTTCTTCCCAGTGATAGAGCCACCAGTCACTAGGTTAGGGGCTTGGAGGAACACGTTTTGCAGCGCATGCCGTTCTGATCGTCTCAGATCCCATCAGCATTCACAACGCCGCAAACTACTTACGAGATTGAGTATAAGCGGCGTATCGGTGGGATCCGCGTGAGATTGGAGACTGAAAACTGGATATTTGCGAGTATTTTTCAGCCGGCGATTGGGTTCATGCTTTGGTTATATAAAACTTGTCAGACAGTGCAGGTAATATTTATAAAAGCAGGTGGTCACATGCGCGTCAACGCGCCTTTTACTGATGACTTGAGACAGTGAACTCTCATATTTAACACGAACGAAAATAGCGATATTTTTGAGACAAAGATAGGCAATGCGCGCTTCCATTGCGTTGGGCAGAAGTGTGTAGAAGTAGTTATGTCCTCTTTTTTTTTGGCGTATCTGTTGACCGCGCGTGCTTGCGTCAGTGCCATCATCCAGAAATGAACTTTACCGTCCGTCGTGATGGCTTCGCTATAGAGCCATTAAACAGAAAGCGAGAACGCCGCTAAGGATTTACGTAATACAGATGTTGTCTTCGGTACTACACAGTTTATTATGCTGAGTGTACGGCTGCGGTTTTGGATGGTGAGGAAAGTTTCACGCTTGCGATCCCAGAAGCACCAGTTACATTTCAACAGTGCTGAAACAGAAAAGCGTGCGTATTCAACATCTGTGTCATATTAAAGAATCTCCATTAGCCGAAATTAATGCGGAGCGCACCGCTAGTATGAGTCATTAAGAAAAAGTGTTGTTCTCACACGTTGCGTAATAACCGGTTCTTGATCAGCACTGCAAATTAAATGAACGCTTCCGAAGGTATTTGGACATCATTGCCGACTTCGCTAAAAACTGTTTGACATTTCCTCGAATTCTTTATGTTAATCAGTGATCAGCATTAATGCTTTCATAGAATTTTGTGCACTATCTTCCGGAAACTGACGCAAATACATTGCAGTTAAGTTAAGTTTTAGCTAAAACAGTCTAGATTCCCACCATTAAAACATATAGTTGCTGAACAGGACGCTGAACAATAAAGAAACCACACGAAACCCGCATTTAAACTGCAGCGAGGATAGTGCTGCATACTCCGTTTTCGAATTTCTCATTTGAATTGTTTGCCAAAGTAACCAGTGCTTTTCCCGGAAAAATAAAAAAACGCATGAAAAAGAAAGAAGGGGCATTGACAATAAATATTATTTTTGGAAAAAAAAAAGTCCTGCTTCACTGCACGCCCTGACTGCGAAAAGCAGGCGCCGCAGACCAGGTATTCCAGTTTCAGAAACGTGTCCGCATGACGCTTATACAACCACGGAAATCATTCTGACGGGTTGTACCTTACATAATGTTGCACGCAGCACCACATCTGACTAGCACTGAGATGTATTCCCTTCTCACTTGTTCTTCACCGTGAAGATAACGCTGTCGCCATGGCTCGTGTTGGCAGAAGTGCATTATCGTAGGGAAACGTTTTCGTTATCATATCTTTGCGCAGCTTCCCCGACATGTCGTCAAACCGGACGCGAATGCAAGAAAACCGTCGAAATTTGGTTTGGCGATGTCTTAGAAATCCAAGTGCCGAATGAAAAAAAAATGTCAGGAAAAAACATTATTCCGTTTGATTTCTCCATATGCCGATCTATGTGTACAAAGCGCATCATATTTTTTGCAGAAGTGCACTCCTCCATCGCGCATCATTTCAAAAGTCGCTTCGAACGAACACCCTCGCTGCTCTCGCTTTTCCAAAAGAAATGGCTGAATGCAAAACGAATGAGCTTTCCGCAACCACAAAACACAGTATAAGCTCACTGTAATGCACGCGTTGCCATCCTGTTATGTGCCCACAGAGTGACGTATCATAAAAAGCCCTCAGACCCTCCCGAAGAAAGGAACGACCTCGCCAAAGTTACTTCAAAGCTGTGTCGTCAGATACGGAATGTTTTTCTTTGTTATTGTTGTACCACGTGGAAACACAGAATGAATGGTTTTATGCAACATATCAAAAAGTATGTTCCCAGGTTGTCCTTCTCAAAGTACGTTTCAAAGGGCCATATTAACTTTGTTTAGCACTTTATTTAAAGAAAATGTTGCACTTCAGTATTTTTGGAGTAGTGAATACAATGGTGAAATTATAAAGCCCATTTCACTGAGGCATGCGCAACGTTACTTTGTCCCGAGGGCGCGCACAAAGCTCGGAATAGCAACGAGATGCTGTTATATTCCGTCCATATGTAATCAATTTCCAGATCAAGTGTTTTTTTTCTGTAGTCGCAGAGAACTGCGTTTTTCAGTGAGATATACAAAAATTCTCAGAGTGTGTTCTTCTTCTTTATTTTTATGATTTATAATAGTTTGACTTACCTGTTTCTATATTTATATGGTTCTTATTCTATGCACTGTGTCATTAGGCAGAGGTTAGGCACAATTCTGCCGTTTCTTCTCCCGGTCGTCGCCCTAGAAGCCACCCTATGGCTTTAGCGGAACCGCAGTTCATAACTTTATCTGCACTGAACAATCACTACTACTGTTATTATTTAATTATTATTATTATTATTTTTTGTTATTAAGAAATAATTGCAAAAATCACCTTGCGCTGAGGAATATAAGCACATAACCTAGCCATTCAGATGTTTTGGAAGGTATCTATGATTTGAGAAATAATGTGATAATTAAAAGAAAACGCCATTCTTTAGTGGATCATGAAATCGTCAATGAAAAATTCAAAATTTGAAGTGGAAATATTATTTTTTTCAGTTTTGCGATCGAACACGAAATCACCTGCTCTTCCAGGCAGTCACTCTGCCAATAAATTTTATCAAGATTTTTTTTTTCTTTATTGAAAAGTACCGAAACGGCTTGCAAAGATAGTTGGCAGTTAGTAGAGCAACTGCCCTGGAGAGACGGTGGTCTCCGGCTCAATCCCTAGAGCAGTGTGAACTTTTTTTCTACAACAAAGTTTCGGTATGGCCGAACTTAGATGATAGCAAGAAATTTTTCCCGTAATAGAAATGTACTCAATCATTGGAAATTACCCAAAACATTAGACTATCTCGCTCCCCATATAACACGGATGGCGTGATAAAACGAGCGCTGGCATTGACCTCCCGATTACCTTAAACATTCATTACCTTCAGAATTCAATGCAGTTCATCCGACGTAAGAAGTTAGTATACTTTGAAGCTTGCACTTATCCAGAAATACTTTGGTTTGTGCTAGTTGGTTCGTAGCCATGTTTGAAACAGATAAGGCGCTAATCGGACGAGGAGAAGAAGGAACGTGAAGCAACAAGACAAGCGCCTGTCCTGTTGCTTTACGTTCCTTTTTTGTCCTTGTCCTCTTTGCGCCTCTCTGTTTCAAACATGCATTTATCCAGCTAGCAAACACGATATTGCTACTGACATATATCCATAGTTGCCCTGTTTTCACTCTTTTCGTTTTTGGCTGCCATACAAATGAATTGCCTAGAACTTGTAACCCTATTCCAGTTTTCATGCTGTCCAAGTTGTGCCCGCTCAAGAGGTGGGCATGAGAAGCGCCTTGTAGCTGAACTGTTCCCGATGTTTTAAGAACTCGCCGACTTTCTCGGGATAGAGCATGCGCAAAAACCTCTTACTTTCCTACATTAAGGTGGAGGACAGGAAAATGCGAATAGCACCATTTTAAGCCTATCACAGCTTGCATCATAACTCAGTTGCTACCGCAGCTTTCATAGCCATGCGATCGATTCAGCAGGTAAGCTATATTATTATATTTTTTCCCGCTTTAAATGCGCATCTTATTTTCTCTCAAGCATCTTACGTCGCATTTCCTTTGCGCCTACAGGTAGTGAATCATACTGTTCAAAATATTTAAAGAGTAAATTGAAAGTGGCCTTGAAAGTTTTTCGATAAAGCAGCTTCGCTGCTAAAGAAAAATGTAAACAAAAAGAACTGCTTGATTTTCTAGCCGGAAGCCAAGAGAACATGTGGCGAGCCGTATTTTTTCGCCTTGATGTGATTTACGCTCCCCAGGCATCTGAATTTTATACTCGAGACGTGCCACCATTTATCACACTTCGCGGTGGTTTGCTGTAGCATTGACCACGGCTGACCGAATGTGCGTCCGTCCCCGACACCGTTGCAAGTGCGAAGCTGCAATAAAATTCAACCGCTCGCATTGTAGTAAACTAGATGGAAGCACCAATCCAACTTCAGGTTTTCCGCCGTGAAAATAAACCATGCTGAGTACAGAGACTATACCGTTTCCTGTGTTTTTTTCCGGCTTGTCGTCAAGTCGAGGTATTGAAATTTATTTGAGCAGCGAGCACTAGGTACCCAAACAACTCATAGCATTGAACCAGTAGGAACTCGGGCACGCGAAGATTTTACTTCGCGAGCAGCGCTATATTGTGGCCTTTCCCTTGAAGAGCACAAGTTTCATACCACTTTGATTTTAGTATACTTTTAAATTGGTTTTTTTTTGCCTTCGGTCGTCGCGCTGAAAAAAAAATATATCCAAGGATCCAGAGTATGGATGACCGCATTCATTTCAAAGAGACTCACGCGCTGTTGAGCTCGCAGACCAGATTTTAAAAGCAGCTTCGAAACACGACCCCTTTATGTTCTCGATGAATGCGGCGCTTGAAAGGAAGAACAGTAATATTTTGGTCAACATTTGTCTCCAGCAGCTGATGCTTCCGTCTTCGTGGTTCGCCATTCGTCGTAACCTTTTACTGTTTGTATGTTCTTTTCAGTGGTCAAGTGACCGAAAAGTTATCGAGAAATTAGTTAACCAGCTTACTAACTACCATCATTCATCATTTTTCTGATGTCCGCCAAATACGGTATTGCTATGCGGCACAAGCCGTATCTTTATATAACTCCATAAATTAAGAAATTTGTGGACGGCTCACATCAATCAGCAGGCATAAATTGAAACGCATTCTCTAGAATGTCCTCTATACTCGTTTCGACCGCTTCATTATGCGGGCTCCAAGCCACGTCAGCGTTCTCAATGCAGAGGACAGGAGGGATACATAGGCTACAAGCTTTGTTTTTCTGCAGGCCTGTTTTAGACGGTGTCTTATTAAAGATCGTTTTTGGATGCCGCTGATACTCTTTTTTATTTGGAGACTGCGAGTGAGATCAGGGACGCAAAACCTAGGTATTTTAGTTGGCCTGATGGCTTGAGTGCAACATTATAACTGTCGCTTGTGTGCTGCATTGTAGTAGCTTGTTTTTGGTTATGTTTTTTTTTTCCGCTAGATAATATTCATTGCTACCTTCCAAGTGTGGAGTGAATTACTGACAGCCCATAAAAAGTTATTTAGATTGATCTGCCTTTCGACGGGCTAAATATTATAACAAACGGCGAAGTCGTCCGCAAAAAAAGGACCTTACAGGTAAAAAAAAAACTATGGTCATTTAATTAAATAACTTATGGAAGTCATACTCGAGAATTCTGGACAAAAAACATTTTTGGACAGGAAAGAGTTCATGAATGTAATTGTTTGATATATAATAAGGTTTCACTATAGCAATCTATATAGCCGCAGATCTCCTCTCAGCAGGCGTGCATTTTTTGCTATTAACGTTTCTGCTAACGTCAAAAGAGTTTAGCACTGTTTTTTTTTATGACAGTCTCAACTCTTCGATGCGAGCGTTGGAAACCCTACGATAGAAAGATTTCGCTACATATCGGAAGAATGGCGCATATCTTCAATGTCTCTACGCGTATATCAGTACCTTGCAGTTTTCCAATATTCAAAATTCTTCGCCAAAAATTCTGGACATGGGTGAAAAAACTGAGCCCTACGAGAATCCTGAAAACACTTGCACAATCGCTGAACTTGAACGGAGAGCTGAACTTATTGATGTCGGTGGAATTTATACGAGGCAAGCAAATGCCGAATGTGTTGGTTCTGTAAGATAAGATTTAGTAAAATATTCCACTATATTATTGGGTCAGCCTTCTAAAAAAATCTGAAAAAATTGTGTATTTTTCTTCTGACCTTTCGTCATGTTGGTACTGCGTTTTAACCGTGCCGCGGTCGACAACCTGCGATGAAATCCGTATTTCATTTAATAAAAAAGATGTGTTATCCTGCGTGCATGTGGTAAGGTGTTTGAATTGAAGTGCACCGACTACTAATTGGCCTCAAGTTCGTAACGCCGAGCTTAACGCCATATTAGTTAACAGGAATAATTATAGCCACTTTCATATCGCTGCGCAGCTCATCTGTACGCAGGCTACGACCAAAAATAATAAAAAAATAATTTGACACCATTCAGCGTACCCCCAAGAATATAACACGGGAGTAACTACTCATGGACATCCATCCAAGCGCAACATATGGCTGCAAAAGAAAGCTATGCATCTTTCACAGAAAATTCGCCCCTCAAGAAAACGGTCATTTTCGAAATATCCCGCGGATTTCTTAATATTCATGCGAAGCAGTGCATCAAAAAAGTCTTCGCTTATATCGAGGAAGGGGACATCATGGGTCCTGGAAATGCAATCAGGAAATGCAATCAGAAACAGTCATTAAAAGATATCGCTATTTGTTAGCTTTTCATGACATCTAAACCATTTGTTTTCAGTTTGCTTACGCAAAACCTACTTTTGATTTAATTGAGTCCACAATATTTTTGCATGACTAATGAGATAGCTGCGCAGTTTTAGATTGAAGAAGAAAAGTTTTTATAAGATTACTTTTGTACGCTGCCTCAACGAGTGTTGTCAGAGCGCTGTGTCCAACCATTGACATGGCTTTTGAGAAACGCTTCACTCGGCATTTTACTGTAATTATGTCATGTGTGATCCGAGAACTTTCGCTATGAATATTTTTTGCTTAGTGGAACGTAGATTTGACACGTATGCACCACATTTTTAAACTCTTAACACAATGGTTCCGGAGAAATATGGTCCTCACCTACATTATAGAGCCAGTGTCCTGTTCATGTTAAGGACACATGAACCACTTTCATCGTCGGTGTTAATGAAGTCGTAAAATTGCTGTGTTGTTTCATTTTGGCGTTTAAGAGAAGAAACACATAGCCGGATATCTCACGCAGGATATCTACGGCGGAATTCAGCCTGTCGATAGCATCACTTAAAAACACCACTTCTAAAATAAACTTTGTTGTTGCAGTTACAAGCGATGGTGGTTGTACAAACCTTTTCAAAGTAATCGAAGAAGTAATTTCAAGCAACTGATCGGAATGTCGAGAGGAAGTCCGGATATATATTTGACACTTTGAAATGACCACACAAGCTAACCTGGGTGTGCATCGTTTTTTACGTTCGTCCAAGAAGTCATCAAGGAATTTCAATATGTCAAGATTTCTATTTGGCGGCATCAAAGCGGCGCCAATAAAATGCTGTTTCGACAGAGCAAAGTAGGATCTACGTCCTTTCTTTGCTACTGCTGTGGCGAACTAGCTTCTTATGTGTGCCCCTTTTTAGCCCCTCTTTATAAAAAGTTTAAATATGACAGGCCGGTACTTGCCTCAGCTGGACGTCCAATTTATTGAACGCACTCAAGAGCCACGTTTGTAACCTTCATTGCTTAAGGGTTTGTTGTTCTTTTGTTTTCATTTCGTTCACACCAATTACAGTACAGTTATTTCGTTTGCTCTTATTCTCCAAATCGTGTTTTTCAAGAGAGGTTCTCAGCTGTTGATTAAAGCTCATACACCTTAACCTTGTCGGTCACCACTGCTGAAATATCAACAAGCATTTTAGAGATTGAAGGCAGCTTATTGCACGTGTCACTTTATTCGTCGTCATTAAATTCTACTTTTTTATATGGTTCACCTACTGCATCAATAATGATCCGAAGCGTTTTTCCGATCGATGATCCTGGGTTAGGCACAATGTTACCACAACCTAAGCTCACCGAGGAATGGTAGACCATAGTAAACATATAAACAGACCGTGGATACAGCAGTGGCAAGAAACCTACATGTCATTGTGCTATACATGCGCTAAGCGAAAATCTCTGACATGAAAGAAACACAAGAATGCATTTGTGATATACATATTTCATGTGTTTACGCTTCGCCCGCTTGGCATCCACGAAGTGGCCGCTATTTTATGCTGCCATAACCAGGACCTAGTAAAGACGCCGAGGAAAGGCTGGTAGGTAAAAATAATGAAGCGGGAATTCCTGGCCGTTTCTTGATATTGTTCCATCTTGTTTTCACATATGCGCCCGGACAGAAAAGTATACAATAGGTGTATCTTACCGGTACTCACCTATGGGGCAGAAACATGGAGGCTAACAAAGAGGGTTCAGCTTAAGTTAAGAACAACGCAGCGAGCTATGGAAAGGAAAATGATAGGTGTAACATTAAGAGATCAGAAGCGGGCAGAGTGGGTGAGGGAACAAACGCGGGTAATGATATCCTAGTTGAAATCAAGAGAAAGAAGTGGGCTTGGGCTCGGCCTGTAATGCGCAGGCAAGATAACCGCTGGTCCTTAAAGGTAACGGAGTGGATTCCAAGAGAAGGCAAACGTAGCAGGGGGTGGCAGAAAATTAGCTGGGCGGATGAGATTAAGAAATTTGCGGGAATATGGTGGCCGCGGCTAGCGCAGGACAGGGTTTATTGGAGAGACATGGGAGAGGCCTTTGCACTGCAGTGGGCGTAGTCAGGCTGATGATGATGATGATGATATGGTACTGCGTCTTCCCAGCCGCAGAAAGGCTGTAGCGTGCCACGCCTGGTAACGCTTCTGGGCAGACAAGAAGCATAGCCTGAACTAAAACATAAACAAATTATCGACATTCGTAGAACCTTCCGCTATCCCTGCACACCGGAGCCCATTTGCCGGTTGTGAGGTGTCGATGCTGACTCGCTGTAACTTGCTCGTCGGCGGCACGGCAGCGACATTATTGTGGTCATAATAGCAGTCATATGGGCTGGCCCACAGCGTTTCCTGTCACACTGATAGCACTTTGCCAACCTACCGATCATGGAACCCGAGATTGGATGAACGTGAAAGGACATTCAGTAGTCAATTTCATTCGGTGAGTTTATTGCTGCGCTTAGCAATCTAAATGCGAACATCTGCTGACTTTGCCAAAAGCTTTCTGGGCAAAATTAGGTTCACTGCCTAAAGTGTAAAGGGTAAAAAGAAGCGTTTTATGATACATTCACGTACTGTGTGCCAGAAACAAACTTAAACATGCATCCTGATGGCTGAATTCGTTTCCGAGCGGTAATGAAGCGCGAAAATTCTTTTGATATGAATATCGGGAAAGCTATAGTTAGATGAGAAGCGAAAAATGCCGTCTAATTTTGTACGACTCAATAAAAAAGCTTGCTTCTAACCCCATATAGACTTATATCTTGCGTTACGTCTACCGTTATCGCCTGGCATGAATATCTTGATAGCCTACCCTACCTGCAGAAGAAACGATGATCATGATGAAGCAAAAATTTTGCTCACCATGAAATCGGATCAAGACAGTGCATCTGATAATGAGAGAAAAGTGCGCTCAGTAGGCCTATTTTTTTTATTCCTTCAATGGTTTAATTTTCGCTTTCGTAGGCGTTACACAATGTGCGTCAGGAATTAAAAAGTTCCGAAACTAATACATTTACTGAAATCTTCATTGAAACCGTTTAGAGAAACGGGGTACCTAAACAAATACTACACAAAACGTATAATTGTCACCAGCGGAATAATCGCAAAACTAATGCCACTAGTAACTTACAAGAACCTCAACCTGAGGCTCTAATCATCAAAACGCCACTGTAATTTTGTCACCGAAGAAAAAGCTATGGTGAAGCAAAAATGATAACACGCTAGAAGACAGAATCGTGAGTACCCTGATCAGCGCGAATTACAATGGGAAAGTGCCGATTGCACTGCACAGTTAACGAGCGGGGAAGAGAACAACGTGTTAAACGACAAACTTGAAATCTTGCTTTAGCTGGAGAAGAAAATTGATACGTTTTGCTTTATACATCGAACAACTTGTTCTCTGCAATAACTAGAACAAATTGCTAATGTTTTGAGTTTTCATAACCACACTAATAAATATGATTCTATTCCTGAAAAATGGTTTACTTCTTTGGAAAATATTCCCTTTTCTTGCACTTTAATAGGGAAAAAAGGTGTTCACGTTGTATTAGCGATCTGTTCAGGTGGCCGTGAAAACGAAAGAATAAATCCACGGAGCAATGCAGTCGTCGTTGGCCAGCAGCAAAGCTGTAGTGGCTGCATTGCTGCATTGCTTTAGTGCAAAGCCATTCTAAATCCATTGCTGAATCGTCGCTCTCTCTTTCGAAATAGCTGTTTCTTACGCGTTCTAAAATAACCAAAAA
Source organism: Amblyomma mixtum (assembly GCF_055824585.1). Taxonomy (NCBI): domain Eukaryota; kingdom Metazoa; phylum Arthropoda; class Arachnida; order Ixodida; family Ixodidae; genus Amblyomma; species Amblyomma mixtum. Next base: position 59,848,740 of record NC_143020.1, on the reverse strand, counting down.
TTAAACATGACAAAATCTAAGGTTTCGCAAACTACTGGATTTCGGTGCGCGAAGAAAGGCCTAGACTTCAATGATAATATTAATTACCACCAACGAAAAGCGCATGTATTAGGTCCTAAATCGCTTACACGGGCACCGCGGTTCCGGGGTTTGAAAATCTTCTGCACGCAGAGAATACTTTAATGTATAAGGACCAAGTTCTCAAACGACAACACATTTTTCAAAAACTCACGCTACCGTGTTGTTTCGCTGGAAGCGTATTTAATTCGCTTTCGGAGCAATGGTCCTGCACTTGCAGGAACCTCCGGCTGGTTCATTTGTTCCGTGAATACATTGTCTGGAATCTCCTAGTTTCCTGCCAGTTGTGTTCCCAGAAAAGTTTGCAGGGAAGGGCTGATTAAAAAAGGATGCTTAACGTTGGTGGCTGGACGCAATTTAATTCCTGCTTCTCTGTTTAAGAATAATTTTGAAAACGCTGGCGCAAACACGCAACTTGGTGTTTTATCCATTAGTGCAGTATAGTTGGGCCTACCAGTTTAGCTCTTCTGTTGCGCAATACTTTGTTTCAACTTTTCTCGAAACGTAACTCAGATTAATTATATGGATGGTAATGGGCGGGCAAAAAACCTGTGTTTTTCTCACGAAGTATATTTACCTACGGGAAAAAAGCAGTGGGAATTAGTGAGGCAGACAAGAGAACCAACACGATAAACACGCTGACTCGCAACTGAAAGTTAAATAAAAAAGCAAGAAATATATGCAGAGAACCACCAAAAGCTGCGCACATCATGGCTACATGGAGACAATGGGAAACGCGTGGCACGAAAGTTGCACACAAAAAGTTGCTGGTGAGCAGCAGAGCGTAGGTGGTTATATGGTTAGTCGTTGCATTAAACCTTCATTTGCGATTCAGCGCCTGTCTCATCTTCTTTCTGTTGTGTGTCCCATAAAGTATCCGCCGTTTTTCCCTACAAATATTCCCCAACTAGCGGAAATTTCTCATTTGCTTCAGCATGTTTATCGCATCCAGCACACCTTGATAAGGTGGAACATAATCGCTGAATTTGAGCATGCCGTTTATTGCTCAAATTGTTATTTTAGGATAGAAACCGAATTTCTCATAAATTCCGATGCACATGTTTTGACCGTATCATGCATTTGATAGGAAGTTTCACAGAACGAGACAAAGGCCATCAGAGAAGTTATTTTGCCTGTATTTTATGTCAAAGCCTGATAAACTGGCCTTCATCGGTGCTTCTGTGAAGAAAGTGTTGAAGGTGTTTAGAATCACAGACTTTACTAACTTCTACTTGAAGCCACTAACCTGCAGAGATACCCTAGATGATTAGTCTTTTGTATTGGCTTAGAATTCAGTTTTTTAGGTGTTGGGTAGAATTATCAAGATAGAGATTGCCACTACGTAACTCCAAGTGGCCTTATTTGGCGATATTCTTGAAAAGATAAGAGCTCTTATCTGAAAGAACAGTAACTTATTTTGTGTGTCTTAATTTCGTACCTTGCCTCTCATAACCACGCCACGAGCCTTGGAAAGAAATTGAAGGTGCAACGTAAATGTACAGGAAGAGAGCGGAGTAGGTCACGAAACAAACGACAGCGAAATACATCTTAGTCGAAATAAAAAAAAAGTGAGCTTGGGTAAGGCAGGTAATGCGAAGGCAAGATAACTAATGTTCGTTAAGGTTAACGTACTGGATTACAAGTGTAGGTAAGCGTAGTAGGGCGTGGCAGAAAGTTTGCTGGGCGAAAAAAATTAGGAAGTTTGCGGGGATAAGGGGGACATCTGGCTTAGTACTGGGTTGTGGAAGAGATATGGCAGAGGCATTTGTCGTGCAGTGGGCGTCGCGCAGTTAACCTCCCTGCCTTTCCGTTTATCATTCTCTCTCTTCACAGGTGTTCAGTGCAGTTAAAGAAGAATTTATGCATTCTCATTAGTCTTCCTCTCGAAAAGAGTAGCCGCTTCTAATAAGTAGTTCAGACTGTGAGAGCTGGTACCGTAATCCAGTTCATCGATCACCGTGTGACACCTAGTATACCCTTTCCACTCCTTGCAACCTCCTCCTTGTGCTTTCTAAGTGGCGCATACATTTTCGAAGATGATCCAGCAAGTGTTCTCTTTGTGAGCATTGTTTTGGCGACCACGGTGCCCGCCTTGCCTCCTTCAATTCCTCTTTCTTCCACTATTGCTCTCCCTCACTACTATCCAACGAAAGAAGAGAAAATGCATTTCACTCTCTCTACTTGCCTCTTCTATCCGACGCTTCGCATGCCGACCACAGGCACCTTTGGAGGCAATGGGCGATCTACTGGTAACACATTAATAGGTTATGAAGATCAGCTCACCAACCAACAAATCAAAAGCACACATTCCATCTCCCCAAGGGTTGTTCAGTTCGCCGAATTAATCGTTGAAGCAAACTTGAAACAAGCAAACAAAACTAATAACAGAACATCTCGACGCGTGACATTCAGGAGCATGACGTTCCACCATTTTGTTTCGGTCACAACAGAAGCTACTCCTGTGATCCAGCAAATTTTCTTTTGTGTAATTCTTTCGATGAACAAGCATAAATATAAACTAGCTAGGCGCCAAGTCATGAAACAGTAGCAGAGACGCCGAGGCAAGAGTACAAAGCATTACTGCAACAGTAAGGAGAAAAATACGGAACATCTGATCACAATGGCGGAAGTAGAACAAGCTACCTCGTGAGGCACCGAACAAGAGAACATCGAGCGACTGGCGCAGGCCGCGTGGTACAAAATGAAAGCGCGGATGCAGAATGCATGCTTCTACACGGTCTCTTTTTCGCACTCCTAGATGTGAGGATATTATTATTTCACACACGGCACAGGCTCAGCCTCGTCGCACCGTAAAATGTGTCACCGACCTCCCCGCCAAAACAAACAAATGCTTCGGATCCCGAATGGCAAACAACGAGTCCAGTAGATTGGAAAGAAGACGTCTGCGGCCGTATATCTTTGCTAAAAAAGTACCGTCGTAGAGCCAAAGTGCCTGTTTTTATGTCGACGCTCGAACCTAAATTTGTGGGATGTGGCAATAACGAAAAATGGATGACGCTATTAACGCTAATGGCGCTTAACGGGAAGGCATTGTACAGAATCATTTTGAGTGATTTCTTTTTTGGAATTTTTTTTCTTATACACAGCCAAATAGTTAAGGCACTACCATTAGGTGGTATGCCGGTTTATTGTCTTCGTCAGTGATGTTCTTATCGGAGCGATCGCGATACAGGTGTTTTTGTCATAGCTGATACAGGTGTTTGGTCATAGCTGCGAGGTTATATGACATTGTTGGCAGTGCAGTCGTCAACTTAGGACGCTATTTATGGTTCAGGAGTAAAAATTTTCATTGAGTTTTGAAAAAAGCGAACAATTATAATAAATTTTGTCGCAGTTCAGTTTTGTTTTTGTGCACAGCTTAGAAAACAAACTGCCTTATTAGTCATTCTAAATTTGTGAGCATTTTGCTGGAAAATTGCAGCCGCCTCTCATTCGATGGCGGGTATTTACGACCAATCTACCAGGCTGGACATGAACAGAGGCGGAGAAAACAACAGGGCTCCACAAGCAGCGCCCTGCCGAACACTGTTGGACAAAAATATTGAATATTGGAATATTGTGAGGTATTGTTACGCAAATTTTGAAAGCAGCTGTTCATTCTTCCGATATATAGGAAAAGCTTTTTTTTAGAGTGCTTTAATCACTCCTATCGAGCATTTTCGACTGCCATATAAAACCAACGGGAAACTCTTTTGACGATGGCAAAAACGTTAATAGCAAAAAAAAAATGCCAGCCTGCCGACGGGAGATCTGTGGGCACATTGGTTGTTAGAGTGAAATCTTAAAATATATGAAAAAATTACGCTCATAAACGGGTTCCCGTTCAAAAGTTACTTTGCCCAGAATTGTTGGGTATGCATTCACAGTCAGGGACGCAGATTAGATTTACAAACCACCTCCTTAGCACGGTACGCCAAAATGATTTCAGCTGCTGAGGACACAGAGCGATTACGTTGTATTTGAAGAAACCAAATATCTGGTTACTTGTAGCTACCAGCTTGTGCAATGAGACTTTACAGAAGATATTACTTAAAGAGCAAGGTGGTTATCAAAATTACTCTGAGCCTACGGTTTTCAAGTGTGGGTTATCGTTGATCAATTCTGTGAATCAAAATGATCAGAATTTAAAAGCTTAGAGCGACGGAGAGCGCGTATTGCAGACTTACAACTCACAGAAAGATAGCGCCACAAAGTCGACTTAATTGCGGCAAACCAAAGTCAGCGTTTAATCCATAAATCACAACGTCACAAAGCCAACAATCACAAAGCCAACAATCCCAAGAACGTCTCTGGAGCACAAGTCTAACATTCTTAAACAAGAATTTTGAATATTGGAAATTTGTAAGGTACTGTTATGGAAATATTGAATGTAATGGCCCATCGGCCGATTCTTTCGATGCGTTGCACAATCTTTCTTTTCAAGTTTTTCTAAAGCTGCATCGGGCAGTTACGTTTTTCGCGACAGCAAAAACACTAGTAGCAAAAAATGCAAGCCTCCTGACGAAATACCTGCGGACTGATTGATTGTAGTGAAGTTCTGCCATATATGAAAAAAGTGGCGCTTATGAACTATCCCTGTTGAAAAATGCTTCTATCCAGACTTGTTTGGTAGAGAGTCACCTGGGGCGCTAAGCATGAAAGCACATGCTAGAACACTGCGCCTACTCACCGTTTTTCTATGAAGTAGCTTGTTAGCAAATAAAATTCTACAAAACAATAGCCGTTCTGTTCCCGGGCGTGGGACTAAAATTATGCAGGGAAAACATTACCTTGCCCCTTCACACAAAATGAAAATACGAATATCCAGAACACAATATCGGCTTGTTATCGCTAATAGTTTGGGGCGCCGAGTGCACGGAGCGTCATTGCCGCGCCCTCAAAACGCGCTTGTCTAGTACATCATTGAAATGTTCCGCGAAAGGCGGTAAATAACCAGCGACCATTCAGCTGCTTTCCAAATGTTACTCTTGCAGCGCTGTTGCACAGTATACCAAGAGTGCGGCGTCTCAGAGTAGATTGTTTTTTTTGTTCGTACAAACGTAATTTCAATCTTTTTGCCTTCAGAAAATTAATGTCATCAGGCTAACACAATGAGAGCGCCTTTCGAGTAGAATATGAAGCATCGTCTAGGCACTGCCTAACCGAGCGAAAGATAATGCCAAACGTCGCCACATAACGTAAATGAAGCTGCTGCAGCAGAAACAAGCAGTAAAATGGAAAGCAATAACGGTGAACCTTGTTACGGGAGTCCTCAAGGTACTTACACTGAAAAATGGTAGAGGAAGCACTTCCAGCCCGTAGGACGTTCCAGGAAATTGTAGACCTTTCCTTGAAAGGTCATCTTTCCTTTCTTGCAGCCATCCCTAAAGGGAAAGACACCTAAGTTTGTTCTGAAAAAGACGAAAGAAAGAGGGGTAAGTGACATGAGAAAAAACAAAAAAACATAAGACTTAGCAAACGCAAGATCCAAACCTCGACTCTCGGTGGTCATTGTTGTCTCAACAAGAAAGGTCTTGATAAAAAGAGCAAACACGACGTCGCGGTCTTTTCGTTTGGAAAGTGCGTTAGTGTGACACTCAGCTGTCAGCTCATGCTGCGGGTTAGTTAGGCTGTTGCACGCCTGCACTGAAATGTTAATTCTTTCCTTCTTTTTTCACCTCTGTCTAAATATATTCGCCTGGGGAAAAGTTAAGCTCCTGAGAAAGACGGATTTATTCCTTTATGCCGCTTTACGTCCAACGCCGCCACTCCATCTGTAGAGATGAAGGTGATGCTGATGAATGCTTTTTTTTTTCTTTCTTTTCTTTCCGACTGGACTGGAGTTATTTGACCATGCTTGCTTTTTGAATTTGCGCTTGAGGGTCATAGCTGCGATGGTACCTGGTGACTCAGTATGTTGGATTTGATTACTGCTGAGGCACCTCGTATGCAATTAAACAATCTGAGAAGCGCAGGCACTTTGCTATAGTCACCCCGTTAGCACAGTTATTGCAACAACCTTGGCCCCTTTTTGGATAACTTTATTTCTCCCACTGAAATTTCACGCCTCTTCGGTCCTCATCTATCAACGGTTGTCTTACTTGGCGTCCAGCGTTTTTGGCGCCGGTTGCTTCATTTTTATTGTTTGCGATAAAGTCCATGCCCTCAGTTAGGCAGCATGAAGGAACTTCTGGTTAAGACGTTTCTTTGTCGAAAAAAAGCTCTCCGGGATTTTCTCAGCCGTATTTTCTGCTTTCTCAACGTGGCAAGCCATCTTCTTAGAAGTATTAATAAGATTCACACTGACTTAGTCTTGTATCACTAAAATTTACTGGCGTCATATGGCTTCTTCCCGTATATTGTTGTACGTGGGACTGGTGCAAGTTTTAATTGATGTGAACTAATGCATTAATATTCGTGAAAATATATTTTATGGAAATTTTATGTTATCCGCTCGTGTCCGCGCATGCCATTATTATTTTAGCTCCGCTGTGCGTGAAGGTTCATCCTGCATAGCCTCCCTAGACATGACTGATTTTCCCCTGTGGATCATGGCTAGACGCAGCCGATTCCGCAGTGTTCGGGACTCACTGGGGTAATTATTCTCACTCGTTGCTCTTAACTCAGGTGGAGCCATGCACTGCCTGCCAGCCGTGGCAGGTTGTGCACAAAAACAGCTCGGGAACAGCAACTTTGGTCTCACAAGCCCCACCAAGAAAACAAAATATACAATCGCAAGCGGGATTCCAAACTGTCTAGTTGCTCACCCAGCTGCCTAGCTTTCTTGAGTCGTGGGCATACTATTTAATTTAATTGGAATTTAATTTAATTGGCCCTCAACGTGGTGGCTCATTGGTTAGGACGCTCGGCAGCTGAGCCCGAGGTCGAGCGTTTGATCCCAGCCGCGACTGCCGCGTTTACATGGAGGCTAAACGTAAGGCGCCCCGTTATTGTAGTTAAGGGTAAAAAAAAAAGCCTTCGTAGTCGAAATTGATCCTGAGCCCTCTGCTACGGCGTCCCTCAAAGTAGTCAAAGTACAGGTTCGTTTTCTACGTTAAACACCCTACAACATACCACTCTGAAGTCTAAATGCACGATTTCTCTAAAAGCTTTTATGTAATGTTTCGCATTGTTGGGACATAGAACATATGATATGAAAAGCGGCGAGAAGTGGTTAAATAGCACGCGGGCGATTTTCACCGCTGTGCTCATCGCGCTCCCGTCCAGCCTGCATCGTGCTTTGTGCGGCAAGATCGCTACAGTATACAGTTGATATTGCAAAGGCTTTATTTTGGGCGCTTCCCGAGGTGCTTGACGGTGCCAGCTTTGCTCTGATCTGGAGGCGGGAAGTACAGTCTCTTATTGTAGGACGAAAAAGCAAATAAAAATGTTCCCTACCCTCATCATGTAGGTATAATGAATTGGGGAAGGAGGTAAAGGGAGGGAACCGACGTTTTTAAAAGACTGGATTCCTAAAAGAGATGCTTGGCCCGCTTAAGCCAGTTGATTTCCCGCATTAAACAAAAGCAGCCCAGCCCCACAAATGAAATTTGAAAGTTTTACCAAACAAGGAGGAGTAAATAAGCGTATTTTGTGTACTGAAACTTGGGAAATGCGTTTAAGTTGGTTCAAAAATCGATGTTGATGTTAGTCGAAGACGAGTGAATTAACGTTCGCCTAGGCGACTATGCCCCAAGTGAACCCACTCGTCCCTACTGCTCATGTCCTAAAATCTGGGGCAAAAGTGTGGAAATTGTAAAGTTATAAGACACCATTACAAAATATTGAAGGTAATGGTCGGTCCTTCTGATATCTGACAAAATCTGTCTTTTAAAGTGTTTCCATCTATCACATCGAATAGTCTAGTCTGCCATAGAAAACCAATGGGGACGCTTTTGATGATAGCAAAAACAATAAAAAAACAGTTCAAGGCTGCCGTCCAGTGATCTGCTGATACATTTATTGGCGTAGTGAAATCTCGCATTATAATAAAAAAATTGCTTTCATATTGGGTTTCCCACCCAAAAATGATTTTGTCGTGCACTATTTTTGGCCAGCATGTCGAAGGGTGCATTTTGAAAGACATTCAAAAAATACCACTTAGAGAACTTCGTCAACCAGCTGCACGGCATGCCGTTACCGCAATGTGGCAATGTTCAAAGGTGCATAGCACGACGGAAAGAGAGCCAGAAAAAACGGCTTAGACAAGATCAGTGCTACGCTTGAGCACACTTCATAGGCACCCTCCTTGAGCTACGTTCCATTCCATATCAATGGCCAATTTACTCAAAATTCTTGTCTCCTCTACGTTATTGTTTTCTTCGACGAAAATGGCGATTTGGTGGTTTCTAGCACACATGTTCAAGGTGCATAGTTCTTTTAATAGCCCAAATAAAAAGAAAACGAATGCGCTCACTTAACTCCTAGTTTGCAATGCGAAGTTCTCATTTAGATGCAGCTACAGTGCTCCCGTACCCTCTGGCGTTCCATACATATTTAAGAGGCTTCGTTCTGTTAAACTTCCGCTGGCGCGCCTTACGACCAGAATGAGACTAGACGGTCAACCTTAACGCCTAAAAATCTACAATGCGGCATAAGATCGTGGAGTTCACATGGATCCTGAAACTGCTCCCCTATTTGCAAGCTCCAGGTGCTTCAGCTAGAGTACGGCGTTTCTATTTAGAGGATTCGTTATGAACATGGAGGACTTATTCAGATGAGCGCGCTTTCAGATGGCTTTGCTTGGCGGAGCCCTCCGATAAAAAGAACGCAAATAAAAATGCACGAGCCTGTTCGCGAGCCTTCTTCGCTGTAATTGTTTCCTCGTTTTGAAATGTGTCCGGGAGTCACAAAAAATAAAAACCGTGGCCTCGCATAAGCATGTGTTTTTTAGAACTCTTTTCGTTATCCGAATTTAAACACATTAAATTATGCGAAGCTTACTGCAAGGTCGCGTTTTTCTCCGAAACTTTTGTCGATTGGATCGGTGTATTTTCTACCGGCCTGTCAACAAGCATTCGGCATAGATTGAAAGAGGAAAAACTTGAAAAATATATACATTTCGTCGCGCAGGCCACTTCAGTTTCAAGGGCGTGTACAACGCCATGATCTAGATGTATGTATGTATGTATGTATGTATGTATGTATGTATGTATGTATGTATGTATGTATGTATGTATGTATGTATGTATGTATGTATGTATGTATTTATGTATGTATGTATGTATGTATGTATGTATGTATGTATGTATGTATGCATGTATGTATGTATGTATGTATGTATGTATGTATGTATGTATGTATGTATGTATGTATGTATGTATGTATGTATGTATGTATGTATGTATGTATGTATGTATGTATGCATGCATGTATGTATGTATGTATGTATGTATGTATTTGCAAGATAAGCCACGGTCCCTAAGGGTAACAGACTCGATTTCAAAGTAACGGAAGCGTAGCAGGGGACGGCAAGTTAGATGGGCAGTGGAGATTTGAGAAATTTGTGGTAGGGGATGCTGCGGCTGGCACAAGACAAGGTTAATTGGAGAGATATGGGAGGCGATTTTGTCCTGTAGTGTGTGTGTGTGTCGGGGGTGTTTGTGGGCACGGCCGCTTGATGCAAAGCATCAAGCGGCCGTGGTGTGTGTGTGTGTGTGTGCGTGTGTGTGCGCGTGGGTGTGTGTCTGGTGTGTGTGTGTATGTGTGTGTGTCTGTATGTATGTGTGTATGCGCGTGTTTGTGCGTGCGTGTGTCAAACACGACTGCCTTCGCATCACCGAAGTTTGTTATGCGCCTCAGGGTGAGTGTCCCTCACCTAAGATCTTTTCTTTTTTGTGCTCCGTTTATAGTTGTTTTGTTCGCGCTTCACTTCGCGGGGAGAGTACGGGTGTAGGAAGCGTATGTCGGCGTAGCGCGCTTCAGTGGTTAGAGCACTCAGCAACTGAGCTGGAGTACCCAGGTTCAACTTCGGCCGCGGCGGCCGCGTTTCGATTGAGGGGGAACGCAAAAGGGGCTCATGGGCTGTGCTATGTCAGTGCACGTTAAAGATCCGCAGGTGGTCGAAATTATTCTGTAGCCTTTAGCTGCGATGTTTTTCATAGCTCGCGGGTTGCTTCGGTAGTTTAAGCTCCAATATTTGTAATCTACAATTTTATGACACGAAGCTTCAGAAGTAGTTCAGATTAACCTGAATGCAGTCTTTAATGCACTCATGGATAAAAGAACAAACGCAACTGCTTGTCAGCATTATGCTGCGCATCTCAAAATATAATTCTCCCTTGTCTACTATTCAAATTGTGAAACTCTAAAGTTTTATCGAACACTTGCGCATAAAACTCTTAAAGATGAAAATATGTGTTCCCCAAATCAGACACGAAACAACCCAACACCAAAGCTTTCAGAAACATTCTTCAACCTTTTGTTTGCGGTTGTAAAGCAGCAAAAATAATGAGTAAATTACCTTGTGTGACAAGGGTTTGCCGAAAATCGATTCTCTCTTAACACTGGAAAAACGAAGTGCCGCCTATTTACCTCAAGAAGAACGAACGTTTTTTGTGATCACTTGGTCCTTGTCTTGAATGGTTCGAGTTTGCTTAGTGTCCCTGAGTGCAAGCATTTCGGTTGCCTATTCGAATCGTACACGCACTGAACCGACAAACTAATAATGTTTGCTTAAAATCATCTAATATCTGTCGTCTGGTATTAATGGCCGAAGAGTGCTTCAGTTTTTATATTTTGCTAACTATACTTTTTGCGATTGTGCACAGATAATTACTTACGCATCTTGAGTAAATTGATTGGCTACAGGAAGGAGGCAATCAGATTACAACTTTATCAAGAACTACTGAATCTGGTAGGCCATTTATGAAAAACTTCGCATACAAAACATATTAAATGACATAATGAAGCCGAACACGGCTCCAAGAACCGCACAATAATACAAAGCAACAATCCCTTACCCCTTACACGTTTATAATTACCGGTGACAAAAACAGAAGCCGCCAGTGATAAGAGGTGTAACGTATCATCCTTTTGGATAATTTATGGTCATATATTCCTAGAATATACCTGCGCCCGTGTATAGAAGGAACCTCCAATGATCTCAACCTAAAAATAATTTTTTCGGCATCCTTAAAACTTCTTTTGCTCGACTGCACGAAACTGGGGGAGCGGTTAAAGATAATGTGATCTGGTTTTTGTAATTTTATGCCGATATATATTATCTTTTGTTTAGCTTTTATCCAGAAGTGTTCTTGTATACTACCATGCCTTATACTTTTTACTGTTCAAGCGTTTGCGTCTCCTTGTATCCTAATTGAAATGTCTGAATCTGTACTAAGTTTATTTCGCATTTCGACTCTTCTCTAACCTTAAAGATTATGCGTCCAAAGAAAGTTATTTATTTATTTATTTATTATTTATTCAAAAACCCTAAAGGCACTCCGGGGAGGGTATTACATAGGGGACACACACGAAGCACTTTGACACTTTATTCAAAACCAAAGGCACAGAAAAGAGAGCAACAAAAAATACGCACGTTTTTTTGAAGTAGTATAAAAAGCAATGCAGACATCAACAACAACACTACAGCGGAAAAAGAAAAGCGTAAAAATTCAAACAGCTGAGATTGAGAATAAAAAACAACGCAGAAGAAAATCACAGCAGAGATTAAGAATTTATGTGTATGTGAAGAGTTGATGTGTATTGGCCTTGGAAAGCAAGAAATAAGATGAAACTAAATCTAGAAATCAGCACAAGCACTTCTGTATTCATCCCTTACCTCCCCAAGTACCGGACATGAGGCAATGAACACAAATCGTTGGCTGTCCTCTAAGCACGGAGCGCACATCACATCGCTCGAGGACACACGTACGCCAAGCTATTCCGACGAGTGCCAGACGCGTCTCTTCCGCTTGCTTATTTTTATACATTCTCTCTTCTCTCTTAACAGCACTCAAAGGACATCCTGCTTGTTTCAACCGAAACGCTTGTTTGTCCGGGGGCCAATAAAAATTGATTGTTGTTCTCCCGAACGATGTGTGCTAAGGATGCTTTGAGTTCAATATTTTATTCTGCCCTTGTAAAGGGCAACGGCTAGGCGAAACGGGGCTACAATGAGTCGAGGTACTAAGAAGGAGCATTTCGGTGTTGCTGGAGTAGAATTGCTGCGTGGAGGATAATGAATGGGAGGAGAAATTTTATAAGTTGTACATTACCGAAACTTTTGGTCCGCCAGGAAATAGACAAACAATACTTTGGATCAAGGCCTGCTATGACATGAAGTCATAGAAGTGCAGCTGTACGCATGGAAGCAGTGAAAAAATTAGGTTGCATGGTGTATATAAATTTATCCTTTTTTCTATTGATAAGTTTACAAATAATACTGTCTTTAGTAGGCTTCCTACAGGCAACACAAGCATCGAACAAATGTTAGGTCATTCGGTCGTGGATAATATATTTGAATGGTTTCTGTGCATCTACGTAGCGAAATATTCTAAAATGCACCCATTTATTGCGATCTGTTTTGTATTCTACGACAATGAAGTTGGTCGGGAAGCTTGGTATTGCGTATTGGCGTGTATGGGTACAGAGAACTAAGTAGGATCAAAACTTGGTTCTGAATAATTAACTTGTGAAATAAATATGGTCGACACATCTCTGCATGACATGAGTTATGCCATGTGTACAATGTGTCTAGTATGTAGTATATTGTGTATGAAGAGTTTGTTTTATCAGAAGAAATCAATATAATCATAGTTTGTCTCTTCTGATTTGCACTGTTCTTTCCTCTTGTCGAAATTCGTTGTGATTTGCCGGTCTTTTCATTGTGAGGGAACTAGCCTACCTCGACAATAGACGCTAGAAGCTCAAATCGCATTTAAGAAAAGAGTTTTTATCGTTTCAGTAATAAGTTGAGAGATTGCACTTGTTTCTTATGATGCATATTTGTGCCCTTGTAGACAGTGTCTGAAGGCGACTAAAGCTGCCCAGAACTTAGGCGGGTGAGCATGCATCCGATGAGAAAAATGCTGAGAAGCGTGTTGAGACTGTGACAAACTGGGGCGTGTGTTTTAATTAGATTTTGTTTCCCCAGGTTAGGGGGAACTAGAATTGTCTCGCTGCTGTCTGTGAACCATAAGCTTGCTTGCGCTTGAGTGTAGGATACCTCTGAGTATATGTATCATTACGGTACCCTCAGGTATGGGACTAGTGAAGTTTTCAAGCGACAGCTTCACTCTGCTAGGTAAAGCCGGGTATCGCCGTGTGTACAGCATGACCTTCGAGAGACCTGCCTACCGGATAGTGAGCAAACTGCCCACCATGGCAGGTGGCAGTTAAATTATTGATTGGTCGCTCGGGAAGAGCAACCTGGGTCGCACAAGTCCCACTAGTGGCAGCACCCGCCATCGCAGGGCAGTGGCGCTTCATTTGACCGCTGCACCACTCTGCCAAGAGTGGTGTGATTTCTCCCAGGGGTCTAAGTATACAGCAATTAACCCATTACGCTATTGCGTCATATTCTTAAGGCGGAGCTTAAGTGTCTCTGTTTTTGAGAAGTACAACCTTAGTTGAGAAATTTGTAAAGTAAGGTCATTCGCACTCAGTTCTAGGTTGAATACCGTGCATAATGATTTTGTCTATTTATTCTACCAAAGGTTCTGAGATGCCCGAGGTAGAAACTCTTACACTAACTGCAGCACAGAATGTAGCCGCTGTAACAATAAACTAGAAGAATAGTTCTCTTAATAAATATTTTCCCATCCGGAAAATCGAACACCGTATTCAACCAAGTATTTCAGCGTTGGTCGCCTCATTTCTTAGCTACGGTAAGAATGTTAACGAAATCGGAGTGTCTAGCGTTCCGTCCAGACGGAACATTTGCTGCTGCTGCAGTTCCGTCCAGACGGAATGTTTGCGGCAGCTAGAGCTCCGTCCATACAAGAGACAGTTTTAGTTTCACGTACACAGAAGCTTCACGTAAGTAGAGCGCTTACGGGTCACCAGTGCGCATGCGCAGAACATGAAGTGTCTGTGTGGGTCGCACGGACGTACGCGAGATTCGGATCTTCTCGTTGCGGTCTTCACGTTGCTTGCGTGCGTGGCGTTGGCAAGATGGCGGCGCCCTGCCCGCCCGCTTCACAACGGTAACAGCTTCGTCGCTAATCCCTCGGCGTGGTATCGTGCTGTAAACTGCTGTATTTGCCTTCAGTTGGTCCATTCTTGCTCTCGCATGAAGTTTTAGGGGACAACTAGCTTTTGTTTTCCAGATAAAAATCCGTTTCAGCAGCTCCTAAGCCTGACGGGGAAGCGTTTGTGGTCGCCATAGCAACGAGTGTGCCGACGGTCTCGCGAGACCACGCGAAGCTCACAACCTCGCGGGATATCGCGACACCCTCGGCATAGTCGGCGGGAAAAGCAAAACGGTGCACGTCTTGGCTCCACACGCAGACGTCGTCAACATGAGTGGGACACCAGCGCGCCTTCGCTTCTCGAAAAGCGATGATTTAAATATGATGCGGGGCGTGAAGTAATGCAATCCCTTTGAAGATAACATGCAACATACAGTTCGGTGGAATGAAATCGCTCAACGTTTGTCAGAAGAAAGTGGGAAAGTGTTTACCGCCCGCACTGTGGCTTGGCCTGGTTCCGCTCCAAGCAACTCAACTAAGCAAGATTAGTTTTCTTTATCTGTACTAGATGGCGCGGCACAACATGCTAGCGCATTTCTAGGTTCTATGGCAGATCTACACAGTTTGCGTCCCGTACGTGCAGCTAAAACTGTACGAAGCGACACGAGCGTACGCTACGTTGACTGCTCACGTTTACGTGCGTGAAGGTTCTACGTACTACGTAAAACTAAAACTGTCTAACGTTCGTGCGGTCCATACTATACAAAATGGGTGATTTATACCCACATAAAGCATTTCTTTGCCTCTGGAATAACCAGTTGACAAAGCTGTATGCAGCTATTCTCTCTACGCATGTATACGGCACCAAAATATCTGTCCGCGTACTGCGTTTAATTACATCCTCGAAGGTGATCGGGAAAACTATACTGTTAGAAGCAGAGTGCAGAAACTCTTCGCGAAGTGATGCGATGCCCTGTCGCTATTTGTGCTGCAAGATGACGTAGCGCGAAAAAGACTAAGACGTACATAAACGGTCAACAAGCATTATGCAAACGCACCAACAAACCCAAGACAAAACTCGATCTATTGCCATTTCTCACTGACTGCTTGGAAAATAAAATGATGCAATAGAATATCCTGTCACACATTAGGCGGAACAGGATTGCCACTTTTTTAAATGGACATGCAAAAGTCTGCAAGCGAACTGGTTTCCCAATCTCTAACGCCTGCTTTAATTCCGTCTTGACATAACTCTTGTGGCAGATAATGCTGGACGGAACTGTTGTCAGATACAGTTCCGTCTGTACGGAACCCCATCGCTACATGCAGTTCCGTCTGTACGGAACTTTAGCACAAATTGTAGTTCCGTCTGGACGGAACTCTAGCCACAGCCTAACGAAATAACTAAAAAGTGCCAAGATAAGATGATAAAATGGCATGGTGGGGGGAGGCGGCTAAGACTTGCAACGTGTTATGATTTTTATATATACTCGAATCCAAGAGCACACAGACTGTCAGAAGTGTCTAGTCCACAAGATTACCTTTCTAGCGAGAAACCTGTTCGTTCCAGGGAAGCAGGGAGCAGGTCTCTGCAGGGAAGCTATATACCAGATGTTTCAGCCAACATTTAAAAAAATTTTATAAATCGGCTCTTTGGGGCAAAAGTATGGCTTTTGCGGCACAGTGTTACCAGTGTTAACAGACACCAGAAAAGCGGTGCACTGTCTAAAGTAGTGAGCTGGTTAACCAATTTTTATTAATTACCTTAATCACTATAAAGGTTAGGCGCCTAGTTGCAATTACAGACTTGTAGCCTGTCGTTAGTAACAGCCAAATATATTTTTAGAATTTTGAAAACGCGGTTACCCTCGCGGCTGTGACTCGACAAAATCTGGCTGCATCGCGCAGAAATACATGGGTTTTCGAAAGCATGCTAGCAAAGCAACCCCTCAAGTGCACGTAACCAGCCGAAAAAGCCAGACTTTGTCAATCCGCAGTGCCAAGGGTAATCGCGTTTTCTGTGTTCTAAAACCTTATTTCACTGTTACTAAAGACCGGCTACATGTCTAATTTCCACTATGCGCCGATGCTGGCTAGTTAGAAAGTTAATTATTAAACATTGGTTAACGAACTTACTACCAGTTTTCACCAGTTTTCTGGTGTCCATCAATACTAGTAATACTGTGCCGCAAAAGCCATATTTTTACCCAAAAAGGCTAAGAAAATTTTTAAACTGTTCGCTGATACACCCGGTATATTGCATGGCTGCTCCGTAAAACGTGCCGACTGGGCAGTTTTTCCAAAGGCTCGAAGTCACTGACAGTAGCGCCAAAAATGTTTCGCTAAAGAGCATAAGTGCTTTTGTTAGAAGCACAGAGAAATTCGAAATTATTGTTTATTACATTAACAAAATTAGTGCCAAATGCCTGTGGGAAAACGCGCTCCAACCAGGGGCGGCGGACTTTGGTCAAGGTGTCGCGATCAGTCACCAAGAGGAGAGGGCACCCTTTGAGGACTATATCCCACCGTATTGAGGTCGAGATACCGAAAAACCACAAATGCATTGAGGAAAATCATTTTATTTATTTGTTTTCTTCGTGCGTGTAGGGTAGGGGGTGACCTTTCTCCAGTTTTATTTATTTGCATGTTGATGTTCAGCTGATTTCATTCGGGATTTCATTCGTACGCCGTTGTGTTAATGCTGATACCTTCTTATTAAAACCCGCTGCAGATGGTATCGCACCTGTGTTCAGACTCCGGTTTACTAGAGCTAGTATAAAAACTCTTTGTCGCTTTGAAGCTTAATTACCTTCGACAGTGCCACTGTGACAGCGTCGACAACTTCCTTTCAAATCATTCATAAAAATTAATTTATGCGGCCTCTTTTTTATGCTGCAAAGTAAGCACTCCCTGTCCGGCCAGCCGACGGCGCGCAACTCTGTCTTCGCGAATGCAGCAGAGCTAGACTGCGACTAAACTGCAATAAGATACACATGGGCGCATATATTGGCTTATGTACTGATGAACCTAATCTGAAGCCCCCGAGTAACCAAGCCGCTTTTGTGCGAGCCTTGACCTGAGTGCCTGTACGTGCTGGACCGCCCGTGGACGACAGTAGTTTTCATGGCCGGGCTTCATTCCGATGCAGAAAGAACACAAAGTGAAAACATAAAAAAAAGTGGACGTGATTCCACGCCCCCGTTAGTCCTTCGCGCTCTGCGACAACGCAAGGCTTCCTCGCATTGCTTTGGCGCGACCTTTGACTTGGAATAAACTTATAGTCGAAAAGGAAAAAGAAATAAAAGAGCAACGATCGGCAGCCTTGCGCGCTTGCAACCATAAAACGTACACCGGTTCTAGTAGTAGCAGCCTTTCTCGAAAGTGCCGCCTTGGGAGCCCTGGGCTGGCGCGCTTAGGCCGCTGCTGCCTTCCATGCTTCGCTCCATTGTTGTTGATGGCGGTGGTGCCGGCGTTGAGACTAACGCCACGTTCGCAGTTGCGCTCTTTTACGCCCCACGTCGTCGTATGGTCCGTGACAATCTCGTCCTGCCTAACTTGCGCAGAAATCGCGATGGGTTGCGCAATTTTGCCCGAGCTATCAAATCGCGCGCTCTGTTTTGTCTCGGGACGGCTAGTGTTGGCTGTACCCGACTGGTCCTTGGCTCCTTGTCTATTGTGACTGCTCTGCAAGACGCAGTTCACTTTGCGAAAGTAATATAGGTTTAAGGTTAAACTAAATCTGTAGGCACCAGCTGCATTTAGAGGCACCGAGAGAGACGGGCGTTTTCTAGTTTTAAATTACTGTGTTACCCGTATTTGTTTTATGTTCAAAGCCATTAATCAGGGTTTTTTATTCCAGGCGTCTTCTTTAATGGCTGCAGGGCATTTTACTGCCTACCACATTTTAGGTCATAATTTCAGCTGAAATTGCGTTGCGAAAAAACTACACACGAGTCTAATGCTTTGCGCACATTTTAAATTGTGTGCTTGAAGCTCCCGAAGCGGCATTTGAGCTATGAGGGGCGACTTGGTGAAGGGCTCCGGAATAATTAGGCCGGCTGGGACTCTTTTCCGTGTGCTCATATCACACAGAAAATGCGTATTTTGTATTTAGGCTCCCTTTAAATACTGCTTCCGCTGCCGGGGCGCAACCCGCCACCTATAGGGATCAGGAGCCCTTCACTGCTGCCTTCCTCATAGCCTGCGTGGCTCTGGGACGTTAAACCCCAATAAACCGAACCAAATTCGAAAGACGCATAGCCACTGCGGAGGGGTTTAAATGTGTGCAGTGACTTGCGGAAAATATGAAGCACACAGTCTGTCATATATGCAGTTGCGAACAAAGTACGCCTGCTGTGCCTTGTTTTTCATCTTAAGTACGCCATGTGAAAAAATCGTTTATTCTTTTGATGGACTACTAGCTGCGGCCTAGGAACACCACACACAAAGAAAGGTCTACTGGTATGATATGATATAAGCGCTAGAATTATGTATGACAAAAAAGACGATGTCAACTAACGATAGGAGACAATTTTAGCACACCGTGTACCGTGTCAACGCTATCGTTACTGGAGTACCGCATGCCCGCCTACCACCAGTGCGCACTTGCTGATTGGTCCTGGCGCCATCTGGTTTCTTCGATACGATTTGCGCACGCAAACTGACGGCGCACGGGCTCCGGTACTCTGGGAATGGCAAGGGTAACACGGCGCATGGTATGCTAAACATTTTGTTATTTTGGGGGTTTTGTGTCCCAAAGCAACTCAGGCTAGGAGGGACGCTTTAGCGGAGGCTCTCCAGATAATTTCGACCACCTAGGGTTATTTATATTTAACGTGCACTGGCATCGCACAGTACGCAGGCCTCTAGCACTCTTTCTCCATCGAAACTGGGCCACCGCCACCGGGATCGAACCCCCACGTCCTTCGAGTCAGGAGCTGACCACCATTGTGATTGAGCCCCCGCTGCGGCCGGTATGCTAAATATTTCTAATAAAATCACTGGCAGCGGTAGCAACGTTGCACGCAGAACTTTTTCAAATCGCCTTTCTTGCTTATCACTTTAGGCTAGACATGCTGGTTGTTCAACGAAAATATCAGTTATGGTGTCAAAAGTTGCCGCAAACACTGCAGAATTCAGCTTCATAGGAGGTAGACTTCGTCAATAATGGATATTGTAGTGATGTGTTTTCATTGAGGCAACAAGTTTCAGTTCACACTTTCCAGCCACTTTCCAAAGCTGGGGATAAGTAAGACGGTCCATGTAAAAAGGTGCACAAAACATCCTTAACATTGTGTGCAAAAGCAACCATTGTTCCTGACGTACTTGGACGGATATTGTGCAATCTGAGGAAGAAGAAAATTTGTTACTAGTTTCGGCTAAAACTGTATAACTGTCAGCCTATACCCTATTAATACTCCTTTTACTCTAAAACTCCTAATCATTCCAACAGTTCACCACCTGTGTCTTGACCACTCCCCCGTAGGGGGTATGTGCCATTCTACTTGAGGCCAACCAACCAACCAACTGTATAACCTAGAAGGCATCCTAGTCTTCTTTAAACTTTTAACCACCTCCTTTTGTTTTACCTTTTGATCGCACCCTCACCAATATCAAAAAATGAACACCGGTTCTGAGAGGAACCTTTGTGGCACTACCTTCTTTGCTGGTTTCGTAACACTCCAAAGATATATATTTATATACCAGTTCAGATCTCTTCATGACAAAAATTCCCAATGCGCAAAAAAAAACTCAATGAAGAAATAAATATAACAAGCATCTCCTCTACTGTTTACCTGACGATTGGTTTCTCCTCCGGCATGACGCTGAGGAATAAAGAACGCAGATCAAAGGTCACACAACTTATCCGAAAAAGGCAGCGCTCAGCCTGTTTTTATTAGTCAGCTCGCTAACTTCTAGAAGCGTCGCTATCCTACCTGTTACCTGATTATCGGTTTCTCCTCCGGTATTGGGCTGTTGAGCAATGAATACAAACAACAAGAGTAAACTTCGCGTCCTTAAAGCGTTGCTCAAGAATATGTAATAAATTGGAATAATTTTCTACTGAACCACCAAGTTATTAGGGCTCCGAAGTGGCCTAAAGATAAACAGTAAATCTCCTTGTTGAGTAATAGGGAGTACGACAGAGATGGGTTAGATACGCCTTTGTGCAATTAGGTCATTCCTTTAGACATCAGAAATATTCTCTCAGACCGCTAAGTAAGTTAACCTTGCGGGTACTACGAACACTTTTTTTTTCGAGCCCATAGTCGACACCCCAAAGCGTTGCTGGACCAAAACAACCGGAACACTGGCCATGGCGCAATTACAGAAAGGAAAATCCTGAGATTTCTTGATATAAACCAATCATTATTCCCCTCTCATCTGAGCCATGACGTTTAATCATGATAAAGCTAGTAGACACTTGGACATCGACACCAAAACCAAACTAAACTCGCATTATTTCTGCAGATTTTTGGCCTTGAAAAACTGGATTGCTTGTAGCCGGTGTGAGTCTTAGAAAATAAAGAGTGGAAAACCGAAGTTGGAACCAAAATGTCAGTGATTA
Organism: Amblyomma mixtum; assembly: GCF_055824585.1. Lineage (NCBI taxonomy): Eukaryota > Metazoa > Arthropoda > Arachnida > Ixodida > Ixodidae > Amblyomma > Amblyomma mixtum. The sequence continues at coordinate 59,827,962 of NC_143020.1, read as the reverse complement.
CACGCAGCACAGTGGCCCTTGATGTCGCTCTAAAGTTGATGATATACAAATCAGAACACAAGACTAAAAGGGAGCACTTTCAATCCCTGACGGGAAAGTCCAGTAGAGTAAACTGAGCTGGATATCGTAATGCTACCTGCTCTGCAGTCATTCGCAGCAAGTGCAACCACCTCGCGCCTTACCTGGCAAAAGAGCTGCGGTCGTCGACCATAGGGCTACAGAAGGGCGAGTAGCCCAGGAGAGACGCCTTGCCCTCCATCTCGAACGTGTGCTGTGAGTCGGGTCGTAGCCCGGCGTCCATGACGGGAAGCAACCTGTCACCGGGTAACTTGTTCGTCATTTCCGCCAAAACGCGCACTTCCGGCGCCAGAGGCGCCCACCGAACGACGCCCAAGACGTCGTTTTGGCCGTCTTTAGGTCACCACCTGGCCGGGAGTCAGCCAGAACGGTGTCCTGGCAAACATGGCCGGCGCCTTGGGTACCGCTTGAAGCAATCTTTATCCTGAAGATGTAGCCCGGCTTTGGTGGCACGTTGTCCTAGACGACGGTATTTCACCTGCGTAAAAGAAAGCGAGAAGATATTCATATGCATGTATAGCACCAATGAAAACTAATGAAGGAAATTAGTTTCTTTTGCTTACCAAAGGACTTGCCGCGACAAGTTCCAACTATTGGTAGTGTGGTACTGTGCAACCCGCTGTCAACGTATTGAACCACAGTTTGGACGGTAAGTGCAGTTCTAGATAAACTGAACACTGCTGCGAAAATTAAAGCATTTTGTAACTAGCTGTGTTACGCTTAAGGGCGCATAAATTTTTTTGTGATGTATTATATTTAATGCAAAGCTCGGAAAATACAGAGCATACGTCATTCGTGGGTCAAAGCGGGCTTCCTTCATTTGGCGGATAACATATACCTTCAGATTCGGTCGATCTTAACTAACTTTGCCATAATTTCACAAATTCGTTCCTATGTTTCTTGTTTGAGGTTTTAACATAGAAACCTCTAGCAAAACTGGTTGTATCTGAGCAGTTTGCCACATAGCTTGACTGACGTCAACACGGCAATATAAACGAAGACATGAAGGACGAAGCACAACGCTAACGCTGCTTTGTCCTTCATGTGTTTGTGTCCATTGCCGTGCATCCGTCACTCAAGCTGTGCCAACCGGCTCCGATACAACCAGTTTTGCTTGAGGTTGTTAGGTTAAAATTGTTTTTCATGTATAACTTATGTCAGAAATACTCTGCCCTTTCAATGAAACACCATGACGATCCTTCGTTCTTGTAAGTTCATTTGTTCTTTGTGTGCGGTGTTTAATTTGGCCTATATTCCGGTTTTATTGCTCCATGGTTAGTATAATGCTATAATATTGCTGGATGTATTACGTTTGCATTGCTGGTGCGTGCCTCGAGCCAAGTCAAGTTGCAGTGAAGGAGCCTTCTCATCGGTCGCATTTTTTTGCCTTGTAAAGTTGTAAAATAAGTTGGTTTGACTGATTTCTTTGACAGATAAGGGATATAATTCAGTGAAAAAAAAACATAACCTTCATCAACGTGCTGACCAACGTGCTACCTTGGGTCGTGTAATTGAGAACGAAACATTTAGTCTAGAATTTTGATACTAGCGGATGCTATTGCCTTTCTATCTTGCGTTTCGTTTTGTGGGGTGTGCCTTCGTATATTAAGGAAAAACAAGTAGACAAAAAGCTTGTATATTCATGTCGATATATATGGACTACCCTTGTTTTACTATTGTCTCAGGAATAAAAGATCGATGATATTCACCTACACTAGTCGGTCGCCGTAAAGCAGCTAAACTGAGTTTATATCACAAGTTTCCTCAAACCATTACAGCAGCTAATGAAATCAATTCGCGCGCTCAGTGTATTCCTGTCATGGCCAGCCGTGCACACTTTTCTCAAATCTTGTTTAACCACAGGAGCTTAGGAATCGTTCTTGAACACTACAGGCGGATGAAATGACTTCCCTTCCGAAGTGCAGACAATTACTAACTATCGAATTCTTTATTCAGCCATCGTGGAGGCACGTTGATCAATCAAAATAATTTTCCTCCTTTATCAATCACGCAAAATTTTTGTGCTTGTTTTTTTTTGCTACTGGTGTATTCACTCCGCAGGTAATGTCGCTATGGGGACTATGGAGAAGTAACAAATAAATATAATATAAAGGAAAATAAAGAGGGAAACTATTATTATGAAAAAAGTGGAGAGGTCGCCACGAGACAACGCATGTGGCCAGGTCCGCCGTAGTAAAGCGGATGGGAAGCGAGCGGATGCAAGTGAAATACGGTAGACTTCGGTGAACACTGTGGGAAAACATAATTATGAGCCCGTTTGTTTTTAGATACACTTACGATTTGTGCCTTTGAGAGGTCTAAAGCGCGAACATTGAATAATGAGTAGGCGTATATGGCATTGCTGGTTCAAATATATTCGTAGTAACGCTAATTCATTAATAAGCGCGTGAGAAAATCCGGCGTCAGCGTCGTCGGCGCTGTTGACCATGGACGAAAAATCCACAGAAAATCCCCTGAGTAGAAATCTAGGAGGCAGTTAGGCCATCTAGGTCACGTGACCTTGCGTCGTCATCACAACCCGCCCACCGTATAGGGAGCAAACTGCCCACCGTGGTAGGTGGCGGTTGAATTACTGACTGGTCGCTTGGTAAGAGCAAACAGGGCCGCACAAGGACCACTGGGGGTAGCACCTGCCATCGCAGGGCAGTGGAGCATTGCTTACCCGCTGCACCACTGCACCAGAAATGGTATGAGGGATCCCAGGGATCTATGAAATCAAAGTAGACAATGAACAATTCTGCGTATATGAGAATTTACCTCTTGAGCTACCACCTCATACCCTTAAGACGGAACTAAAGTGTGCTGTCCAATTTTTTCCACATTTTTTTCTTCCTTTCCGTTCGATTCAGAGCCGAAAACGAAATAGCGGCTGTAAGAAAATAGAAATAATCAGTCTCGATCAATACAGGAAGTGACGCACTAAAAATATCGCACAGCTAGTTACCATGACGGAACCTCTTTCGCCGAAAAATTTCCATTTCCGCAAGCCCTTCCCACAGGGTGTGCGGAAGACACGCAATTTTCCGCCAGGGAGACATTCCATTAACCATGCAGCATCTCCTCCCCATCCAGACGTCCCGACCTTCCCTATCCTGCCTGCAAGCAGACGGAAAAAGACAGAACAATTCGTCTAAGAATGCCAAGGGTCTGCGGGAGGGAAATAGCCCGTTTCCAGCCCTAGGAGTTAGGCATCGCCAGGATCAATCGTCGCCAGGGACCGGCGACAGCTGCTGTCGACATCTCGCGCATCTCCGGTTGCGCTTTCCTGTGTGCGAAAATGGTTTCGTCAGCGGATGAACGCACACGGGCCTCAAAGGTTAGCGTTCCTTGAGGCGCTGGCTCCTGCATGCTGAAGAGGTCACGCTAGGCGGAAGATCGGAGTAGGAAAACATTGTCAGCCTCTCCTGTGTTTTCAAAGCGCTCAGTACGGTAACCCAAGAGCTTTGCCTTAGTGTGCTCCATCCTGGAATGATCGATGGCGGAACGCTTTCTTGGGAGCCGGTATTCGATTATAGAAGGGCTCCTGGAGTTTGGAGTAGACTGTGATGCACGGAGAAAGCCATTCTTGGCTTTGTTTGCACAGAACACATCACGTTAACGTTTTTTTGTCAAGTTCTTGTTCGTCCTGGTTAGCCCTGCGGGAAAGTTGTTGCGAAGCATCAACCTGCCTTGAACTGAATGATTGTGTGCAGTATTACTGAATGCAGCGCAGTGTAACCGACGCGCTGTTCTGTAAATACCGCTCATCAATGCAAATGTTTCGGTCGCACTTTACCTCCCAGGAGCTCTCCGTATTCTCAAAACAGGACCCAAAATAAATGCTACCCTGAATGTCTAAGTCATTTGAATTATGTAAATTGCAGAAGTGACCACATTTGTCTTTTGTCTTAGCACAGTGTGGCCCGCAGCAGTGCTAATCACCAGTACACTAGGCCCTCGCTTATCACAAAAAACTTGCATACTGAGCACAGAAAGCGATTTGTTGAAAAGAATTTAACTAGACTTCTTTCAACCTGATATCATTCATCACCTAAATTGGAGTTACGCAACGACAGAAGAGTACTGCCTGTAGAAATCATTTGTCGATAGTTGGAGTATCGCAATCCAGTCAGTGGCATGAAAAGCATATCGTAAGATAAGGAACCTTGTATTTTTCCGGAATTTTGATCGTCAACAATACAAAAAACTTGCTAAATTAGCCCCGCTCTAAGAAGAGATATCCCTTAATACTGTACCCTTGCCGCCAATCCGATCTAAGCCCCAATTTTTTGTCCCGTCTGACCTTTCGATGGTGATGCTGGGTTACCCATTTGTAATCCTTGACTTCGCTTCTACTAATGATCCCTGGTTCCTTATTATAACCTGTTGTAAATTTTATTATCAGTGTAGGTGCTTGTTTTATTCTCTGCGGCTCACTATATCGGACTGCCAAACCTGAAGTTTTCTTTGAACTGTTGCCAACCATTCACTCGATTTTTCTTCTCGGGCTCATAAAGGATTCTTTTTGCAGATAATGAGCTATGTATGGTGGCTCCCAAACTGAGACAGTAAGGAAAGCATCTAGTAACTGCCGGGTCAACTCCTAGTGACCTTTTTGAAGAAATTCTGAATATTACCATTATTTATTACGTCATGTCGGCGTGTTGCCAAATAACCTGGCGTATTTTCTGGGCTACTGTGAGCGAATTCGATACTAAGGCTCGAAATCACGAACATCTCCATCAACGCGCTCAAGCGTAGAAGTAATCCTGTACATACACGGTGACCATGCGTATGGAACTTCTATCGCCTAAAGGACAGTTGAGAGAGCAATTGCGTCTGGTTTATTCAGCGCGCATTTCAAACACAATATACGCTTCAACTTTTTCAAGAAATTGCATCCGTCATAGCTAAGCTTTTCTCTAAATCAATACATCCTCCAGTGATATTGCGCTTGCGACGTAGAGGCTTATCGCAAATAACGGGGCAGACATTTCCTCCCTCCATTTCAAGTACTTTCGCCAAAGTTGGCAATTCTCAACGTCCGAATGGCCTCCAACACAAACGTACTAGGATGTGGAGTCATCGAAGAAAACATTTCTCACATGGAACTCGAAACCAAGGAGCCACATGTGGAAGCAAGGTAGAGGGGAAGCTGGATTGACGCAGTTTTGTGTTTGTCTTTATGAAGACGTTACAGAAAATAAGACCACCGACAAAAGCGGAAAGATTCCGATATGGGGGCTAAGTCCTTTCGTCGCCGTTTTTGGTATTTTCCTACTCAAAAGAAAAATGTTTCGCAGTATTGCTTCCCGAGGTGACACTGTGATTGCTGATGTTTTGCACGTTGATACCGAAAAAGCGTCTTTCTTGCTTTTATGGTTTCATGAAACCATTCATTGCTAACCTTTAAGGTTGATTTGTATCCAAGTTGTGCCCAGGCCTTATACAGATTCTCCAAAGCCAATGTGACCAGTGTGTTTTTTAACAGTATTGTTTGCCGCACTTGAAATCGATTTTTTTCTAGCTTGGTAGTCAGAGTAGCGTTGTCTGTTTTCTTACTTCTTGAGTATTGTGCCGAAATGCCTCAAGTACACAATAGAGGGACGTCACGGTGTTTCTTTTTCTCTTTTGAAATGTCGATACTTCAGGCGGGCGTTGACACTGAGGGAAACGAACTGTTCCTGCATTTTTTAATCTGTTTCCTTCGAATGATTTTGGCACTGTATGCAAAGCACGAGTTCTTTTTGAACGAAGAGTTTACGAAGCAACACGTGCACTATGATGAAGTTAATGACATTTGGAATTCATCGGGAGCTCAAAACGCAAGGAAAAACAGATACAATGCAACGTAAATGCTCTTCTTCACTTTGGAACGAACTGTGATTCGACCAGAAATTTTTTCGTCGTTCACGAATGGTAAACGGAGCCGCATCCTCGTACCATCCAAGAAATACCTCCCACTGCGGGCGTAAAAACTTTTACCGCTAATTAAACTATGCAGTCAACACGCTATATATGCTTAATAGTTAAAAAATTCAAGTTTGCGGATCATCTATGTGTGCGTAGTATAAAACATTTCCTTTTTAACATCAACCAATATCGCATGAAATCTTCAACACTTTTCCCGATGTACTAGATGGGGAGTATGCGTACCGTGTGCAGGCTATCTATGCTCTGTTTCATAAATTACAGGCAACGCTGCGGAAGCTGCGAAAATAGTGCGTCCGCGAAACCATATTACTCCGCCAAGTATAATTCGTCCATCTCGATGCCTCATGAGTGTTTGGATGAAAACAAGGAGCGGTATAAAAGAAAGTGGTAGGACTGAAAATTGCAGTCGAAGCTACCAGGCGCTCAGTACTCAGACCTTCTGGTTGTAATTTTCACTCAGTGTTAACTACTTTTTAGGGACGATTGGAGCAAGAGCGATTCGGCCTACTAGCCGGGTACCAGACCGCCAAAGTCATCCTTACTCTCTGAAGTCTCCATGAGTTGGAGGACTTAAATGTGGCAAAGGGTAAAACGAAGTCACAGATTGCCATTCGCGGCAGTGAAAATTTATCGGAACGAAATTTTCTTGGGTTCACTTTTGTTGTAGGGTGGACTACTTTTTGGGCGCGGACTTAGCCTGTGCGAACAAACACGCTAGCTTTGGCAGTGTTTCCTGCTATGTGCAAAACGGAGTGTAGTAAGAATATTTTTTTTTTCATTCAAAATATAGAGCTGCGTACACCAGGTGCGCATTAAATGTCGAAAATTGCGGTATTTAGTGGTACCTCACTCTCAATGGTTACATCCGAGGGCAAGTAACACACCCGCTCTGAATGGTGTCACCAATCAGAGACCCGCCGACAGTTGTGCAAGTGTGCAACCGGTGGCAAATGCTTCGAGGAAACGAAGAGTTTTAAAAGCGAATAAAGAAAGAGAACATACATCCAAACAGGCCAGAGCTATCTTTATGCACAGTGTGCGCAAACTTTCCGCAGAGATATGTTTTGGTTCCTTTGACTCTTCCTTTATAAGCTTTGAAGACACAGTTAGCTTCGAGCTCAACTCAACCAAAATCAAGCTGTTTTATAGTTCTGCTGCCCGACGGCTCTGAAAAAAAAAATACTCTATCCGTCTATTCCCTCGGTATCCGAGAAGCTAATATTTGAGAGTGAGTTTTCTCCTGTAAAGATCGGGATGAAGACGGGACCAAATCACTACGCCTAGCACCACTATAGGAAATCAACCATCCGTCACAGATATTTATTTGTCCTTTACTAGAGCGTTCCATGCTACCTAAATATTTGTGGAATCTTTACGGCAAGGATACGTTTATTGCGCAGTGCCATACAAAATTATTCGAGGTCATAAGCTCACAACTACCGTGAGCTAATGCTACAGGCTCGCAATCGCAAGTATGCGCTGAGGCATCACGCTTGATACCTCCACACTACATTTTGACGTTACAGGGGTTCTATGAGAGACGTGCTCAATGCGGAAACGTTACAGCCGCTTAATGTGCAGGCGACGTGGTTGTTGCAGTCGATTTTTGTAAAATGAGGTTGCGGCGGCGTACTAATTTGTTTTGTGCCCTTCTTGCTTATCTCCACATCTCTTCAGCTTAAAAAGGCACAATACAAAGAGCAGCTAAAATGGCCCTAGTGATATGTACCACTACTCTAAAAAAAAGTACACAGATGGAAAGCGCCATCGTCAGCAAAATAATATTTCATACCAAGCTCACCATAGCACGGTGAAGCGTTTGATGAGTCTGTTTACCCCGCCAAGGGGCGAGCATTTCAAGTTTCTATAAAAGGCCTCTATAAACAGCGTGCTTCAATTCACGTGAACGGTTACGATCGAAGGACGCTATATTTATCACCCCAAAATAGGAGAGGATCCCAAAGACGTCACGCAACTGAAAACTTGTTTGAAAAGGGACCGCAAACTAATATTTGGCTGCCAGATTCCTGAGTCTGAGGTTTCCAGGAGACGTGGTTTAGATGGCGAGGCACAGAATGCAGCTATTTATAGAGTTGCAGGCGCTTCATGTGCCCGAGAAAATTTCTTTCAGAGTGTCCTCTCAATACCCGGTCAATTAGTGCCCTGAGAATGCATCTGCGCTGTGGAAGTTTTTCAGGTTTGTCTTCCATCCAGCGACAGCTAAAGTATAAAGATCGCAATGCGATTTTTTTGTATGCTGTAGCTGTGTTGAAGGCAACCGCAGCGCACGATGGTAGATCCTGTCGCAGAGGAAATTGAACCGGTCCGGTGAAAGCATTGAATTAGGATCCGTGTATGCGTGTCGATTGAGACGGAGATTAAAAGGAAGAAAGTTTTGTGAATGTGAAACAGACATCGCCAGTGGTACAGTTCAATTTTCTTAAAAACGCTAAAGTAACGGCGATTCTTGAGCCCAAAAAGCTCTCCGAAGTTTTTAATTTATCATTACAATCTTTGCAAACAACAAGAAAAGGAAATAAACATTTTGTTCTCATCAATTGAAATGTAATAAGCAAATTTATCTGGATTATGTAAATTGATTAAGCTTTAGCCTAATAATGTTTGTTAGATGTTATTAAGATGCAGGTTTCGCAGCACTGTGAGCATACAAGAGCTGCAGCCTATTGCCATATAGGCCCCGCCGCGGTGGCTCAGTGGTTACGGCGCTCGGCTGCTGGCCCGAAAGACGCGGGTTCGATCCCGGCTGCGGCGGCTGAATTTCGATGAAGGCGAAATTCTAGAGGCCCGTGTACTTTGCGATCTCAGCGCACGTTAAAGAACCCCAGGTGGTCGAAATTTCCGGAGCACTTCACTACGGCGTCTCTCGTAGCCTCAGTTGCTTTGGGACGTTAAACCCCAATAAACCAATAAACCAAAGTATTGCCATATAGGCTAGCAGGTGCAGGAAAGCTCCTGAATCTGAGTACGTATAGACTTTTGAGAGAGAACCTATGAGCGGCAATGAAAACGTACATGAGAGGTAGCCGGTGGCTCATTTCAACGCGCGACAGAGATTTAGCATTCTGGATCTCATTTAATGATTTACATTTTGGCTAGGCACGCCTGCAGCAGATGCATCGCCAAATAAGTCTACTCTGACCAAATCAAGCCCTTATTTTCCTGAAAGTTTGTAGAGTTATCCTGTCTTACGCTTTTGCCGCTGTTGCCGCAAACATAATTTCAGAGAAACTTTTTGTGGGAAAGCACTACTTCACGGGTTCAAATCCAACCAAGAATCTTATGGTTTTAATGACATCGACACTGAGGAATAAAAACGGAATATAAGCTCCCCGAAAGCTCTTTTTTTTTACGACGCTCGCTTAAGTTAGCGACCCCTGCTACACGCCTCCTTGCCTACAACACTATTATTAAACCAATCTTACAATATGCAGTGATTATCTGGGACCCGTTCACAAAGGTAAACATAAATAAACTTGAAAGAATCCAAAAGAAAGCAGTAAGGTTCATAAATAACACTTACGGGCGAGCATCAGTCAGTGATCTCCTGAAAAAAAAGCGGCTTACCCTCTATTGTTAACATAAATCGCATATGTCGCTTAAAATTTTTCTTTCAATTAATTCATAATAATTTCGAAGTTGACACCTCCAATATCCTTGCTTATTCTTCGGGGTACCAAACTAGAAATAGCCATTCTCTGCCCATAACGCCATTAAATTCTCGAGTTAATTGTTCTAAATATTCTTTTTTTTTCCAAGGACCGTCACTGATTGGAATAACCTTACGGATGATGTTGTCAGGCAGAGATCATTGCATTTGTTTGAAGAGCATTTGAAATAATTGTTTGTTTATGACCTTGCCGCGGTATATTTCTTGCTGATTTTTCTATAGGCAATTCTGTTTTGTTCTATGTGCAATTCTATGTGCAATTCTGTTTTGTTCGTATGTGTCTGTATTTTTGTATCTTAATACATTGTTTCCCACCTGTTATGATCTTGTGTACAAGATCGCAGTATTCGTAAATAAATAAATAAAAATAAAATTAATATTGCCGCGACCTGGTCTGGAAATCGCAGCGGCGAGAACAGACCAGCTGCGCTGGCCACTGCACGAGAGCACTGTGCTACCCCCGTAGCCGATCATGCCTTGTGTTGAGCTGCAACGCACTCTAGCTCTGTGCACTGTACGTCATCGTTTTCATCTACTTCAAACTGCGGCCCGAACAGATGAGATCAGCTTAACCTCAATCAAAGCTTAACCTGCGCTTAACCTGACGACAAATCAGAGCAAAGTGTCGCTATTGCTTCCTCAGATTAAGGACATTACCAAATAAAAAAAAGACCAACAGAAGTGATATTACTGCCTAGGCTAGATGCCTTCTCGTTTCCGTAACATTCACAGTTATTGGCTCCCAAGTGTACAGGGCTAGTAATGCGTGACCTCCGAGGTGCCTTTCGTGAAAGAAGAAGCTTCTTCTTTCACGAAACCACTTCTTCTAGAAACCACTTTCTTGTGCACAGAAGCTCTTCAAGCCGGTTTATACATTTTACAAGAACATGAAAGAGATCAACTCCAAACATTATGGCACAAAAATAACCAATTGAGCAAACTAGTGGCTGACGTTTCGGAAATTGATTCTGGGCCCACACGCTAACAAAATGGCCCGTGACAGACTTGGAGGAAGCAGAACAAGAAAAGGGAGTGGACAAAACAAGGTCGTTTAGCAAGGATTACCCTTCAACAAGCAAGCATTTCAGCGACCAGTCAAATAACCCCACTGTCAAGCGAGCAATAATACTCAACAACACGCACTGTAAGTACAAGGTGATAGGAAATTTTAGCACATCGAATTCCTCATTTCAATAGGTTAACTCCGCGGGTTGGATCCTGGCCGCGGCGGCTAAATTCCGATGGAGCCGAAATTCTAGAGGGACGTGTACTGTGCGAAGTGAGTGCACGTTAAAGAACTCCAGGTGGTTTAAATTTTCGAAGCCCTTCACTACGGTGTCCCCCATAGCCTGAGTCGGTTTGGCACTTTGAACCCCCATAAAGCATTAACCATAAGCCATCTTTCAGGATGTTACCTCAACAGTGCACTAAGAATCTTCACTGGTAGACAGGCGAATTAAAATATATAATAGCAGGAAGATAGGACAACAGAAAGTCATTCGGGTCAAGCATTCTTGGACAAAAGTTTTCAATATTAGAAACTGTAAGCTACTGGTTTAGAAATATTGAGGGCAATGGTTCATTCTTCCAATATGTAGCAAAAACTTTCTTTTATAGTGTTTATGATTTATGTTTTATGGCGGTTTAACATACCGAAGTCACTAAGGCTGTGAGAGACGCCGTAGTGAAAGGTTCCAGAAATTTTGACCAACTGGATTTTTTTTACGTGCACTGACATCGCACAGTACACGGACCTCTAGAATTTCGCCTGCATCGAAATTCGACCGCCGCGGCCGGGATCGAACCAGCATCTCTTCGGTCATCAGCTGAGCGTTCTATCGTTCGCATCGAGCAGTTAGGGCTGACACAGAACACCAATAGGAAACGCTTGTGACAATAGAAAACTTATTAATAATAAAAAATGCAAGTCTGCCAGCGGGTGACCCGCGGATATGCAGGCTCATCAAGTGAAACCTTGAAATATACGAAAAAATTAGAATAATTGGGCTTAGCGTTCAGTGCTCCCTTCACTCGGTCCTTCGAGAATGAACCTTTCTTTTTTAGAGGGTAGAACTATATACTTCTAACGCGCACGCCTAACTGACGCACTATATTTTATTGCGAAAGCAATACTACTGGCACTTTCCAGGGTGACCACCATCGTGCCGCGGCGGTGACCACCATTGACCTTCATTTGACCTTGATTGCATTAGTTGGATTAGATTGGATTACATTAGATTGGATTGGACTGGATTGGATTTGATTGGATTAGATTAGATTGGATTAGATTAGTGTAGATTACATTGGATTGGATTCGATTGCATTGGATTGGATTGGATAGTAGTGGATTGGATTGTATAACCAATGCATCACCACAAGTCTAACCACAAGCACCACCACTAGCTACACTACCAGCTGTACCATGGCGTAGGTACGAATATTGCTTTCGCAATTACTGGGCTTAACCAAGCTAACCCACAGCGAACTTTTTCCCTTCGTTTCACGAGAGAAAATGCCACTGCCAGTGCAGATAAGAAACCGGCATCCTCCGGTGCGGGGTCATCGCAAGAGGGATATTCTTGTCGGCAAAACAATATTTATTGTGTTTCTACCTGGATTTCGGTCTGTAATGGCATCGAAATATATGTCTCTCTTATATTCTACTCAGCTCAAAGCCGTCGATGACGCTAGTAGTACTGTTAGTTGTTCGAAAGCAGTATATTTGAGCTGTTCGAAAGCAGTATATTTGAGCTTAACCTCAAATGACGGCGAAGCTCTGTTGTTTATGGTTTATGTAACGTTATGAAATGGAAAGAAAAATCTTGAATCGGATAACAACCTGACGGAGTGATTTTTTACAGAAATTAAAAGGAATGACTTTGCTTGGCCAAGAAATGTAACGTACACAGCCGATAACCTATAGTCCGGCAAGCTATTACATAAAATACCAAGGGAAGAGCAACGTAGCCGGTTAAGCCGAGCGCTCACGGGGGAGATAACATTACGACGTTTGGTTGAGTTTAGGAGTTTGCGGCTGCTATAGCCGCAAGGTTGGGATAATTGGAGATAAATCATAAAGGCGGCGGTGGTAAGTCGTGAATGAAGTATAAGGTCGAGAAGCGGCACCTGACCTTGTAAACAGTGCTATACTTATCTTTACACTTAAATACTGCTATACTTACCTTTACTCTTCAATTTCCCAGAGAGTTATGATGGCGATTATGAACTATAATAAAGATGGGAAAATTGCCAGGATCATGTATATTAGACTAATGCACACAAATTAAACGATGAGTGCGGTTCTTTCTGTTATCACTAAATCTTGAGCAGCATATTTTACCTTGAACAAATGTTTTACGCTGCCAGAAAGTAAAATTACAAAGCCGATTACGGATAGCGTAAATGGGGTGCAGTGGTGGTACAGTGGATGCATAAAGAAGGTGCAGTAGGGGTCACATTAACGCGAGCTTCGATTTTATGGTGTAAGGCTCTGTGCATCTGCGCTAGACATAAAAATTCACCTTTCGGTCATTTCGAACCAATACACGCACTTCCTCTGTATGATACTAGCATCATTCACCCGAGGATATGTTTTAGTTCCTACCGCGCTTGGCTACTCGGCCAGAGGACCAGGGTTCATTTCCAGCCGCGGCCACCGCGTTTCGATGCAGGCGAAACGCAAAAGATGCACCTGCGCTGTGCGATGTCGACGCACGTGAAAGATCCCCAAGTGGTCTGAATTATTCTGGAGACCTCTAATGTTGCATCCCTGGTAGCCAGTGTGTCTTTTCAGAAAGTTTAACTACGCAATTTGAAGTTTCAATGAAAACCATTACGTACAAGTCATTATGGTGAACTAACTTTTTCTTTGTGTGCAAGTCTGGCTTGAATATATTATTTTATTAGATATCCCTGACTTTCTCTGTTCTTTCTCGAGAAGGTAATGATTTCTCTCAGTGTTGGCGAATTTATGTTTTTATGGTTCTTGAGACCTACCATATGCCATTTAGAAATCTCAGAGGTATGTGTCGTTTTAAATATTTTTGCATTCATCGACAGTACTCACAGGCTGTTGTGTAAAACCTTTAAAGATTAATTACCTAAAACATTCCCCGATTCACGCGTCAAGAAGTTATTGTTATTTGATAGTAGTACCTATATCTAAAGAATCAGCACTGCTGAGGTTCAACATTTAACATTTCTCTGTGTACCAAATAATCAAAACAAATGTGGAAATGCTATATCCGGCAGCAGAAAAGAAAAACTTGCACGTAAAATGGTAGTTTTCCCTATAACCATCACGATAAAAATAAAACTGCATTATGCAACTGACTGAGGAGCTAAAGCCATGCACAAACTGCTTTAGCCCCCCCCCCCCCCCCCCCCCCCCAAGGAACGCCTTAACACCACGTAAGGCAGTTGTCTCAACGTTCGTAAAGCGCTCGGCAAACCAATCGATCGCGATTGACAGAAAACACGACAGAAGCCGGAGGCGAGGACGCGTTGCAGGACACCCATTAGCCAAGCTTCCGGGATAAACAAAAAAAAATTTGAGCAAGCACCGCCAAGCCTGCGTTCTAGCTCGACGTTGTCGTCCGCGCTTCCTAAAACTCTGTGGTCTTTAACCAGCGTGTTCTAATCTGGGCGGTAAGCCTGCTTCTACGTGACCAATCTCTCGCGAGGTCTACGAGAATATATTTCCGTTCATCCGCTCACTGCTCGCATTGAACGCCTTCACTCTAAGATCACTGCTACTTAAACTACTTTTCACTTTTTTTCGAGGTTCCAGCATAATTCACAGGTGCTCTCTTTCTCTCGGTATTGAAGCCGTGATTGTGTGCTCTATAATCAAAGCCTGTGGTGCCCCCTCCTATTTATCATTCAAAATAGGACATTTAGCGACAATGAGAACCTTGTCGAAAAAACCTGTCTTGTGCTGACCTAACGGAAGGGAAGGTAGCTTTTAAAAAATTGGTGTTCTCACAAGATGAGCCACGTTTGATCGGGCTTCTCGTGCATAGCTAAATGCTTTTGAAGCCTTCAGGATATGCGGTAAGAATGCGACAAAGATTGTACTCGTGCTGTCTATCCCTATCCCGCCGGCTATTGATAACAGCTAAAGGCGCTGCAGAGTTCTGAACTATTTAAGTAAAGCCTAGCGGTGGCACTCATCTGGCTTCTATGTCCTCATCGATGACGAAGGCGTTGCTGAAATTGATCGTATCCTGATTTTATTCAGCGCGGATTAAATTTTTAATGCACAGTCCTTCACAAATCTGTCCAGAGGCAGGAATGAGGCATAGGGGAGTACAAACCTGACATTATGTGTGCATGCGCATTCCCATGGATCTTGTTTAAATCATGTTTTTGAAATCTCGCTCAGGCCCTTCAAGCTGCAGTGCCTGTTTGAGCGCTTTAGAAAAGCGTGTGGACTACTGTGCTAGTGACAGGGTTAAACGTCTTAGGATAGCAGGCGATTCGTTCAGAAGTCCGTTCCGGCTTCAGTGCTAAGAAGTTGAGGCTTAGCAACCCCTGAAGGGTGCTGCGCTGCCTGCATGTGGGCGCGTGGCACGTCGCTGAAAGAGTATCACAAAAGTGTATCGAGTGTATTTTAATTCGAATACCTTTTATGCCTTATTGGTAGCGTGGACAGGATGTGCAATGCTTTCACCAATTCAGCCAATCCATAATACAATGCACAGCCATCCAAGAAGCCATTGCACATTTAAGTCCATATTCATGAAGCCAAATTATAATCCACAATCTAATACATAATCCAAAAAAGCTACGAAGTGTCAATGATGCAAAATAAGAGAATTTGGGCCTATGAAGGAATCAAACCCGGGCCAGCGGCGTGTGAGACGGGGTTGATTTCACTGCGCCACGACGATTTTTTACTTTAATGCCATACTTCGAAGAAACACTGCAAAAACAACAGGGCCATTCACCAATCTTGACGCCAGCAACCCGCCAGATTTTCCTGGCAGGTCTTGTCAGGTTTAAAATTCTGGAAAATTTAGGCAGTTGAGAGAATTTTCAGCTCCGTCACGACGGTTTGACGTTTGCAGCTAAATAAAGGCGCGTCTATTGAATGAAGAGCTGTCCTAGAGGCGTACATAAGTAGTTATGAGCAGATAAAATACCGATGCCGCAATTTACCGAGAATAAAAGTAAGTTTCCGGTAAATGTACTTCTTGCTTGGCGTGTCGTAGCGCCATCATGCGGTATCCACTGAAAAACCTTTCGCAATGTATGACGATGGCCCTGCCGATGGCGCCTTAATGCAAGTACAAGCGCTTTCCCATTACCACATGCAAATTGTCTTAAGTGCCTCCTTCAATTTTCAGTTTCTATATTACAGGTGTACTTATTTACCGCCATTTTTATATATCTAATTATGGATATATCGATATTAGCCGATGCTTTCTGACTTCTATAAATCCGGCTTCAACTGTAACACGACTGAGCACGAGAACCACTTAAGAAATATGCGAATAGCTGATATCTATCAGGCGTACGATAGTCAGTAATTCTATTCGCTAAAACTACGCATCAGTAAGGATATTTGTTACATAAGTATTTTCAACTGCAAACGAAAATCTTTACGGGCGAAGACTCATGCCTCCCCCCCCTCCCCCCCCCCCCACCCACTGGGTTAAGCAATATTCGTGCTGTTGAATGCCACACAACACAGACAGAGAACATTTCCAGAAGTTAAACATGGAGCAAAACCAGGAAATGACTTTGCATCGCTCTGGTATAGAGATGCCGCCGCAGAACCTCGGTGATGTCTTTGTAAATGAGCTAGGCGTTGCGTGATGCGACTCTGCAGTTTTAATTTTTTTTTGTTAATTTCTATATTCAATGTAAAATTTCTTGCTTTTAACAAGCATACGAAACTACTTATTTGTGTTCCCTCAAATCGCACTGGGTGCACAAAAGAGTAGCCTGAAATTATCACTTAATCTTATCCACGTGGCTTAATTTTTTTCTTGCAAAGGCTTCACAGCATAGTGTCGAATCGAGAAGCAGCAGGCTTCGGTGGTCTCCAAACGTGTAGAATACAAGAAAACAAAGCAGCTGTGTTTGCGCCGCGGCGTTTTCGCACCCCGCTCGACAGCGTAATTTTCTTTGCACTCGATACCATTTGAATGCTTAATCTCGAACCTTTTCCCGAAGAGTCGGATTCATCTTCGACAATAGATTCACAGCCATTTCCGACCGGAAATGGACTGCTTTTGCCATGAATAGGAGCTGCAATTTGTTCATTGATGAAAAAGCGTCACGTATGGAGAAATCAAAAGAACTCAAGTAATTTTACCGCAGGAGTATGACTGGTCATGAACACTATATAACGCAGACACTGGTTCATTCACAATGCTTGGAATTAGTCGTAAGAGATCAATTCAAGTAGAAGCACTTTGCTGGCATGGATCAAGATTAATATAATTTTTTTTGCGACACTAGCTTGTAGCTGCGATCAAGTAAAAAACAGCCAAATTCATTCTCGAACAAGCACCGACTGTTAGAGATATCTATTTTAGGTGCGGTGATTAATTTAACGTGTTACGAAAAGTGATGTCATTAGCCAGTAGCATCTACAATTTACTACAAACCAGGAAGTTGTGGCAAAGTCAATTGTGGTAGGGCCTGAATTTCATACGGATCCAGCACCGGATGTCGGCTGCCGAACATGGGCCTAAGCATGAGGTTTGTCAATAACTGTCACAATGTTGCTGGTAAGTGGAAAAGTCTGCTAGCCTTTTCTAGCGATCTTTGCGATGGCATTGTGGGATAGCATCCGTCTCAAAACCGGGAAGTATTGCGTTCAATCCCGAGAGTGACCGGATAGCCGCCGTTTTTCAAACGGGTAGAAGATTTCCCCCTGCCTGGTGGTCGGCTTTACTGGGGTGAAATGCTCTGAAAAAAAAAAAGAGCGCACTTCCGCAATTGCAGTGACATTATCATTGATACTGACCAGCGTACAATACCCTACTGGGCCTGCTGCTCCGGTATCCGAAGAAGCGGGGGATGTTCTAAACGGCAAGAACAAATAGTACGCTAGGCTGGACACGAATTGCATCTCCACGTAGTGGAGATGGCAGGCAGTTCAGAAAGAAGCCGGGGGATTTGAGGCAAACTCAAAAGCTGTTTACTGAGAGATCTTTTGGCCGCAAACACCGAAGCAGTGCAGGTAATTGGCACCATATTGGAAATGGATGTCTTTACTCTACTCCTTTGTAGGCCCGGCCTTTACCATTACATTTACAATATTAGGCCAATTAAATGTGCTGCTTGGCTAGAAACTCAACTCGGTGGCGGAGTGGATGGTGGCCCGTACGCGCAGGACATAAGCGTTATCGCAAAATCCTGGAAGACGGTTCGTCATTTCAGCCGAAAACCGCTTCTTATTGCGGACGTGACGGTAAGTTGTCGCTATTCACGGCCCCGCTATTGCTTGAGCTAAGACGCTTCGCACTAAGGGTGTGTAATTCAGCGAGCTTTCACGAAGCCGTCATTGCGCTAAGTGAAAGAAAATTCCTGGGAAACTCAATCTCCGCGTTGAGGGCTTGGCACAACAGCGTTAATGGATCGCTTCAGTGTCCTGGTGTCCTCTTTGTATTTCGCTTCGGAGGAGGAGACACTGTTGTTTGTTACATTTTTATTTTTAGGATGATGTATTATAAATTTGATTTGTTGTTTTTTATTCTATTTATCACAAGACATAAAGGGCTTCCTTTAACCAAGTCGAAAGAGCGTTCATCAGCGGTCTAGCTCGGCCGGCTCATGGCCCAAAGGGCATGCAATTGCTCGAGTCCCGGTTTGGCAATTTTGTTTAAAGCGCAGTTGCTTTTCTTTCTTCTGAGACACTACGTAATGGAGGTGAAACGACGTCACGACCTTGTTGACCAATGAGGAATTTTTTAATGACGTCGTCACTGTTGTAATCTGCGATCGTTGTGGAGTGTTTCAGTGACCCGCGCGAGGTCATGTGGTTGTGAAGTCACGACCCTCTCGACCAATTCAAATTTTTTCCACACTCCAACGCCAACGCCCAGTTTTCCGTACACGGGCATCCTTAACTCTATCCCGTACAAAGGCGTACTTCTTTCTGAACCACTCAAGTTTGCCGGCTGCAAAACGTGGGCTGCATTTGTGAAGTCGACACTTCAACAATAGTAAGCTATCTGCACTTCCATCAGAATATAATGTGGCTGCGCGCGTCAATCTATGTAAGGCTTCTACATGCTGTGCAATGCCAGGCCACTGCGCACTCGTATCTCGTTCTACGTTGTTAGTTCTGCGTAGCAGTTTCGGATGGTCCCAGTGTGTTTGAATACTTTGTACCAAACATCTTACCTTTGCGACATACATCGACATCAAGTTACAGCTCGTTCGCATGGCCTGCTTTCTCTATACCCACGATACAGAGAGACCAAAAGACCAATATTCTGGTTTAGTGCAGTTTACCGTTAGTCTCAATCTTTAAGCAGTGTGTCTATAGTGATACAGTCGGAGTCATCGCGTTGTCTACTACGCCCTTGTGCGCGCCTCTCGAAGACAAGTAAGTTGATGCCATCATGGAGACCCTCGTGAACACCATGCATGTGTTTCTTTCTAGCTTGAACATAGCAGCGGCACTAAATTCACGTGATCATTCCTGCCCTTGCAGCCATTCAGTAGCGGCTACGTAGTATTCCGGCTTCATCGTTCTGAGAATTCGGGATGTCTCAACAACCGACATTATCAACCGCAACGGCAAGCAACCTTGCTTCATGGTGGAAAGTCTGCGCGTCATTTGGCTGCTCTGTGTTTGGCAGCCAAGGTCGGACGCTGTGTAGCGCTTGGCAGTCCTCACGATGTGCAGGCCTCTGCTGCAGTAGACTGACTTTCAGAGCTCGTATCTCAGCTTGTTGTGCTAGCTGCAAGCCGCATTTCTCTTTCCTTTTCCTTTTATTCCCCTCTTTCCTTTCCCCCTTCCAGTGTAGCCAACCGGAATACTCTTCTGGGTAACCTCCCCGACTTTCCTCTATCTCTGTTCTCTCTCTATATATATAGTCTAGGAATTACCCAGAATGATCATGGATGACTTCGACTACATTCTAACTGTTCGATGACGCACAAAGCCATTCGCGCCCCCCTCTATCAAATCAAATCAAATCAAATCAGTTTATTTAAACATCTTACAATGCTTAGGGGCACGTACAAAAAGCCCTAAATGGGCTTGACGAGGTCCATGCCCCCTACAAGGCATACAGTGGAACGCATCTGAGACATCAATAACAGAAATACACCAGCAGAAACGCAGCTGCTCATGAACAGAAAACTATAAAAACGACAAAAGCGTGATGCGAATAACAATGACAAACTTTAGGTTATGAAACATGACAGATATGATCAACGAAAAATGCAAAGCACTGGGAAACACAGCTGAATGAGTACATATAACATAGACAAAGAAACTAACACTATTGCTGTATGTAGTTGTGCAAAAATATATTACGCAAATCCTTGAATGATTTGTCAGTGAGGTCTGTGCCATCTTCTCCGGAAAATTAGTTAAGGAGAGATGGCAAGCAAAACTTCAGCATTTGTTTTCCGTAATTGGTGCGGCAAACGTCAACTTTCCATCTCTCCGGTTTTCGCGTACAATACACAGGATCGTTCACTGAGAGCCTGGCTAGTTCAGGTAATGAATTATTGTGTTTGATTTTTTTCTGATTTGTAATAGCGGATCAGTCTATAGGTGTATGGACATTGTATGCGGATGCTGTTAAACGTATTGAACAATTCGGCTGTGTGTGAGTAAGGAGGCACTTTTCCAATTATACGGATTGCACTTTTCTGTATATGTGAAAGTTTAATAATATTTCCTAGTACCTGGTGGGCCTGTTTGTGTTTTACTACAGGTAATAAAATATCCGACCTGGGCCTCAAGAGAGGCTCCACACAAAGCAAACTTAAAACCACGACTCCTTGCTTTAACATTCTGTACTACGTATATGTCAATAAATGCCTCTTAAAACGCCTAAACTAAGTTCGAAACCGCGCTATTGAGATCTTTTCAGCTAAAAAGAGGTGATGGCACAATTCAGTGGTCCTTCCTAAACATTACTTGCTTCGAGAAGTTGATCAATTATATTCTTTCGGCATTTAGCTAAGCAAACAGCCCTATCTAATCTATAGCTTGTCTGTCCGGGTAATTGGATAGGCTTGCGAGCGACAATATTTATCCATGTTTCTTCGGTGTCTCGTTCAGAGCCGCAATCTCATTTTCTTTAAGCAATCGTCTACTGTGTTTATCCGCTGCATGCAATCTCCGGGTCCATTTGGTCCCCAATCTAATTACTGGGGAACTTCGGCAAAAACGAACAAAAAAAAACGACGCAGACAAAAGACACGAGCCAACAAAGCTGGCGAGTAATGGAAGCCGACTCGACTATCCGCCCTTGTTTGTTCTACACCATCCGCTTCCCAGAAAGCGCTTTGCTAATTCGGCTGCCTTAAGCAGACGGCATTCGGATCCCAGAGGAGTCGCGTCGACATCTGTGCGACTCGGACAGAGAGAGCAAAACAATCAGCTGCCTTAGCTGCCACAGGAGGCGAAATAGGCAGAGAGTTCATTTCGTCCCAGTATTTGGCCGGGATTTGGGGGCCTCGCCGTCGCCGCCTCGCTCCAGATGCGGTTCTTCCATCGAGCTGTTTTGTTGAGAAATAGGCACGTGACCAGCTGTGACTGCTACCGACATCACTGCACCATGTCCGCGTCATTATTGATAAAAAAAGAAAACATGGCTGACCATGATGTTTGCATCCAATGAGCTTCATGCAATCTGGTTGGTTCGAAAGAAAGAAAACATTGGATTTGGACCCCATTCACTTTAAACTGAAATGGAAAATCGCTGATGGAGTAGCCAGTTGTCTCAGCACATAAACTCTGAGCCCCTTACCACTTGGGAGGCTTGGGAGACCCTACTGCGCTCCGAGGACCCGGCCAAGCAAGCCATCGCCACCGGCCGGGCTGCCAGCGTCATGAGCCTCCGGGACATGAACGTTTGAGTACAGTGGGGCCGTGCGGGGGCCCAGGGACCTACCTGTCCCAAACTCCCCTGTTGTAAATAAAGTTTTAATCATCATCATCATGTTCACCTGATCGTCAGGCTTTCTTGTAAGTCCTGTGCTTTCTAAGCTTTGATTGCCGTAGTTTTCTCTGCATGTAAGTGCTAGTTCAAGAAAGAGATTGAAATTTACGCCGACTGGTCAATCACGGCATCTTTTATAGCCCACGCCCAACTTGAGGGGCGTTAACCCGGATGTGTTTCGTTCCTAACAATATGTTCTCCGTGGCGCCTGGTTGGTGTCACCCTTAACAAAGAAAGGAACAAGTGACACCCCCGGCTAGCTATCAGCCCTACATGTGGCACGGTAACTACTGATAAAACACAGATGCGGAAAAATGTAGACGATGAATAAAAATATGGCGAAAGAACCTGCGTTATAAGCACCTACCGAGGAAAGTTACGCAGCTACAACTTTGGCTATTATCTTTCATACCACACACTTCTTCGATCATAATAAGCTTTATGGCGATAGTGCCACGCTTCCGAGTAGTAATGTATGAATAGGACCCCACTTTTTCACTCTCAGATTTGTACAACGCGTAGTGCAGATTCCATAAAACCTTCCATGAACTTTCCTCGCAAATACCTAAACCTACGGACAGCCCACCTAATTGACCTGGAGTCAGTGCGTCCCTTCCGTGGCATCCTATCTCCTGCAGAGCATCGGCATTTTTGGCTTCCAGAGCGGGCAAGGCCGCCCTTAGCGACACAATACAACTACTAGCTGGTACATCGAATTTGAAAAAGCTTTCAGTAACCTGCGCGGCAATTCCCTGCCTTTGCTCAAACGGAGCGCAATTGGTTATTTTTGTAAGTCAATATATATTTCAAATGCTCAGTTTTACGCACTGCAAGAGAACCTGCTGTTTTTGGCATTTCCTTGTAAATTAGAAATTCTTGTCCAGGCGTAAAAAGGGGAGAAAAGGAGCACAAATCCGCGGGTGCATCCCGTAGCAGGCGCACGGTCTCATTGCCTTGACATTGTTGATTTGTTGCCAGATAGTGTCAGCAAAGCACCTGTATCGTGAGCTGCATAACGACGAAGTCAACTGTTGACGTTAAGTGTGGTCCAATCCGTCAAGTCTGGAGCTGCCTTGGGGACACATTACGTATATACCGCACAGCGGGTAAGAATTTGCAGCAAGACGCGAAGTAGAGTTTATGGATAATGGCCGGTGTAACTTATAGATGTTCTGCTCAGAGTTTTGCCACTCAGGTGAGGTATGTACAGAAATGTTTTTCTCTTGAAACATTTAGATTCGAACACCCACAGTTCAAAACACGTCAATAAAAAATCACTCCAGCGAACCGCAAGTAATAGATTGCTTAGACGTAAACACATTAGCGGATAGGTGAAAAGATAAATTTCTAGCCACAGAGGAAGGCTCTTCGGGATTTGTGCTGGGGAAATTCCCCTCGGTTCAATAATTAAAGCAGTGTGGTCTCAGTTTCAACGTTCCTATAGCTATGGCATTGTCCGAGCGGTTATAGAATGCCCGTTATTTTACTTCTAGCGCTGACGTTCTGTTTCATTCTCAAAAAATAAACATCAAGGCAGAGGTATGAAACTCAATCTAGGCTCGGTGTCAACAGAGATGAAAGAACCCGGAAGCAGCTTTAGATACATCACGCAGAACCGTCGGAAAAGTACAGCCACATTTTATTTTTGCTCCGAGAGTGAAGAAAACAAGGAACTACTCAGAGAAATACCTGTTTTTTGAAACTGAGAAAAAAAAGTGAATCCTGAAGCGGTCTTTCAGGATAATAGGAAGCGCGTTAATTTGTTTCACTAAATCCACCTGCAAAGATGGAGGCGCAGCCTTTCTGGTTCGAATCGCGCGAAATGAAAAACAATTTCAACCTTTCCCAAGGGCTCACTGAGCACTCAGAGAGGCGTGCAACGCTGATACGGCGACTTTGAGATACATATTTTTGAAAGCTTACGCCTCTCGTCGGTCTTCATTTCTCGTTTAATTCTTTCCGCGAATGCCAGGTACGGTCCAGTTCTGCTATCTCCAATTCCCCCTCCCTTTAAAAAGAAAAGGTGACTCAAAGGAAGCACAATAGGAAATTTAGTTATGCTTTTGCTTTTCTTAAATGAAAAGCCCGAGCGCGAGAGCAATTCTTGCAGAACGCAAGCAAGCAGCGCTCTGAATGCCGCTGATAGAGCGTAATTTTTCAGTTGTTTCTCCTTTCAAATGCATTATATGCATTGTATGTTATGCTTCGAGCCTGCTGTATGGATGGAGCCTTCTTCCTCTTCAACGTATGAATAGCATTCTGCGTAGCATAAAGCGAAAGGTAAACCTCTATATTACGTCTGACGGCGCCCCTTGCGTTAAGCTAGCGTCCTACGGTTTGACAAGTGCTATTCTTACTGCATATTGATGTGACTGTCTTTATTGACCATACAGCATACAAAACCCAAATCTTGTTGAAACTTTGTAATAAATTTTGCAAAGGCCTTTTACAAATATTGTGTTTACTAGAGTTTTGTTTGAACGATCGAGCTATGCAAGGTCTAGCAGGACGGGTGCCTCAAAGCAGTTAGTAGATGCTTTCAAACTATTACTGCTCTATTGAAAGTTACGGGCTAGAGTGGGGAACACCGTGATATCTTGTTACTTTGCGCTTCTTAAGTTTTGATCATGCAATCATATAAACTTGATATCTAGCTGACACGAGCCACTACATGTCTTCTAGAAGATAACGTATTGATGGTTAGAATAGCTTTTTCTGAGCAATAAAAAAAATTGCGAAGAGAGCCTTCGTGAAAAAAAAGCGGTCTAAAAGATGCGAAAATCTGGACCCCAAATTTTTTAAAACTATGCGACTCAGTTGGCCTGCCGTCCAAGATAAACATAATTGCTCAAATGCTACAGTTGGTTATCTGCCTTATCTTATGTCAAATTAATGTATTATAAGTTCTAGGATTCGAACAGGGAGCTATTTCAGCAGCAGGATACAAGTAAGGCAATACGCAAAATTCTGATGTTCTGGAGAGACTGAAGTAAAGGTAATGGTTTTGTTGCTTACTCTAAAACTTTACCTATGTTTTTACGTTATCCATAGCAGTCCTAACGTACAAATAGAAAGCCCTGTCTGAGGTCTAAAGGAGACAGGTCATGAAAAAAGCTATGGAGCAACGGCGCCGTGAAACGTTTCCGTGTTGCCATTGGCGGCCAGCACATTTAGTGAATTTCATCACAGTGCGGTCGCAAGAAGTGCAACTTTGTTTGTTAGCTGATATGTGGGAACAATAAAATCAGAAGGGTGATTTCAGATTTTTCCCACTCTCTATTTCTTCCGTGTTCTGTGATGGTGTTCGCAATTTGTCTCGAAAAGTGCCAGCGCCAACTGTTTTTTTCAACTTTTGTTAATCATCCTATTTTTGTAGATTTCTTTGAGAATATTAAATGTTTCTTGTTTATACGTGGTTCATTCTAATGCAGTTTATTCATTCCTCATGTCTAGCGCTCTTGGATGAAAACTTTTATGTTAGAATATTGTAAGCTACTGTGAGAGAAAGATTGAAAATATTGGCACATTCATCCGATGCATGGGAGTTCATTTAAAAATTTTCTATCGTTCGAATCGAGCAGTTAAGAGTGTTCGATGCGAACCAAAAGGGAACGATTTCGACAATAGCAAAAACGTTAATGGCAAAAAATACAAGCCTGCCACTGGAGATCTGCAGATATATTGATTCGTATAGTGCAATCTCACAACTATGAACTCTGACAACATTTGAAAAACTTGCGCTCCTAAACGGTTTCCTATTGAAAATTGCTTTTGTCCAGAATTGGTAAGTATGTTCTTGTTACATTTCAACGTCTTAATCTTTTTCAAACTGAAAAAAAAAATATCAGAATACGAAGAAGTTCCCTCCATCGATTTGCCGCTCCTTTTAGAGCCCAGTGTGCGCTTGTACCATGACATTGGGCTTCATTTAAAGAGAAAGGACACAAACAGTTATCCTTCATCCTAAGTCAATCGAAGCAGGTCAATGTCTTTGGAAAACAGCCGTTTGGCTTGACTAACAAAGTTGTATATTCGCTGAGGCTATAGGTCTATCTGAAAGTGATCTTCTAAACGCCCCTTGAAAGAGTTGTCCAAGTTGGGATTCGCCAGCGTTTATATGAAAGCAGCGCCAAGAACCAAGCGCGGCTGGTGCTGAGAGACACATCACAACAACACGGCCACCATAGCAGCTATGCAAATCTCCAACGTGTGTCGTTACATGATGCGCTACATGAAAAGAGAAACGTCAGCGAATTGGTAAGACATGTGGGATGGGTGAGCTCCATACTGACTGTGAGGATCCATGCACAAAATCGTGAAAAAATGACGGACAGCATACAAATGGCGCTTGAAGTGCGGAGAGCAGTAAAGATCTACTCGGACTAGCACTGTGGCATGCATCCCCTTTGGTCAGATGGTCTTCGTAGTTATCTGTGCAACGACCTCCGTCACTCAAGCCCTGAGACCCATTTGATAAGTTTTGTCCGGAAGCGATCGCGTGAAACGTGGTTCGTGGAGCACGAGCAAGCTGTTTGTTGAGAAGAGCTGGCATTTAGTAGACGTTCCCTTTTGATTGTTGCTCATAACGACAGGTTGCGGTTAAGGATCAACCGTGTTTTGACATAGTACACTGTGAACGAAGGAGTGAGCCTCACTATAGCAGCGATGAACTCAATGTACCAAGTGGTTCGCATCTTGAACACGTAGAGTATATATTATGAAGGCGGGCAGTGATCGATAGCTTAGATGTAGGAAGATCGTCTGTGTGAGACGAAGGTATAATCGGCACTTTCATGCGGGAGGAGTTACTACTTGGCTCCCCAGTGAGAGAGCACGGATTATCTTAGGCTTTCTCTGGGGTGGCGATTGATGAACGTCCCTAAGAAAACGCGCTTCAGCTTGATCGGCAGCTCGTCAACGACGACGGATTAGAAAATATGCTGTAGAGGTATGCAGTTGAACGCTATGATAGCCTCGACCTCAGCGAACCAAATCCCGAAGCTACGTGGCCGGAAATAATGGATAGGAGTCCAAATAACGACTGAGAGTGTGTTGTAACGCGTGGCCTGTTTCGATTAAGGCAGAGTCCTAAGCCTCACAAGGAAATGTAGATTTCTGCCAAAATTTTATCGGAGGCAACTTAAAGGGCCTGGTGTAGAAGCAGCTGATCGACCCGTCAGATGATACAGGCAGCCATGAACGTTCCCCAGTGCTTGTGCACCACTTATCTTCAACGCACGCTTGGGTGCATGTTGGTGCAACCGCAAGAAATCCGCCCCTGTTGCTCTCTTTCGGTCTTCAAGCGCCTTATAAAAATGATTGACGGACGACGCTTGCAGCGATTTATTATTTAGAATTTCGCATAGCGTTAGGAGTAGACCTGAATAGCGCTCCGTAGTTCTGGACGCGATGCCTTAGGTTGTCAAGTGCCATGTGCCGTTATCTCAAGCAGGTGCGCAGAAAGGTCGAGGAGTTGCAAGAAAACTTACTTGCGAGAATTATAGTTTGCTCTTGGTTAGAGAAAAAAAGTTTCAGAAGGTAACTGACAAATATGGTAAAGAAAAGTTTGCAATACTGGAGATGTCACCGCACTTACCCGCGAAAAAAAAATGCATCAAGCAGGAACGGTTTTGTCTCTAACAACATAACGGTTGTATCTCTAACAAGATAGTTCCCCATATTGCACTTTTCTTTATTTCTGAACACCGGAAAAACACTCTGCTTTTTTAGGATATAGATAGGCGCTAACCTAAAGTTACCTCTACCGCCCTGGACGAAACTTCCGCAGTTTCATCCTACCAAACTGCCTATTTTTCGTTTCATTCCACATCGTCTCGCTAGCTTTTTTTTCCTTCGCCACCCACCTTCCAAAGTTGTTCCTCGATTTGAGAAATGATCGCAGCGCTCCCGTCCCGAAAAAAAAAAAGAAAAATGAAAACAGCCGCCTAACAGCAGCCAACAACTAAAGAGTGAGACAAAACGAGAATGTAGGTAGATATTAGGGCCGACAAGAAAAAGGAACACAGAATTTGTATAGGCTGTTTCATGAAAGGCTGCTTCAGGTCGAAAATAAAACAAAAATATTGGAATGGTATGACTGTTGTCTGCACTTTCAATTCTATGTGTCTCTTCGTTCGGGGTTAATGCCTATTCACTCATCTATTGCCGTTGCGATAACAAAGCCGGTACGAGAACAAGTGAGAATGCAATAAAACTGAAAAAATAAAATTGTTATGTTGGATAATTTTTTTTAGATATTGCACCAATGGTATTCATTTTTCGAGCATTTTTAACATTACTCTTTTTTTTATTTCGAACCCCTTATTTCACGCAAGCCTCCCGGGTTTCCTGTCAGATGCCAGTTGTTCCAGTACTATTGTATAGTGGAACTGGAAACAACGTGGCACCGACATAAGAAGCGCTATAAAAGCTTCCATTGCAAATACATGACTGCTTCGAATCTCTCCCTACATTCCATCTGGCGTCAAGTGAATGTCTATTTCTAGCGCCACCTGGGCCCATGTCGAGCAAAGAGCTCGTTTCAGCGATTTTCGCCATAGATTATAATGCTACCACATCTTTCATTGCCGCCGAAATCATAAGCTTGGATCCCTTTCCTTCCGTTGAATTATTAGACTGCATATTATCCAACACACTGATACTATACCTACTCTAATAAACTGGAAAAGACAATGAGGAGTAACAGTATCAGGTTTGAACAGATACAAGCCGCCAAGTGACAAGCTTCAACGCGGTCTCGTTGTACATTATACATAAGTATTTACAAGCGGTAGCTTCAAAATAATAGAGGAATTTTTTTTAAGAACACAAACGTCGCGTCAAAGCGATAAGTCAATCTGTTTTTAGGTTTGAAAAGCACCAACGTCTCCAAGTTTCATATAGTGGATACCTACCTCACTTTCATGACACCAGTTTCTCGTTTTCGGCAATGAGAGGCAGAAATGCTCACGAGGGCAAACTCCTGTAATAGCGACATCGCGATGAGTCCGGGGCTCAACGGTTCTTTCTTTGGATGCTTGCGTCAGAGCATTGTGCTTTAAAAAATTGTTTGCAACATCTGTATTCTGTTGCCATCGACACGCTTCCTCGCCTATATGCCAGCTCGACTTGGACTGGCGACTTAAGTCATGAGAGGTGTAATCCATTATAGATATTTGTATCTAATAATATGAGTGGGAAAGATAAATAGATTATTGATAAGTTAAATGCACGTTGCAAATGGCACGCATGGGTGTGGGCTCATAGATAGCTGGAAAATGCATGTAAGTGTAGAAAAACTAATCCAACTCCAAAACTTATATAAAGCCGCTGCGGAGAAAATTGCAACGACACAATGACAGTCCTACTTCTCATCACTGTACTTGCTTGGTGCTTTAAGGTCACCTTGAAAATAAATATGATTTCCATCTGCGGTTGCAATTGTTTCTAGAGACTCCTGCGGCAACGACTACTAGACCTCACTAGCGTCTTTCAAACGAATCTCAATAGCCGCCCAACAATTTCTTCCCTGTCCGTACGGAAAGTACAAACACACTCGCGCTTCACTGAACTACTTTTCGCTGCAAGCAGTTTCTCTGAACGCCCGGAAAACCTAATTTTCCGACTCGGTACTCAGTCTTTGTCTAGTGTGAATAGCTCTCACGCTTCCAGAGCGGTCGACTTCTTGAGCCCATTCAATGGCTGGTCGCATTGAAACCATGAGGAATATGCAGTTTTACATTTTTTCTTCTTGAAAACGGTCTAATAGGTTTCCCGTGATGTCTTGGTGGTTTCCCAATCTGGTGCTCTAGTAAACTTTTGAAATGTCGCGGTGACATTTAAGGGTGTTTAGGGTGAAGCGGAACCAACGTCTATTTCCTGAAGCGCCGTATTTTCCATGCCTCAGGGCTAATATAGGCGCTCATCTTAGCCACTCAGAAGCCAAGCAAACATAAAGGCCGCATGACTGGTTTCCAAAAACACTTTCTAATTCATAATAGTGTCTGACACAAGGTGGCTACATAATGCTTGTGCACGTTGTCGTTTCTGAACCCAACGTGTCATCCAGGACGGGACCAAATCTACTGTTACATAAGGTGACTGCCAGCCTCCAATCTATAAAGCTCAGAAACATCAGCGACATGCACAAGTAAACAGAAGTACAAGCGTGCCTTTTTGAATAGTAGTCACTGCAAGAAGATTCAAGGCCCGATAATTTCACAATAACAAGTAGTACGCATATAAAGAAACCACACGCCTCTCTTGGGGAAGAAATCAGTTTTGTGGAAAATGAACAAAGGGGGTTGGTCGGGCTTTCATTGAACCCATTACCGCGCAGCATTGAGAAACCACTGGAGAACAACACAATTGCTGTAGAAGTGTAGGTATGTTTTATTAACTGTTCAGTTCTAGCTTTTGTTTCAGTGATGTTTTCAGACAAATTTTCATCCTCGATGAGTCATTAAAAAGGGTTTATATTACTGGTGGCGCATTTATTTTGGAGAAACGAAATAATAATCAGACTTTTCCGTACGCACTGGGCAATCTGCATTTGTTGACTGCTAAATTTTGTTTTGAAAAAAGAAAAAAACTCTCACATGTTCAAAGTGTTTCGGCTCTCGACTGCTCCTCATATTGACTACCAAGAGAATGAAAAAGCTCACAGAATAAAGCCGCATAAATCAGCCTTCGGCGAGTAATGTAGCACATTATACCGAAACGATGGTAATTGTGAGGCTGGTTTTAAGTCGCTTGCGAAAAGCGAAGCTAATCTCGCTCCTATAGTGGTAGGCTAGTCTTTGCAAGTAATCGCAACAGTTGCGGCTCCCCTCTAATTAATTTCGCATTCCCATCTGCAACCTCAAAAACGTGCTGCTTGTTTGCCCCGCTCTAACAAGCCCAATGCATTGGACGTGGTATTGGGGATTCATCGACCAGGCCTCGGGAGAGTTCATCGACGTGCTCCCCTTCATTTTCTTCTCTTGAGACACGTCTTTACACTGCCACGCTAACTCCCACATCCTTCTGAGACACTTATTGACTTCTCGCAAGCCAGGAGCAGCGGCCTGTGTTTTCGCAATACAGTACGTCTCCGCCAGTGACGCTCCTCTCTTGTTGTTCTCGCTCCCAGAAACTCCCGTCGACTGGTTTCTGCAGTGGATGGAAGTGTCGTGCAAACACGCCCATCTCTCGTCTCCTGACGAGGGGACGTGCTCGTGCGATCACATCGTGCAACGCCTTTCCATAGACAGTGGGATGGGGAAACATGTGTGTCACGCGGCCTCCGGGAGTGATGCAGGGCGGTGTCTCAAGTGCATTCTTTTTTGCGCATGTTTTTCCTCCTATGAATAAGCCCATTCTGGCCTTATTTTCCGCTATTTGGTGTATTATCCTCGCATTTCTTTTCCTTTTCTTCGGGTGTTTTTGTTACGATGGTTTCGAGTAGGCTAGGCTACGAATTTTGAGCTGATGCGAACTGGCCACTTTGGGAGGCACAGTTTTGCGTCAAGATCGACGAACAGCGCCCAGGCTGCTTTAGCAGGGACGAGTCATGATCTGCGAATTCACTTGAGAACGTACGTTTTTTTTATTCCTTGTAAAGAGTTTTATTCGCACAGCCATTTACACCTACGGATTCCTGAAATCCCGGAATGAAATTCAGGATTATGAGCCACTGGGTTCTATATCCTTCGAACTAGTAGCGAGAGCTCCATGTATAGTGCTTTTTTAGCTGCTCCAGCGTTTGAATAATTTAATGCACACTGCGGATTTATTTTTTTGTTCACTTCGCTCATTATGTCATTACACAGCTCACCTGAAATGATTTCGCACCACATATCCCGCTTCTTGTCCTTCACTCCCTACAGAGCAGATACGACGATTGTTTAGATGAAGGACGGTGATATTTTGTTTGTAAACTCCTTCTTCCTTTTTCGCACTTCTATAACATACATTAAACCGCCATTACCAGTCATGACACCGGATTTTGTTTTTATACCAGAGCTTCAGGAAATGACAGAACAAAACAAAACTGCGAAACAATTATTTATTGTTGTAGTTTTAAAGTTGTTACACCAAACACTAGTGTAGTTGCTATAGCTGATTGCGTAAATGGTCAGATATATCGAACCCGTTGAAACCCTTTTGCTGTTTATTTTTTCAT
The DNA here is from genome assembly GCF_055824585.1 of Amblyomma mixtum. Taxonomy (NCBI): domain Eukaryota; kingdom Metazoa; phylum Arthropoda; class Arachnida; order Ixodida; family Ixodidae; genus Amblyomma; species Amblyomma mixtum. The sequence goes on along the minus strand of NC_143020.1, from coordinate 59,795,957 downwards.
TGTGAAGTTGCCTGTGTTGCACAGTTGGTCTTACTGGGGCGTATCCCGCTCTATACTCGAGATTGAGTGACCTAGAAGTGGCCTTCAGAAGCGGACTTTGGCAATAGTGTTGGAGTATAGGGGAAAGTGCAGTGCATTTTTTGATCGGTGCAGATTGTGGTCTACATCGCATAGTTTACTAGACAGTGTAGTGCTCAAGTAACGTCACGGTGTAAAGAAGGGCGTTTTGAGAAAGTGTACTGCATAGCCACTTCGTAAAGTCTTCCACATAACATCAACGAATGAGCCTCTTTTTACATGTTGTTTTCAAGAAAGTGTACTGCATAGCCACTTCGAAAAGTCTTCCACATAACATCAACGAATAAGCCTCTTTTTACATGTTGTTTTCAATACACTTATGCATATAAAAGCATTCTAGAGTTTTACAGCAATAAAAAAACCAGTGGCCTTCCAGCACCTTCGGAAATTGGTTTCGGAGCGTTGCACGCCTAGAAAGGCCTAGTTGCGCCTTCTTACCATTGACATCTTTTTCCTAGAGTATGAAAATATCTTGCAGTCACGGTACTATTTTTCTCCAGCTTTTTTTTTTTAATGATTGTACGAATATTTACTCTCTTGCTTTAAAGCCTTAAACAATAAAGAGCGGGAACTCATCGCAGATCAAATGAAGTTGTCTAACGACCAGACAGGCGGTTCCAGGTGAAAAATATCTGAAGAATATTCGATCACATTTAGCAAAAGCGACAAAGAACCCTGTTCGGAATGCATTGACTGAATTTAACAGCGAGACCGAGCGGCAGTCTACTGTATTTGCGAAGAGAAGCCTGAGAAGCCAAGGTCAGAGAACGACACGCGACAGGCTTATGCTTTTATCCCATTATGAACGTGCCGGGACGAAAGACAGAAGACTATTTACTATTTATTTATCTGAAATCCACAGCGCCAGTCGGAATTGCAGTGCCCGTCCCTCATAGCCTGAGTTGCTTCGGGACGTTAAACCCCAATAAACCAAACCAATTGAAGTGGGGGCAGGAGTTACAAACACAAAAGTGTAGAGCACAATGAAAAACGCGGTCACGTACACGTAAAAGAGAAACACAAAAACAAATCTTTGGGAGAATGGTTTTCAGATCAGTTAAAGAAAGACACGAACACGCTGTCATCACTACACTGAAATGGCATTAGATCCAGCACGAAATGGGAACACTCGGATGCGCTTACATAATAAGTGGGAGACAAGGCTGTCACCAAAATTAATTAAATTACTTTTGTTTTCACCTTTTATGAAAGAGTACTTTCACAAGGTCTCCGAAGTTCCTCAAAGTGCACTTTCGTTCGTAGCTACTTGAACTAGAAGATTCAAATCGTCTATTGCATGCACTAAGGCTTTGCCTGTGTGTGTGGAGGGGGGTGGGGGGATCTGCAACATAGTGTATGCACTCCTATTCCGGTTCTAACGCTTGCAAATAGGGAACAGGGTAGCATGATGACTTGACGAGCGAACCGGCAAGGAACAGTGAAAACAGCGCGAAAACGGCACAGAAACACTCGTGTACATGAACACCACTGAGAGCTTTGGGTATCCTGTCCTACTTTTCGTTTTTACGATATGTGAGTGCGTTAAAATTGCACGTCGTCTGAGCGCATGGAGTATGAACACGATGACGCTAACACATCACCTGAGGGTACTTGCACGTTCCAGTAGTTTTATAAACCATGTGAGCACCAGATCATTGATATGCATCTCGCAAGTCAATGTTTTAGTAGCCTTCTGCTCTGGCTTGTCGGTGATCAACGTGGAACCCGAAGCGTTCCTAAGCTCGAAATTAATGCATCAGTTTCTTTATGTGCGCGCAAACTCGCAGATAGAGTGTTTCACGGCTCTTCCGCTTATAAGCTCATTAATAAGTAGGCTTCAGAAAGTGTAAATTTTTCAAGACTTCTTTTTTCTCTCGGAATCGCATTTTTTTATTATACTTCAGCTATATTTTTTTTTGCATTCTGATGAAAGTACTTAAATTGTTTATGGGTGTTAGCTTTCGAAAGGGTAGAATCAGCGCTTCTTTACTCTCAGTGCAAGATTATTGCACATAACTTGAAATTATCGACTTTCCCATTTGAACTTTACATGCATTTCCATGTTGCACTAGAAACACTTACAACCCTTAAGCTGGTGCTATTTAATTAGCTTTGTCGACTCACAGTGAGAGAGAGGAATAGCTCCAGCCTTTAAATGAACGCTGCGCAGTAATTTTTCGAGGTAGCACTATGTTGTGCAGCATTTGCGCGTATTTCAGATTTAAAACATATTTTATCTACTTATCAACAAATTAAACTTCAATTAACCTATAGTCATAGCGCCACTCGCAACATACACCGAAGCGCACGATAAAGCTGCCGTGTGCCTGTTGCACGGGACGAAAAAATGTTACTCTTTTATAAGGAAGCCAATTTGTTCCCTGATACATGGTCTCTGTCACTCCCTCAGACAATGAAAAAGCAAAAGTAGAGTAAGCATGGAACGGACTGCGAAAGCTCACCTGATAAGAAACAGTGACGCATCCGTCAAATGGCACAACCCACACTCCACGTTGACGAGCCCAGCATCATGCGTCATCAATCCTGTCTGGAAAATCATTGAGTATCCATGGGTGCCGGTGGTCGCCGCGTGCTCACCACAGTGTTACATGGCAGCCAACCCTGACGGCTAACCGAAGTCGACTCTTCATTTCACCACGTATCCTGTCGGACATCCGGGGTTGCCCATGCATGCGTGACCGCATTCCTAGCCTGTCATGCGGACGAGCCTACGAGCAGCAGCGAACAGATGCAGAGAGCTGTACGCGCGCTTCGAACCCTGCCGGCTGCCGGTTAATTTTGGCACCGGAGCGCGGGCTCCCGAAGCGCCCGGAAAAAAAGCGCCGATGCTGGCGCCCCCTGGAGAGGAACGGAGAGGAAGACGTCGCGCGCTAAGGCGAAGGGGAGTGTTCCCGTTGTCGCGCCGGCTCTTCCTTCCTTCCTGACCCGTTCTCCCTCTTCCCCTTTTCCCGTCTGGCGGCGTGAGAGATAGTAGAGACGCGGCGACGCGACGGCCCCCTTCTCGATTCCGAGTGAAGCATTATGTTTGCTGGAGTGATGGTTCAGCGTTTGAGTACAGAATATGGTTACACAACAGTGTCGAGCTTTGAGGGACACGTCGCATTAACGTGATCGGACACGGCCGCCACTGAGATGACGGGACTAAATTCGATAGTTTACAGTACAATAAGAGAGCAGCTAGCCGAAATGGGAGTAATTGAAGGTGATCGGAAGAGCCCTCTGCTCTGCTATGAACGCCCCTCTGACGTTCACAATTGTGAATGAGTTCACGAAGCGGTACGAGCCGCCTGCAAATATCTTATTATCCAATGCGCTTACAGGGACTTGTGACAGAAATGTCATGTTTTTGGTCATTAGGGCACATTGTGGAAGGATACTTTATCTAGCCTTCACACCTGAAGCTGTTCTGGTCCTTTTCATCTGACCCTGACCTCAATAGAATGAACAAGAATTCAAAGACTCACGTCAGATTGCAGGATGGAACTCAACTACCATGTTTGACGCCACAGCTAGAAACTTGGCTAGCACCTTCGCACTTCTCTGGTAGCCTCCATCGTTTTGGGCTTTAGATACGGAAGCCTTGTATGGGCAGAATTTGCATACAATTGCATCATATAAAAGTGGTATTACAGGGAAGTCTCGCTGTACTGCAGTTCAGTTACTGGACGATTTTAGAACCGGCGCAAGAAAGAAGATATCATTTGGCGGAAGTAGAGCATAGCGCTAGTTTATGCGAACGAAAGTGCTGTTGCTGTGTGCACACATTAGCACTGACGTGCATCTGTGGTGGAAGTTCACACTCGCATTGTAAATAGTGAATCGCGTAGTATCACCTTGAAGCATTCACTTTGCGAACACATGGACTCTTTGCTAAACAAGCGCCAGAAAAAAAGCGATCAGCAGGTATCAAAGTCAACCGCCCCAAGAGCCGAAGCACTCACTCGATATGGCTGGGGGGGGGGGGGGGGGGGGGGGAGTGAATAAGGCGATGGCTATTGGTCGGTGCGGATGATGAAGCGTCGTCTTTTTGTAATGTAAAAATGACAACGACTGAGTCCAGCCCTACTATTCCGCGTTGGTCTACGAGCCAAGAGCCTTCCTCCGAGTATTGGCATAGTGTGACAAAGACAAACACAACGCATAAACCGCGCTGGCAGACGGTGTGCCCACTTAGACCAGCCCAAGCGAGCTGCTTTAGCGTTTCTCAGCTTATCGCCGTACCGGCCAAGTTTGCCGCCGTTTCTAAAGGCGCTTTGTATGCACAGCATGCGTACAAGGACAAACGATACAGCACTCTGTGCGTTACTACGTTTGTGACCGCCGGTACGAGGTTTGTGTTCTTCCATGATTCTGACATCATAGCACACCCCGGCACAAACAACCCAAAACTGAAACGGCTCGGTAGAAATAATGCAAAACTAAATTATTTAGTTTTATTATATTGCTACGGGTCGACTCAGAGACGATGAGGCAGACGAAGTGAGAGGGCGCTTGGCGCGTGCGCGGGCTCTGAATCCTGTGCAGTGGCCTGTGTCTTGACGTCCGGTGCGCCCTGTGCTTGTGGTCTGTTCAGTGTGAGTGCACCAGTGTTCTGCGGGCTGTGAACGCCTCCTGCCACGTAACATCTCTTGGTGGAGGTGAGGACTTTCCCCTTCCTCTCGTTCTGGCCTATTCCATCACGGAGCTTCGCAGCGGTCGCTACACCGGGACCGCTACAATGACGCAGCCCGGCGACTCGCCAAGTCCCACTGCCACTACATTCATGGTCATGGCTCATCCCCGTGACCCCAACATCTTCTCCGGTGCCTCAACTGAAAACGTCGACAGATGGATCTTGATGTATGAACGCGTCAGCGCCCATAACAGGTGGGACCCCACCGTCATGCTGGCCAACGTCATTTTCTATTTGTCTGGCACAGCGAGGCAATAGTACGAAACCCATGAGGACGAATTAACGAGTTGGGACACCTTTAAAGAAAAGCTTCGCGCTCTCTTCGGACCTCCAGATGCTTCGAAGCTCGCAGCCCAAAAACATCTTGACTCGCGTGCTCAGTCCACCTGTGAAAGTTACATCACGTATATTCAAGACGTCCTTGCCTTATGTCACCAGGTTGACAACTCCATGTCGGAATCGAAAAAGGTGGGCCACATCCTAAAGGGGATCGCGGACGACGCTTTTCATTTACTTCTCTGCAAAGGCAGTGATACCGTGGATGCCCTTATTAAGGAGTGCCGTCTCTTCGAGCAAGTAAAGAGCCGGCGCATATTTCCACAATTTCAGACTTCCCCATACGGCCGCCACATCTTCGTGTGTTTTGCAGCAGCCGCCAACTAGCCCACCTCCCACTTCGCCTCTCAACATCAACGACACAGTCACCCGGATCGTTCGCCGCGAAATGGAGGCCTGTGCACCTGCGGCCCTCCAACCTACCATCCCCAGTCACCCCTTGCCCGATGTGTCCCTTATTCAAGCCGTCGTACGAGAGGAACTCGCAAATTTGAATCTCTCACCTGCCATCTGTTCCATCGGGAACTCTAGCGTCCGGCCTCCAACCAGGAATGCTTACCGTCCCAGTGCTCCGAACTTTCGTCGCTACCGAAATCCAGCAGAGTGGCGCACGCCTGATGATCGCCCCATATGTTTCAATTGTTCCTGTGTCGGCCACATTTCCCGGCACTGCCGCAATAGATGGTTTCCGACTCCTCGCACCGAGCTCTCCTATGACAACCGTTCAGATATTCCCCGCCGTTTTCCGCCCCGACCACCTCATGACCAATCAGATTCGGCCAACGATCTCACCAGCTCCCGACCACGTCGTTCTTCCCGCTCTCCATCTCCACGAGGCCGTCGTTTCCGATCCCCGCAGTCCCTTCGATCCTCGACTGCAGCCTCATACGACCGCTCTGACTTGGAAAACTAGCTGATGCAGCTCCCGGAGGTGACGCTGCATCCACGACCAGGCCCACAAATCCTCTACAGACCTCCCACTTGAACCAACTAGACGTTTGTGTTGATGGTGTTCCCGTGCGTGCGCTTGTCGACACTGGAGCGCACATCTCTGTCATGAGTGCACAACTTCGTCGTCGTTTACGTAAAGTTCTCACGCCAGCTCGGTCTCGAGTGCGTGTCGCGGACGGCGGAACAGTTTGTGTTGACGGACTCTGCACTGCACGCGTTAGTGTTGCTGGCCATGACCTTCCGGTGCAGTTCAATGTTTCGACCCCTTGTGCTCATGACCTCATCCTCGGCCTCGATTTCCTATCAGAACACTCCGCCCTGATAGACTGCTCGCACGGCATCCTACACCTCGATCTCCCAGCCATCGATCCTGAACCCTTGCCTTCTCCCATACTGTATTCGCCCGACCAAGTTTCTCTGCCCTCCCTAGCCGCCTTATTCGTTACCCTACGTCCTACCTCATCAGTCGCCGATGGTGACTACTTAGACGCCCCTATTTCAGATGTCTTGCTGCACCGCAACGTTGCACTGCCCCATACTGTCGCTACAATCAGGGGAAACAGTGTGTCACTTCCGTTAATCAATTTCAGCTATTCAGCCCAAGTCCTTCCACCTGGCATATGCGTGGCAACGTTCGCACCTATTGGCTCCTGCCAAGTTGCCCCATTGGACACTGCCCATGCATCAGCTCCTGCAGACCCTGCTCACGATCCCACTTCGACTGACGCGATCACGGCAATGATGCCCTCCGATTTGCTCCCTGCCCAATCTTCTCAGCTGCGTGCGCTTCTCGAGTCCTATTCCGACATCTTCGACCTCCATAACAGCGCCCTCGGCCAAGCTCTTACCGTTACGCACCTCATCGACACCGGCGATGCTCCTCCTATCCGCCGCCGACCATACCGGGTCTCCCATGCCGAACGACAGGTAATCCAGGCGGAAGTGACAAAAATGCTGGAGAAGAACATCATTGAGCCCTCTCACAGTCCTTGGGCTTCGCCCGTCGTCTTGGTCAAGAAGAAAGATGGCTCGTGGCGCTTTTGTGTGGATTACCGTCACTTGAATAAGATCACTAAAAAAGATGTCTATCCGCTTCCTCGAATCGACGATGCCTTAGACTGCCTCTACGGAGCCAAATTCTTCTCCTCCATAGACCTCCGATCTGGCTATTGGCAAATTGCTGTGGATGACCAGGACCGGGAGAAGACTGCGTTTGTTACTGCTGATGGCTTATATCAGTTTAAGGTTATGCCTTTCGGCTTATGTAACGCCCCAGCCACTTTCGAGCGCATGATGGACTCCTTGCTGCAAGGATTTAAGTGGTCCACTTGCCTGTGCTATTTAGACGATGTAATTTTGTTTTCGCCCTCGTTTTCGTCCCACATGGGCCACCTTTCACAAGTTCTTTCCCTCTTTCGCCATGCCGGGCTGCAGCTCAACTCTTCAAAATGCCGTTTCGCGCGTCGCCAGCTCAATATATTAGGCCATGTCGTCGATGCTACGGGGGTTCGTCCCGATCCAGACAAGATCCGAGCAGTAAAAGACTTCCCAGTACCCCGTTCGAGCAATGACGTCCGAAGTTTTTTGGGCCTTTGTTCTTACTTTCGTAGATTCATTCAAGATTTTGCCGACATTGCTCAGCCGCTCACCGATCTTCTTAAAAAGGATGTTAGTTTTCCTGGGGGTCCTCCCAAGACCAAGCATTTGCCCACCTTATAAGAAAGCTTACCACTGCACTGGTCTTGGCACATTTCGATGTGTACGCTCCTACGGAAGTCCGTACTGATGCTAGTGGCCATGGCATCGGTGCAATCCTTTCCCAGCGTCAATGTGGCACACATCGTGTAATTGCCTATGCTAGCCGTCTCTTATCCCCTTCCGAGAAGAACTACTCCATTACCGAAAGAGAGTGCTTGGCCCTCGTCTGGGCTGTTGGTAAATTTCGTCCCTACCTATATGGCAGGCCATTCACAGTTGTGACAGATCATCACGCACTGTGCTGGCTTTCTTCTCTGAAGGATCCTATCGGTCGCCTCGGTCGTTGGGAGCTACGACTCCAAGAATATGACTACGCTGTGATATACAAGTCTGGCCGGTTGCACAAAGATGCCGACTGTCTCTCTCGTTACCCTGTTGCCCACTCTAATACTGTGACGAGCGCAAGCACCATTGACCTGTTCTCTGTAACTCCGTTTACAGCTATCGGCGAAGAACAGCGTCGGGATGCGGAGCTTCTCTCCATCATCGATCGCCTAACGTCCGCCCCAACCGACCCTTCACTGAACCGCTTTGCTCTCGTTGATGGTATTTTATACCGCCGGAATCTTCAACCAACTGGTCCTGACCTTCTCCTCGTCGTCCCGAAGCACTTACGAACAGTCGTTCTCCACGAACTTCATGACCTCCCGACTGCTGGCCATCTAGGCGTTACTCGCACGTACGACCGCATCCGCCGTCGGTTCTTCTGGCCTGGCCTCTACCGCTCAGTGCGCCGTTACGTTGGTGCTTGCGATGAGTGTCAGCGTCGCAAGCGCCCTGCGTCTGCTCCCGCTGGCTTTCTTCAGCCCATTGACATCCCTCCGGAGCCGTTCTACCGTATCGGCTTGGACCTTCTCGGCCCATTCCCTGAGTCCACTTCTGGGAACAGATGGGTTGCAGTCGCCACAGATTATGCCACCCGGTACGCGATAACGCGTGCGCTCCCCACGAGTACTGCCGCTGATGTCGCCGACTTTCTTCTTCAGGACGTCATTCTTCATCATGGAGCACCCCACCAACTGCTCACTGACCGTGGCCGCACCTTCCTTTCCGCAGTGGTAAACGACATTCTTCGCACGTGCTCAACTAAGCACAAGTTGAGGACCGCTTACCACCCCCAAACTAATGGCCTCACTGAGCGACTCAATCGGACGCTCACCGACATGCTCGCCATGTACGTCTCCTCTGATCACCGAGACTGGGACGTCGCACTCCCATACGTTACATTTGCATATAACTCCTCCCGCCACGACACTGCCGGATACTCTCCGTTTTACCTCTTGTACGGCCGTGAGCCTCAACTGCCGCTTGACACATTGTATCGAACGTCTCCTCCCGCACATTCTGAATACGCCCGTGAAGCCATTGCCCATGCTGACCATGCTCGCCAAGTCGCCCGTTCCCGCTTGCAAGCCTCCCAAGCTTCTCAGCAAGAGCACTATAACCGCCGCCACCTGGACAGTGCCTTCTTGCCTGGGTCCCTTGTATTGCTCTGGGTGCCTTCTCGCCGTGTAGGGCTCTCGGAAAAGCTTCTTTCTCGATATGTGGGCCCGTATCGCGTGCTGCGCCAAGTCACAGCCGTCACATACGAGATTGAGCCTGCCTTCCCCGAGTGCAATTCCCGTACTCCACCCTCCGATATTGTGCACGTGTCGCGCCTTAAGCCCTACCACCTACCCTCTTCTGACACTCTCTGAGCCGCACCGCGACGATGCTTTCACGCCCGGGGGTCATGCTACGGGTCGACTCAGAGACGATGAGGCAGACGAAGTGAGAGGGCGCTTGGCGCGTGCGCGGGCTCTGAATCCTGTGCAGTGGCCTGTGTCTTGACGTCCGGTGCGCCCTGTGCTTGTGGTCTGTTCAGTGTGAGTGCACCAGCGTTCTGCGGGCTGTGAACGCCTCCTCCCACGTAACAATATGAACCGTGGAGCACGTATCATACATAGTGGAGGAAAATGCAACGCTAAAACGTAGAAAGCGCTAACCAGAAACTTAGTGCCGGCGCCCACTTATGAGGCATGGCTGTTCTCTGGGATGAAGAACTCGACGCGCTAATTTATTCCCACTATCTGTACTGCACATTCATTAGGCTGCATCCGAGGATAATCAAAGTGGAGTACTCCTTAGCAGACTGAAGAAACGTCCTCATGACCAGCAAGGCCTCGACACTTGCGACACAGCCTTGCTTTCCCCTGACATAGACAACGAGTAGGCAATTGCAAGAAAGCGGAATGGTAAAATTAACGTTTCGTCTACTCTTATCGTCGCTGGAGAAACCTGACTAATTATGCAATTACAAGCAATTCTTATATTCTGAACGAATCCCTCTCTACTCTGCTATGCGTCAAGATATTATTCTGTCCACCACGCAGCACATAGCTGTAATCGTGCAAGAACCCTCTTGTTCAGCCATTACACTTCGTAAATCCTGTCTTAAAGAAAAAAAAATTGCAAAACTACTTCCCCTGCCTCTGAAGATATCCTACATTCGGTGCGCAGAGTCATTGCAGTTCACAGCCCGTGAACGCAGGAACGCAAAATCTCGTCTCTCGAGTGCATTGTAGGGATCCTCTGTTTGGACCCTTAAGCCGGAGCTTACTTTTCTCTCTAAAAGATTGCTTCGCATATCAGTGCGGCATTTTAGAGATTATGGGTTATATTTACTGTCGTTGTCACGCCATGATGCTCAAAATTTTCATATGCAAGCGTACCGTCGTGAGCTTTATGAAAGGGAACAAGCCAGCGCGTGGCAGATAGAATGGAACCCAACTTGTGGCGATACGCGGTGGCCGCTTTCAGAAACGAAGTGGGATGGGAGGTACAATCTGCCAGAAGCAGGCAATGCAGCAGAGTCATTTCCATCACGCTGCGAAACGCGGCCGCGCGTATCGCCCCAAGCACGGTTTGAGACTATCTGCCACGCACTCCAGCGCTCCCGCATTCTCTTTCATAATGCTTGCGACAGTACATGGCGAACTTCCTATCATCCCTGCCCTCCCTTACTGCCGGAAGCAGGTTTTCCCGGTAATATTTGTGAATATGAACGTTGTGTCCATTGTTTTCGTTGACATTGTTCCCCCCTTTTTTCATCTAGAATAAAGGTTTGCATTTGTGGCAAGCTTTGCCTCTTCTTTGCTAAATTTCTGGAATTCTTTTGACGACATGCAGAATTGTGATGGTAGTGTTATCCTACATATTTCATCGGTCTTCACTCCTTTCCCTGAAATGCACAATTTCAGGGCCTTCGGGGCCATATTACGAGAAATCAGGTCATTTCCTTACCCAGCTCTAAAAACGACACTATATTTTTGAGCAAAATATACATTTTGCTTCATGATTCATTTGCATTTATTTTATACCTAGACAGTACTTTATTTGGAGTCCTAAGAGCCGAGTTCGACTCCGAGGACTGTGCTTTGTTAGTTTATTGTTTTTTTTTTACCTGAGTTAGCTCAAAACAGTCCGAAAGTATGAAAAATGGCCTGCATAATGCAGCTCATTTAAGAGGTCTGCCGTAATCTCGCGCTCTACAGAAAGAAATGTACTGGTACCGTAACAATCTGTGGGAAAGAGAGGGAGATAATACTTCCTCGCCCATTACCTCCACACAACACCGGCTTCTCTGCCTCCAACAGCGACGCGCACAGGCCCCGTAAGCCGGCTTAGGAAGCGGCGTCATTATGCGCCCCAGTAATGAAGGCTGGTTCTAAGAATTCAGCCGGCGTTCTGTCATTTGAAGCTTCTTGATTAGCACCGGTAACCTTGTAGTCGTGTCATAATCACCGTGATTACACCGCCTTACCTGCTGCGCTACGGTACTGCTGGTGTCCTTGGTAATTACAGATGGACGAAGGACAAACACTTAACCGCTGGTTACGAGCCCGGGAATGTTTTATTCAAATAACCGGCGCCGCGCCACTGTAGTTTGTAGTCTAGAGATGGTTGTCAGGACACACGCCAAGCGAAGACAATGCTCGGGCATAGGACCCTCAGGAATTGAGGAGCTGCTATGCTCTCGCTAGGTGAGAGGGCGTTGACCGACGACTGCAAGGCTTGGGGTGTGCAGTGTACAAGCCTCGTTAAAGAGTACTACTTAACGTTAAGAATCTCTATGCATGAAGATATAACCACTGAATAACCGGTCAACTGTTCTGTGAAAGGTATTTGAGGAAAAGGAGCAATGGAAAATTTTTAAAATTCATGAGGCTATTGCGAGTGATGAGTCTGTAGAAGGACCGAACACAATGCATTAGCAGCGTCTCAGTTTCTGTATATATATATTGAATGGTGATTTTGGATTATTACAGTGAAGCTCCTTAACGTTTGAGAGGCTTGTAGCCCGCCGTCAGTAATATCGGTAAGAAATAATATATATATATATATATATATATATATGCATATTATTTCTTACCGATATTACTGATATATATATATATATATATATATATATATATATATATATATATATATATACCGGGTGTTTCTTTTTAGAAGGTCCAAAATTTTTAAGAAAAGGTAAATTGCTTTAGATTTATTTTAGCACTGGAGCTATACTGGAGGCTACGGCGGGCGCCAGGCAAGAGGAAAACTGCTGTAATTAGTTCGCTGATTAACTAAATATGTTAATTAACTTTTCTAATTTTTGTATTAGGGGATATGTTGTATTCGCAGAATTGGAGATCGTCCTCTAAACAGTCCAACCGAGAAAAAACAATTTTAATTAAAAATTTTTCGCGCACGTTACGAGGCGCGAAAAATTCACCCTGGTAGGCATCTTCACACCGTACGCAGCGGCGGGAGCGCCTCTGACGTAGATCACTCCGCCCTGTGCTTTGCGTCACGCGTCCCGGGCTGGCGGCCTGCGCTATCGCTGCTTATCTCGCTTCGCTCCGCGGCCTCACGGAATGCCGCGCTGGAACAAAAACGCATTGACACAAAGTGCAGGGCGGAGCGAGCTACTTCACAGGCGCTCACAGACGCTGTGTTACAGTGTGAAGCTGCCTACTAGGGTGACTTTTTCGCGCTTCGTTACGCGCGGAAAAAATTTTTCCATGAAAATCTTTTTTTTTTCTGGACTGTTTGGAAGACGATCTCCAATTCTGCTCAAACAACATATCCCCTAAAATAAAAATTATAAAAGTTAATTAACGTATTAAGTTAATCAGCGAACTAATTAAAGTAGTTTGCCTGTTACCTGGTGTCCGCCGCAGCCCTCAGTATAGCCCCAGGGTTAAAATAAATCTAAAGGAATTTACCTGTCTTTAAAAATTTTGGACCTTCTAAAAAAAAACACCCGGTATATATACAGGGTGTCCCAGCTAAATGTAACCAAGCTTTTAAAAAACACGGGGTGTCCTAGCCGTGTGAAACCAAATGAGGGTTGTTTAGAGTCGCGTGACCTAGTCTGCAGTATTTTTTTCGTTCTTCAAGGTTGAATAATTAGTGAAGCTTAATTAACTAACTTTTTAATTATTGACTTGAGGAACAAAGTGTCATTCGAAAAGTTGTAGATCGCTTTGAGAAACAGCTTACTGAAACATTTGCAGCAAAGTAATACTTACGTATAGTAGTTTTTTTACCGGCCTTTAACCATAACCCGCACAATAAGAAAAAGCTTCCACATGACAACTGTGCCACTTCAACGTCCCAAGACGCGCCTTAAAGAATAAAACCCATTTTTTCTGAAGTCCTCTCCTCGATGAGACTTTGGGTGCACATCGGGGCAGAGAAGTGAGCGAGCAGCTGGTCACGTGACAACTTTCTTCTAAGGCCAATAAATGAAGCTACGTAAATCGTAACTTGACGGAAATAGCACTACTAGCGGTTTTTTGAGGTGATCTAAAACTTTTGCATTAACACTTTCTTCCTGAAGTGAATAATTAAAAAGCTGGCTAATTAAACTTAACTAATTAATTAACTTTGAAGAGCGAAAAAAATACTCAAGACTAGGCCACGTGACTACGAACAACTCCGAGTTGGTTTTACTGGACTAGGACACTTCGCATTTTTTAAAAGTTTGGTTACATTTAGCTGGGACACCCTGTATATATATATATATATATATATATATATATATATATATATATATATATATATATATATATATATATATATATATATATATATATATATATATATATCGCACCATTCTAATAGCATAACTTTTTAAGGAAATCGTTTTTTTCCTTTACTCTTCCCGTTTATTACTTTACTCCAGTTTATTTGCTGACGATTGTGTAATTTACCGCCCAATCACTAACAGTACTGACGCGGGCATTCTTCAACAAGATCTTAACCGAATCCAAACTTGGTGCGAACGTTGGCTAATGTCTCTCAATATTTGCAAAACATGTTTAATCTCATTCCATCGTCGGCAGATGCGTACTCCTTCTAAATACACTATTTTCGGTTCAGAAGTGTCGTCCGTCTCTTTCTGTAAGTACTTGGGTATTACTGTAACGGAAAACCTAACATGGTCATCTCATATCCCGAACATCGCTAACGAAGCTAATCGTACCCTTGGTTTCATACGGCGCAATCTACATTTTGCCGCCCCATCCATTAAATCATTTGCATACATAGCTTTTGTCCGTCCTAAATTAGAATATGCTTCGGCAATATGGGATGCTCACCAGTCTAACCTCTCTTTAACCTTGGAAAAAATACAAAATCAAGCTACCCGCTTCATTTATTCTGACTATTCGTACTACACTAGTGTGTCTGCTTTAAAATCTAGAGCTAACTTAGCCAGCCTTGAAACGCGACGAAAAATTTCTCGATTGTGCCTCTTTCACATGTTTTATCATTCATCTTTAGGAGAATCGGTCATATCACCTGCTTATCGCCTCTCAAGCCGTATTAACCACCATAAGGCCGTCTACGTCCCCACCGCAAGAACCACCGCTCATTCCCGATCTTTTTTCGTCACGTCATCCCGGGACTGGAATGATCTACCACAGGACGCCGTGCATCACATCAACGCCATCCATTTCAAGAACGCTATCAAGAAAATAGTTGAACTGTCATGCCCATCGCTCTTTAATGCCCCATACGAGGGGCCTTTGAGGTATCAAATAATAAAAAAGTATGTCTTCTTTCTCTGTGAATATGCTTTAACGACCGTGCTGCCTTCACGTATATCAAGTGTCAAGCGCGTATGCTGAGCTCACTCTTTCAATAGTAGGCACTATGCCTTGTGGCCGTTTACCAGCGAGGTGCGAGAAGATGCTGATGCAAAATACGTGATAAGTGAACTACCTATTGCCATTTTTGTGCCTCAGGTCACATTAACAGTGGGCTGCTAAGACCCACTGCGTGGTGATGAGAGACCTGCCCACAAGTCACCCCTGCGAACGCAGCAATCACTTGAGAGCTGTGGCCCGAATTTTGAGAATTGGAAAAATTATTTTGCAAAATTATTATGGATAATGGACTGGACATACGTGACCTGGTCATGTAAATAGCGGATGGATTTTTTTCAGTGCGTTTTTACTGTCATAACATCTACTTTATTTTAACGTAAGTGTAAGCTTCCTCTCCAAATCACAGCTCTCCAAATCATAGATTTACTCTCTCCCCGATCTCCTACTAATTAAAACTTGGTCCCAACGCCGTTATCTCGAATGAACTGGCCTCCCTTTGGCCGCTGCACCTTCACACGAAAGCAAAGGTCAATATATTCCTATCTGAGATCAGCGCAGCTAATTTTAGTGTAAAAGAACTGGACGGATGGTTTCATATTCGCGAGGTGCGATTCGTTGCGGCTTTCTACGTAAAAGAGGGCCCACTCATTAAAATGAAGCCTTTATTGTCTAGAAAAAAAAAAACAGAGCTTAAATACCCCTATCATCGCCACAAGCCGTTTCCACAGGCGGGGCCGGTGACGTCAATAACGTTTTTCGCACCGTACGTTTGAAGCTGCACGACATTGCCTTCCTCTCCTATGTTTTGACTTCAACATCAAGGTCATAAATCGTTATAAAGCAACGAAAAAGTATTCCTTTTTTAAAACGAAATTTATCAGTAACAAATAGGCTTTTGCCGCAGAACGAACGTTAGCGAAGCCACAAAAAAGGAAAACATGAAATTTTGGTGAGGAAAAAATCTCGCTTGAAGTACTTTTAGGCGTGTCTTTCATCTCTCAATGAGCTTACTTTTCCTTTTATAGCTTCTCAGTTCATGCAAAGCATTATCATAATCCTTTTGCATATACCGCTCTAGCCTGCACTCCTGAAGAGAAGTCTTCATCAGATATTAAGAAACATACGGCGAATGCTCACGCAGTCCCAATTTCATGACATTCAACCAAGGAGGAGGCATCTAATTTACATAGCAGGGATGCCATTTCACGCCGAGAAAGAAAACTGAATTTGCATCGAGACACCCCTTCTTGCGTCGTCCTTTTCAATTTCGTTGCGTGTTTCGTAACGTCTCTTTTCCTGATCCATTATTTTCTTTTTACTATTCTTAAAAAATGCCTTAGGAACATAGGCTGGCACGGCACATTTCTAGTTGCATCAGTGCAGACTACTGAGCAAGTTGATAAACATTCATTGTGAGTAGCACTTCGTATATATTCAGTGTGCATATATATTGGAGCTTCTTAATAAACCCTTCAGTTGTGAGTAAGCGCAGTGTTCCCCCTTGTGTTTGTGTTTGTAGCGCTTGTTTTATTCACATTTCTACTTCTATTGCTTGTTATCAACCGATGTACTTTCAGCGAGAAATGAAACGCAAAAGAGATAACTGAAATGCGAACAGCAAAACAAGAAGATATTACCCTAGGAATGCAGAGTGCTAGAAAGGTTGACTTTCGCATCGAAGGCGTAAGAAACCGCTCTTTGGAACTCTTAATAGGCCAAGCCTGTAATTTCTCTCCGGTCACTAATATTGTTGTTTGTTTTCGTTCTTCTCTCAGTTGATTTGTACACGTTTCATTTGGAAATGATAGTACAGCATCTTGCCTTACTTACCTGCTATATATATTGCGACAAACTTTCTAGTTCTTTGACAGCCATATGTCCTGTGGCCGCAAGTAGTAGCTAGCAGTAGTCGCGAGCACATAAATGAATTGAATAATCCGATGCACTATCTATGCTTTATTTCCACTCTTTTTTCCTCCTGTTTTTTTTTATGATCTAAGGGTTGAATCAACTAGGAAAGACAAAGTTGTCTGCAAGAACAAAAGCGTCGTGCCACGTCATGTATTCTGGGAATTGAAAAAAACGCTAACACACAAACTTCCAAGCTCCTAGCCAGTTTACACGTACTACCGCCCTAACAACAAAACGAAGACGGCTCAGCGCTAGGCATTCGTTCGCCGCGTCCAGCTCGTATGGGGGCGTCTTGTCGAGACAGTTGCTGCTGCTCCCTCGACGCGAGTCCAACGACTCGGAGCGGCCCGCTGCCCCGGCTGCTTGCAGGTGTGTTTGGCCAAATGGATCGATGCCGGCCGCCGCTTCGGGTCGGTTACCTTGTGTCTCGCGGTTCTTCCCCATCACTCCTTGCTTGCGTGGTTGAGAAACATCGTTCTTTACCCCCTTCCCCCCTGCCTCCGCCGTCGCTGTCTCCTCGACCTCCCCCAAACACCTCACTCTCATTCGCTCATGTTTTCCCCTCCAGGGAACACACCTCCTCTTTCTTCTTCCTTGCGTTCATCTCTCTAGTCTGTATTGTGGTTGGCTGTTCATTTTTTGTAGGGTACGTTGTCCCCGGACTTCGTCGACGCCTGGTGCCCTAGAGCGATACCGAAGTGCGGTTTGCTGCTTGTGGATGTGGTAAAGGTTGGAAGGAAAGCAAAATGAGGTGGAGTCATCCGTGATTTTATTCGCCTGTCCATTATTTTTTACAGCGCCACCTATAAGAGCCTAGTGCACCCGTTTTCGCGTCCTTGACGTCGCTTCAGTCCTGTCCGCAAGCAGAGAGGTTAACAACTATAGATAAACAAATGTCAAGCTGCCGGCTCGGATCACAGCTACTCTACGTCTCCACCATCCGCCTAAATCCAACAATGGCCACTGAATTAGAAAAGCTGGCCAAAACTAAGAACCAGACTGCTGAAGAGTTTACTGCTTTTGTCACGAATCCCTTTAACCATGCATGAGCTAGCGCGGCTATTTCTGATTGTCCGGTGGCAGTGACCATAATGCGTGGCGACATTACAGTACTTTAATCATATCCAACCACTGCGGACCGCTCGTCCTGAGAAGACGGTACCCGGCTATAAGTTTTTGCTTTGCTCCTACAATTCAGCTTTTAAAACATGTCCTGAAACGTGTTTAGTTAAACGTTTCCAAATCCCTTGACCTTTACTTAAGCGTGAAAACAATAAAACGTCACGAAAATTGCATATTGTGGTCGTATTACCGTTCTTCATTCAGCGTTCGCCGCTTGTATTTGAGCGGTAGCTGCTCGTATGCGTGTCATGGATTATCACTCTCCTAAGCTGCATGCACTGCCAATTTGTTGTTTCAAAGAACTCTCTATACCTGACCCTTTCCATATTCCATGTGGTCATGCACGCTTTGCCAAAAGTGATGATGATGATGAATTTTCATGGCGCAAGGGCATACCCCGTTGCTTTGCCAAAAATAACCGAGGAACGGGGTTTCCTTCTCTGCCTTTCTATGAAGCCTTACGATGCTCATATGGACCAAACGGCCTCTAAAAGTGAGGACGAGAGTTCTCCTTACCTTACGCTGATCTGGAGCTTAAGGGCTGGCGTAAGTCTCCCCCTTCAGGACCTCGGTTACTTTGGGCAACGACTGTACATATGCAATCTTCCAGTCGATGCCCATCTATAACATGTTTTTTCCCAAGATAACCCTCAGGCACCTTCATCTTAGTACCTATCGAAAGCTACGCCCTAGTACGTATTTACCTAGCATGCTGTTATGATTCACCATACCATTATCTTCATCATAATCATCAGCCTGACCGCCATTCCGATGGCACACAAAAGAATCATTTCGTGCTAGTTTGAATTATTCTTTCTATTTAGATATCGTTTTCTGCAAGAGCGGAAAGAAAGAGGTTAAAGTTGCAAATTAGAGATTTTTCTTCAAACATCGATTTCAACCTCCTACACGCCCATTCACGTTCTCATAAATTTTTCTTCAAAACAAAAAAAAAAAAAGAACATGCTGCCACACATGTACTTGAGTCTTCTAACTATTCCTCACCTCAAAAGAATTGCACTCTCGAAATTTGTTGCATTCCTTGGCCCGGACCGTTTCATTAGAAATCACTGTGAATAATAGCATAAGATGCTTCTCACTATACAAAATGTTTCATTCCCGTTACATTAATGCGGTTTCTTCCTTCGTCGGGCCTTCCGCAAAATTCTACGTTGATGCTACGATGGTGTCGTTTTGCATCAGAGAAACTGTATTTTTTTTTCCGCGTTCTATTTTGCGCCTCTCTCACGCTCTTAAGATGTTAACAAATTTTCAGTTGCGAGCATGTTGCCTTAGCCTAGCAGTTTGTACGATGGACCTTGAAAGTGCCGCATTATTATATTTTACAATTTTTCTTGAAATTTTCTGCACTTTTCTAGTACACCACTTTAAGGGCAGATTTAGAGCCATATTTAGGAAGAGCCGCAGTATTTCAGCAGTGCAGTATCTCTGACCTTTGAATAAAATTGAAAAAAATTATATAAGGAGATAGCACCAGCTTTTGGTCGCAGAAAAAGCAAACAAAAATTATAAACGCTAGACCAAGCGC
Organism: Amblyomma mixtum; assembly: GCF_055824585.1. Classification (NCBI taxonomy): domain Eukaryota; kingdom Metazoa; phylum Arthropoda; class Arachnida; order Ixodida; family Ixodidae; genus Amblyomma; species Amblyomma mixtum. The sequence goes on along the minus strand of NC_143020.1, from coordinate 59,776,417 downwards.
CTTTACAGTGTAAGCGACCTTCAAAGCTTGGAATTGTTGCTGAAAGTCAATTATAATATTGAGATATGAATGATAAAAATGAATAACAATTGTTTGTCTTGCAAAATGAAAGCCCTATATTGTTACCGTGGTCGGTGTGACATGACGCACACAAAATGGCGAGATCAAAAACGCGCATAGATGAATACGAAGAAAAACTTGATAAGAGTGGCAGAGATGATCGTGTTTGCGTAGAAATGTAAGAGATCGAAAGCGAAGACTCAATTTCATTGTTGTTGTATAGGGGGTGCTATTGTGAAGCTGTAATTGAAATGTATTGAATGCGCAAATTGGAGTGCATCGATCGATTGCTGGATTTCATTTGTCCTAGATAACGCCTTAAAACACGAAGACACCGCATTTCAGTGTCCCATGTTTAGTTCTAACTCTAGGCATTGTTCTAATTGAACTGAAACCCAATTTCATTTTGCCAGAGTCGAAATGCAAGCGCCGAGACCTCATTCAAAGTGGAAGGAAATAGATTAAAGTCAGTGAGAACACAATAGAAATATATAAAGAGAAGTTTATGAAATGAATCCCATCGTTCTAATTAGACTATTGCGTTTCATTTGTTATTTTTCGCTGATACTGTAGTTCACATCTCATGAAGGTCCGCACGGTAGTTAATATTTGTACGATTATTCTTAGAAAAAGTTTTTGTAAAGCTGAGTAGCAATAAACATTTTCCATAACTTTTACATATGAGTGAATGGAAAGAGAAGCCTATATGTAAAATAGCTGCTCATTTTGTATCCTTTAAATTCGGTTTTCTTTCAATCCCTCTTCAGACATTGGTCGCTGCTGCCAATGACGAAAGCAGTGCGGGATGGTGTCATGCCGATCGCAGCAAGAACATGCCTATGATGCCACTTCCGTAAACGCACGCCATACCCATGCCTTTCTGGCAGGCCGGCTTTAATCTAGGGGAAGAATCTCTTCTAGCCGGATTGGCGGAGCTCGGTCTTTGTGGCTCGCGCAGACCTGATATCGGCGGCATTAAGGTGGTTAGTCAGCAGCGACTCGACGATATCGCCTTGCCAGTTATGGTTGGTTTCCTTTTCCATCTCCTCTTGCTTACGCCACGACTCACGCTATGACGAGACGGCTAAAACGAATGCAACGTTACGGTGGCCCGAGTTTTCCGCGAGTTTGCGAGACTGCAGTCAGTGAAAGAAGATAGTGTGGAAAGCGCAAGAGAAGCACACCTATTGGAAACTCGCTGGAATCCGTTTGTCAAGCCTTTTTGGAGTGTGCCAAGAGCTTGTCTCTTCTTTCGGGTATTATCTGTCTATCCATGGTCAAAGGCGAACAGCGGACATGCCGCACATTCTTGCGCCAAACCTTTCGCTTCATTCAATTAAAGCACGGCCATGCCAACCAACAGAGCTCTCTTATACGCTGCTGTTTGGGAGTGGCACATACCCCATTGCACCGTTTTGTCATCGTTGTCATCCTTGGGTAATGCTATACGAGGTCTCTTAGAAAAGTATCCGACCTTATTTTTTTTTACAAACACCTGATGGATATGAAACAAGCCCGCTTGCATCAGCCGACCCTGAACCCTCGTGCGCATGCACGAATTTTAAGGCGGAAGCCTTTAATGCCTCATCGTTGTAAGCAGCAGCTGTCGACAGAAATGTCACGCTTTTCAATTGGTCGAAACGGTCGTTACGTCACAGTGCGCGAATTTCAGACGGAGCCAATTGTACTTTGGCTACTAACCAAGCAACCAATTAAAGGGATCGTATAGTGATGCTCCAAGTAAGTTTGACTGAGTTTAGTTAATTGCTTACTTAAGCAATTAGTCTAATTAGCCTTTCTAGTCAGACCAGACAAATAAATAAAACCGAGTAACAAATTGGCCGAGCTTGGGAATCGAACCCCGGTCTCCGGAGTGCGAGTCGAGCACGCTACCACACCACGATGCCAGCTCGATGGTTTGGAATGAACAAAGGTGCGTCTAGTGAATACGGTGTCTTCGTTCGCTCCCATCTTTCTCCCTTCCCGTTACGGCGAGGTTTAGGTGTCCACCGCGATATGCGAGACAGATACATGTCCTTTCCTCAAAAACCAATTTACCGACGAGCAAGGCGTATTTGTCCGTGTTTGAGATTGGTCTAATTGTCGTGACGTCACCGCGCGCGAATTTGGACGGGTGTCCACCGAAATATGTGAGACAGTTACTGCGCAACTTCCTTTCCTCAAATACAATTTTCGACTAGTGTCTACTGAGATATGTGAGACAGTTAATGCGTTTTTTCCCGCCTGCCGATAGCGTCAGTCGCTCGGACGCAGCGTTTGAGTGAGGTGGTGCGCAGTGCTCTCGTCGGTTTTTTATAGCAAAGAAAATGGCGGAGTGACCGGAGCAGCGCTAATGCATCAAATTTTGCCAGAAATTGGGCGACAGCCAAGTGCAGACCATTCGGAATATTCAGACAGCTTTTGGTGACGATGCTATGAGCAGCACACAGATTAAGCAGTGGTACAACTATTTAAGAGACGGCCGCACATCGGTGGAGAGCGAACCACGCTCCGGTCGGCCACCAACATACCGAAATGACCAGGTCATTACTGAAGTGAACCCTGTGGGGATGAGGGACTGTCGAGTGACTATTCCAGGAATTGCGGAGGAGGTGGACATCAGCAATTTTATACACATTTCATTATCAACGAAGATTTCCCCATGAAGAGAGGTGCGGCGAAATTCGCGCCGAAAATGCTCACGGTGGAGCAAAAGCAGCTTCGTGTTGAAGTCTCACAGGACATGCTGGATTCCACAAACAGTGACTCCGATTTCGTCAACACCATAATCACTGGTCACGAGTCTTGGGTGTACGGGGACGACCCGGAAACCGAATCCCAGTCGTCACAGTAAAAGCATTCCACGTCCCCAAGACCAAAGAATGCCTGCCAAATGCGCAGCAACGTCCAAATGATGCTAATTGCTTTCTTTGACTCCTGCTGTGTGGCACACCACGAGTACGCACCCCACATGGTCAAATAATGACCAAATATTACTACAGGGATGTCCTCCGTCGCCTACGAGACACTGTGCGGCGCAAAAGACCGGAGTTGAGGTTAAGAGGAAATTGGCGCACCCATCACGACAATGCTCCTGCACATTCCTCGCACTTAATTCATACTTTTTGGCGAGAAACCAGGCTCAAGAAGTTCAACAGGCTCCTTACTCCCCTGATATGGCCCCCTGCGACTTCTGGCTGTTTCCCAAAATCAAGAGCCCATTGAAATTAGCGCGATTTCAAACAAGAGAGGACATTATGGCGGCAACGACAGCTCAGCTAAACTCCATTCCGAAAGGGGCCTTTTCGGAATACTTCCAAAAGTGACAGCACCACTGGCAGAAGTGTGTTGAGTCCCAAGGAGACTACATTGAAGATGATCAGGTTTTCAACGCTCCAATCATGCCAGTTTTTTTTCTTCGGCCAAAGGTCGGACAGACCTCGTACAAGCAGCTGTAGACGTGTGCCAACAGCTTTCTGGTCAGTGCTACGTGGCTAGAATGCAGCTTATAGGAATTTCATGCGATTGCAGTCCAAGATAAGAAACAAGCGACAATCGATGCACTTTGTGTTTTCGAGAGTGACGCTCAGACTCCGACGCGATGCCGTCCGTTGTCTACCGTTATACTTCGACAGTCACGATTGTTGGTGTCCGTCAGCTTGTCCTTGCTTTAGCTCTTGCGCATGGCCGAACAGTAACTTGCACGCGAAGAGTTCCACCGTCATTTTTGCCTCTCTAGAACGTACCGTCTTTGTCAAAAGTAACCGTGCAACTGTGGTTTGTTTCTTAGCCGCGCAGCGAAGCACTTATTGCAGCCCTTGAGCTCAGAGTCTGTGTAACGTAAGGTGAACCCTTGTCCTCACGTTTTGACATCTTTAGGTCTTTAGGGGTACAGTAAAGGCCCCACTGTATGGTTTAGAAGCAAAAACATGTCTCTCGGTTAATTTTAGCATAGGGGGTAAGCCGATACGCTGGCTATGCGACGATCTAGGCGATGTCCCACGCCTGCGGCGACTGCGTGGTGGTCCTGAATCTTTCGTAGTAGAAGAGCAAGTCCTCTGTGTCCTCCATTCTACAAGACTGGGGTTTACAGGGAAGCGTCCGCTGAGACTGACGCATTGCATATCACAGCTGTGAGTCGCTGTATAAGGGACGTCTCCGACGCGCTGTTCAGAAGTGGTCGCTCGCTTTTCCAAAGACTGTGGCAGACCGTACTTATATTATTCAAAGTTTCAACCTCTACTACTCCTTATGGGGCTGTCGGGCGAGCCCGATAGAGCCCAAAGTTACAAACCCATCAGTCGAGCAGTGGGAGGAGCTTCTGTCCGACCCGCAAGATCAGCTTGCGCTGGTTGAGCGGGCCGAAGAGGCAGCAAGAACCAATGGGATCCTGTACCTAGAAACACCACCTGCTGCTCAGGACCCCAACCCCTGAACCCCATCCCATTTTGCAGAATAAAGTTTTATACTACAACTCAACGTTTTCTTCTTCGCGGCAGCATTACGGACGTCACCGGTTGTGTCGGTGGTACGTACATTGGAATAAAGTTATTTAAAAATCTAACCGAGACGTCATCAAGGAACTAGGGAGATCTTTCGCGGGGCCGGAAATTTACGACGAGACGAAAAACCACGTATAGGCGCGGACAAAAGTAAACGGAGCACTCAACGGTCTTCGAATATTTTTCACGTGTTACCTAATTGAAATTTCCAGCAGTGGTGCGCACATGCTGGTAGAGGAGGTTGGTGGGCTTTCTTGTAGACAAACAACGCTTCTTCATTACCAATGGAGAAAGCGTGATTGCACATTGAACGCAATAGCGTGCTCCGTTTACTTATGGCCGCGGCTGTACGTTCATTCGATTAAATGTTTGAGAGATGCATAAACATGGAACCATAAAACTATATATCGCATTGATCAAAACAGAAATTTAGAGACCGGGTAAATAAGTTTTGATAAGAATAAACTTCGAACGCAGAAGACCAGTGTACGTATAAACGCTGGTTACTTTAGGGCAGCGTAGCTTTCCTCTGCAAGTCCTTGATATTGTGGTTAAGGTGTATACTCAGGCGAAATTGTTTAGCGGACTAAATTTGCGGCCCAAGAAAAGGCTTTACTCTGGGCATATGGCAGACACCTAGGACCTGACATTGAGATGATTTCACTTAGGATGAATTACATAGATATCCTTTCATTCTGCGCGTCGCTGTTTTGCGTAATATTGCAAAATAGCTCAGCGTTACAGTTTAAATGGTTTAAAAATGTTGAGAAGCAAGCAAGCTTTAACCACACCTGCCGTCAAATCCGCATTACAAAATAAGATGCAATCAGGGTATTTTAATCCTCAGCAACCGTAGAACATTGTGCATGTATATAATTTTCATGTTTATCTCGTGTCTACATTTTTTAAGCGATCCATTTTATGCTGTACTAGTGTGCTTTTCTTGTCGTCTCAGTTCTGATATGCAACCTGTCTAGTGTTCTATATGTTTACCCTTGTGGCTCCTCGTCTCCTTGTGAATGTTAAGCTTTTTCTAACCCCTAACCATATTTTACTTGCCGTAGTATAAAAAAACCATTCAAAAGGATGATACCTAAGCTCTCAGTTCTGCCTCAGAAGTGCAAAGACGAGGAGAAAAATGTTAAGCGGGTTGATGACAGGCTAACGGGCGTACTGTGATGTTTGGAATTGCAATGTTGAAACTAATGCGCAGAACCCTACTTCACATTTGTGGACCATAGAGTTTCCATCAATATATTTATTTTGCAGCAATGGCAGGTTTAAAGAAAGGTCGTTCATCATAAAATGTCCAACTTGAGTCTATTATTATTCCAAAGCGCGTTCAATGCGAATATTGCGCAGTGTAAAGTGCTTGTGAAGCACGATAACCGCGAAATTAAAATGCCCTAAAATCATTGCCTCTATAACGTAGTTCTATAGTTAATGCACTCAGTGGAACGATAAGGAAGTGGAAGAAGTCATCGACGGTGTGATCCCGTAAGTGGTGTTTTGTTGACCACCCATGAAGTGACGCCAGATTGATAATAACCCCCAATGAATTCTAGACATCCCAACAAAATTGGTGGTTTGCGGATGGTTGGGTTTTATGTCCATATCATTAGTTTATTCATCTGAGGGCGTCACCAGAGATCGGCGAGATCCCGAGCTTCGCCAAACACAGGGCCTCCTTGCACAGCGCCCCAGTCCTGTAATTCGGTGTACCGTACATGACATAATTTCACAAGACAGATTGTGCAGCACTCCGTCTCTTCCATTTAGGGCTTACAAGTATAAATGTCATGGTTTGAAAGAAAGGCACAATTCGCAGCGCTATTTCGAGGTTTTGAAAAATTTTTCTGTTTTTATTATTTACCCGACGCTGCTATGTGGCACTTGTGCGGCTAACATTCCATGACGCGGGTAACTTTCCATGTAGCACTTCCATGACATCCTCTCTTCACAGGGGGACAGCTTTGGTCGCTTCAGTTCTCGTACTCGCGCCGCAGCGCAATGCCAGTTGCGTGCAATTGTTGCCCGCGCCATAGCGTCAGTTGCTGGCAAGGTCGGCGATTGCTCTTTATGAAGCAATGTCTCGCGAGGCAAAGTTTTTGCGACGGGCGTAATGCAGTTATCACTTCAGCCATGGGCCAATAGTCACATGAGTAAAAGGACATGCGTCAAAGGTTTCGAAATTTTGCAACGCGACTGACCCTAAAGGGTTTCTTAGATCCCATTAAATGCAGGTATAGGGTGCAATCTCGAAGCTGACCGGAAAACATTTAATCTTGGCGCGTGCAGTTGTGCTTCCCCATAACTTGGACTAAACACGATGTATTAATACGGCCTTCTCCAGCGGCAAACAGCCATCGTGTGTCCTGAATCCAAGTGCTTTGCTCGTCAAAGAGATCGTTTAGCTTGCCTTCACAGCACGGTGCGGACTCCAAGAGCAGTGACTGCGATGTCGCAACACCAGGACAAGAGCTAGTATCGTCTTGCATGTTCATAGCCTTGTTTGTAACAAGATAGCCCAGTTTGAAACGCTACTGGGTGTTCAAGAGTTGGTAACTCTTGACGCTTTGATGCTTTTTTGTCATTATGGTGCTTTGCTTGCAAAAACCAATAGGGCCGAAACCTCTATTTTATATTTATCTCTTTTGTGACCCATAAAAGGCGCGTTTTGCATGACAGTAACCTTTTCCTCGTCAGAATGCGGTAATTCATCGATACAGGCTAGGTTCAGTTACTCCTGTGCGCACATTCAGATTTGAAATATTGAGTGCGCATTTTCTTTCACTGTTTTCTTAGTTGCCTTCTGTGTTTCGATTTCTTTTGGTATTTTAACTATTCTATAACGTTCTGGCCCCTCCTGATGTAAGTGCATTGCTCAGTGCTAATATTATTCTCACGATGCAAACGCCCATCTCGTAAAGACTAATTTTCTTATCTAGTTCTTCCCGCTTTCCATCCCTCCTTCTTTCTTGATCATGCAAGTATTGGCGTCATGATGGTAGTGCCCATTCCGCTGCCTCTGCATTTTAGGTTTAGGGCTGTAATATTTCGCGAGGAACCCTGATTAATTTTTTGGCCTACGACCTAGATTTGTTCATATTTTCTGAATTCAGGCAAAACGAAAGAGCGGCATAATCAGAGCTCAGCGGTACACGTTGGAAGAAGATGTTAATTGGTTGGTTGGTTTTTGGTTTATGGGGTTTAACGTCCCAAAGCGACTAAGGCTGTGAGAGACGCTGTAGTGGAGGGCTCCGGAAATTTCGACCACCTGGGGTTCTTTAACGTGCACTGACATCGCACAGTGCACGGGCTTCTAGAATTTCTCCTCCAAAGAAATTCCACCGCCGCGGCCGGGATCGAACCCGCGTTAATTGATTAATCGAGAAAGCAGCCGCCGGTCTGTCTTGTAATTATATGCCACGCCTCAAGATCCGCTGCACTAAAGAAATAAACCACAAGAGGACTTTCTATATTCCCGTGTTTTATTTTATGTTCACGATTTCGGCTGCAATTTCCCCGATAGTTGAGACAGGCTCCAGTTTTCGTTATAAGCGCACTGTTTTCACGAGCACGCCTTACTCCCTTCTCGTAACTGAATAGCCGTTTCTCTTCACCTCATCTTTTGCTGTTGTAGATAAATTGTAGGAACGGATAAGGTGTTCGTTATGTGCTTCAGCTGGATAAGATGCGGATCAAACTGCAATGTCAGCACGTGCTGCAAGCAGGGAAAAAGATGATTGGAGATCGCTTAGAATCCAAATTATAATCAGTTTTTCGAATTATATCAAAGTGGCGAAAGTAGCGGGCAGGTTTCCAGAACGGACTTTGACTTACTACGAAGGATGCATATGATAAAAAAAGATGACACTTCATGGATCTGAAAGCGGAATGGAAGTTTAGGTTCATGCAAGAAAATATTTTACCTTTATTCGCAGGCGATTCTGCAGTCCCTTACAAATATTTGTACCCAGTTTTAATTAAATACTTAATGAGTCTAGGCAATAAATTGTTTTGAAGTTTAATTGAGAGCTTATAGACTTTTTTTGTTGAGTTTCAATTTAAAATTGGCCACCGTATTCCAATTGGCTGTTTATTAACTTAACTCGATAGATCCAAATTGAGATTTTAATGACTGGCAATACATATTTAACTGACTGTTTATAAACCTGCAGTTCACATTTAATTGCATGTCAATTAACACTGAATTCATATTAAGTTAACTTTAATGGCCAGTTTATTATGAATTCTTTTGCGGTTTAATTGACAATTTATAGACTTTTTTGTGTTGAGTTTCAATTTAAAATTGGCCACCGAATTCCAATTGGCTGTTTATTAACTTAACTCGATAGAGCCAAATTGAGATTTTATTGACTGGCAATACATATTTAACTGACTGTTTATAAACCTGCAGTTCACATTTAATTGCATGTCAATTAACACTGAATTCTTATTAAGTTAACATTTAATTGCCAGTTTATTATGAATTCTTTTGCGGTTTAATTGACAATTTATAGACTTTTTTGTGTTGAGTTTCAATTTAAAATTGGCCACCGTATTCCAATTGGCTGTTTATTAACTTAACTCGATAGAGCCAAATTGAGATTTTATTGACTGGCAATACATATTTAACTGACTGTTTATAAACCTGCAGTTCACATTTAATTGCATGTCAATTAACACTGAATTCTTATTAAGTTAACATTTAATTGCCAGTTTATTATGAATTCTTTTGCGGTTTAATTGACAATTTATAGACTTTTTTGTGTTGAGTTTCAATTTAAAATTGGCCACCGTATTCCAATTGGCTGTTTATTAACTTAACTCGATAGAGCCAAATTGAGATTTTATTGACTGGCAATACATATTTAACTGACTGTTTATAAACCTGCAGTTCACATTTAATTGCATGTCAATTAACACTGAATTCATATTAAGTTAACTTTAATGGCCAGTTTATTATGAATTCTTTTGCGGTTTAATTGACAATTTATAGACTTTTTTGTGTTGAGTTTCAATTTAAAATTGACCACCGTATTCCAATTGGCTGTTTATTAACTTAACTCGATAGATCCAAATTGAGATTTTATTGACTGGCAATACATATTTAACTGACTGTTTATAAACCTGCAGTTCACATTTAATTGCATGTCAATTAACGCTGAATTCATATTAAGTTAACATTTAATTGCCAGTTTAGTATGAATCTATTAATGAAGCTATTAATCCTTTCCAAGACCTGAGGCAGCGAGAGGTTTCGAAACTCGACTCCGAAAGGTTTCGAAAGCTGGCAGAAAATCAAAATTAGATGTTTAAGCCTTGCAGAAGATCTTACTGAACACCTGAGCAGAAACCAATTACTACAGAACTTTGTTCACCGTCGTTTCATTCATACTGCCATCATCTCACGCAAATATCTCAACCCGAGCCCTAAACTACAAAACAACGTCTTTAAGTTTTGGTTCTTTCTTTGCAAGAGTAAACAAGGAATCTTCTTCTCCAGCCACCGTCTCTTTCGTCCTTGAGAACTTGAAACACTCCTCGAAACCGAGCCCAGGAAGGGATGTCTTTAACCGGAGTTTCTCGTGCCACGTGCCAGCAAGTCCTCCAAGGGAGAAAAAACCCTCCAAGCACATCCTTCACGAACTTCCTGTCATAACAAACGATGAAAGCCGACACGAACGAAGCAAACACGATCCCGGCTTGTTTACACAGAGTCCACGAGACGACACGTTTCCGATTCGCGGAAACGCAAATAGTTGCGCTCACATGTAGGTCGTCAAGGCTCCACTCCGGCCACACCCCCTCTCCATCCCCTTTGGCGGCACATTTATGCAGATGTCAGCCACGCGAAACCGCGAGGCGAAAAAGAGCGGGCCCTAACGAGAGCCTCACCCCCCCCCCCCCTCCCCTGCCCTGAGTGGAAAACACGACAGGCGGCCTAGAGTCTGCGAAGAGTTGTGCGATACGCACGTCAACAGCAATGCCAGCGCAAAGAGCACTGAGGAACAGAAGAGAAATAAAGAAAGCAAGCACGAAGCCACTCTCTTCTCCCAGCATTCGGAAAGAAATGCGGGGCACTTTTTCCCCAATCTTATTACCAAAATTGCTTAAATGCAAAAGAGGAAAGGTTTCTTACCATGCTTCTCGCGCAAATGAGGTGATATCATCGTCGCCGAGCGCCCGGTAAACTCTATGGTAGTATCACTTTGTATCATCTTGTTCTTTTTATACTCAGCGCATAATTTCAGGTGGCGTACATTTATGTTAATAAGTGCGAAGACAACTTAGTTGCGTCTTTCTTTCATTTGAGTGAAAAAAACACCCATCTTTGAGATAGTTTGGGAGAACTTGAACATGGTTTGCGCGTGTCTTACCAGTCACTGCACGGCAGCTGCAATGACCGTGTAAACGGTGAATTTTTGGTTCCGTAACTTTGCTTTCAAATTATGCGTGAGTATTTTTGGTTTGGAAACCTTGCTTACAAGTTATGCGTGAAATGTAATGACATAGAAAAATAGAAGACTTACAGTTTTATCGCATTTAATCAGCATATCTTGGGGCTTTTAACTGCAGTTATTTTTTTAAAACCTATTTAAACCAGACGGTCCTTAAAGACACCTTCTTACGAGCTGAAGATGCAAATGCTTCAAAAGTTATGTCGCTGAAAGTTTGTGCTAAACTGATGAGGGCGGGAGGGGTGAACTGGAAAAATTCGTTGTGTATAAAAACGAATAACAAGAAGGAATAAATATTATTGCTAGAGCAGATACAATTTTACCTTTTATAATGGTTTTGTTTATTTATGTAGCTGGACTTCAGCGGACAACGTAGTCCAGGTTGGCTTCATTAGGGAAAGCCGCCAGCTGTGTTGGAGCAGTTTTCATTGCACATGGTGAAACTGTCGCTACTGCTAACGAGGTGGCTGCCAAGCCATCTGACAACAAACTTTAGAATCCTGGACTGATTATGTAAATTAGGTACGTAAGTTTTCTGTGCGTCCATGGTCAATGACATTCTGGCTAAATGACGAAGTCGTCCTATATTTTTGTGTTCAGAAGTCCTGAACTCTGGCCAGCTGCTGTTATGAAGGACTTTGGGCGTAGAAGTTTAATAACTAATCTGTCCGGCCTTTGCATAATCATTTGGCTCTTATTCAACGCAAGGTCCACGATGTGGAATGATACAAAACACTGCATATTTCTCTGTACTTTTCCAGAGGCTCAAAGGCAAAAATTAGCCAAATGTCATATAATACACGACAAAACACTCACCCTGCGAAGTTGTCTTTGCTGTCGGCTCGGGAGTTGAGAAGACGCGGGTCACTCCATATGTACGGCTTGAACTGCATCGCAGACCATTGCGTAATGTCATGTCTAAGTGTGGCTTGTACTGATAGCTGCTGTCCACCATAGGGAATATTGTTCCTCATAGCCCCTGAAAGTGAACTTGTGCCCTAGACGGCGCTCTTTGCCGTCGGTGGTACGTTTCGGTTGTTTGAGGTCACCCTATATCCAGGAGGCAACGAGATGGAGATCGTCCTTGTAAAATGGCTACCATCTTCTTAGGTTCTTGCCGGCGCTGGACCCGGTAATTCGAGCGAGAATGGGTGCTTCGGATGTCAGCTGTAGTGGACTACTGCAGATCACCTGCGTGGACACATAGGGAAAGTTTCAAGCTGCGATGTACCGTTGGGCAGAGCAGAAAGTACTTTACATTGGCAACATCAGCGACATGTAAACAAGCGTACCGAAAGCTGCCGCACAAGATTCAACAAATTCTTAGTGTAGATATTTTGAGAAGCTCGACGTTGACTCGAGAAGTGACACTAAATTGAGTCAGCGCTATTGGTACCATGAAATACGCCGGCCTAAGTTTTAATGAAGAAATTGGAAGAACGTATCTCTAACTCAGGTGGACTGCAATGGCGAAAATCGTACCCGAAAACTGAACTCACAAAAGCATTCCTGCCCTCGAAATTGCAAGTTTTGTATTTGGTTAAAAAAGCTCCTAGATTTCAACTAGTACAATAGCCCAGAGTGATAAAACTAACTCAGTTCGCTAACACAATTCATCATTACCAAATTGACATGCGATACGCAAACTAAGTTTTAAAGCAAAATCTTACCTCTTGTCATCCTTTTTAGGACATAGTGTAAGCCGGTTCTGACAACTGTTAAGAACCAAATCGCGAGTGGCTGTTGTCACACTTTGTGTTGAGTATTCAGTAAGAGGCACACTACTTCAATCTGGTGAATGCGTGTCGAATGTTTAACCGTCGAGTTTCGGCTGTATCAGTATGAAAGGACAGTGTGCCCGAGGTGACGGCTCATATCTCTTTATTTGTTCGTATTTGGAGGCAGCACTTTTCTGTTTACACACCAGAGCTCGCCTCGATAAGGATGGAGATACACATTTTATTAAGAACAAAGTGCGCACAAAACCCCACATAAACTACTCCTCAGACAAGGCTGTGTTGGTTGTTTGATAAGTTATGCATGTTATTGAAGTGAGATTGCATGAAGAAAGAGTCGAAGAAGGAAAACAATTGACTACGTCTCCGCTTAGCTACGTAAAATGGGAAACTCGGCGAAAGCAAGCTTAAACGTTGACATGGAAGTCAAAGCCGTCCTTACGTCATGGACACTGCAGTCACGACCGCGTACCACCTTTCAGCGTACTCATGTTGTTAAAGCACGAACGCTATCTACTCCAAAACAGTGTATACTCTCTCATCAATATTGATGTAGGTGTTCCAACAGAAACACACGCTTTGAATTAATCCTTTGTAGTTTCCACAGTGTCATTTGATCTTCCGTGAAGAAGCCGGAGTAGACACCTCTTGCCCCTCGCGTAACTGTGTGGTGGAGCTCAAGTAACTCGCACGCCGACTGCACCGCGAACTACACTGGTGCCGTCCTTCGTTAGAGTCTAGAAGTTTTGGGGTGCAGGAGATATTATTTCCACCCCATTTGAATCGCAGAAATTTGAGACACATGAACACATGGTGTTTTAGTTCCACGGAATCCATGCGACTGCGCCAATTCTCAGAGTGCCCTAGTTAATGCTACGGAACGTGATGTATAAAAAAAAGATGAATTTCAATACCAGTCTCATCGAGTGATGCTTTGCACCCCTAATATTGTCTTTCGCTCAGAATACCGGGTAAACCTGACTCAGTAGAATCATTCAACACTCCCAAGCAGTGATATGCGCAGAATACATTACAATACTGCACTTAAAGATTTGCGTGTGAAAAATGACAAGACGTGAACCCAAAATTCTGCTCCGTGATGAACCACAGGAATATATAAAAAAATTCCTTGCGGAACATGGCGAGGGATGGGTCATCTAACCACTCGCAGTCTCAGCTTCGATGCTTTCCAAAGTGACTTCCCGACTCTGATCAGTGGAGCTAATATGACTCAGGTTTAGATAATAGGTAAAGATTCGGAAGACTGCGGGGCGAAGATGTCATCAGGTCCTTCTGATGCCTGAGAGTCTCTCGTGACCGCAGCCCTAGAGATTCGCATTAACCAGCTCCATCTCGGAATGATTCATCATGTGCAACCCGTTCCTGCTCTGACCGTTTTTGAGCTTCTTGTGGTTGGTTGGCCTCAAATAAAATGGAACATAACCATTACGGGGGAACGGCCAAGACACAGGCAGTGAACTGCTGGAAAGAAGAGCAGTTGTAGAGGAAAATGAGTAGTAATAGGGTCTTGTTACCAAGGGGGAACAATGGAAGGAGAAACTTTCGCCCTATTTCTCTCTTAGGTTTTGTCTAGACCAAGGCAAAGACGAAAACTATTTCGTAAACTTTAACACAGCACAGTAAGTGGCCAGTTTTCTTTTGTCAGCCTTCCTTGCAGCCCACTTTGGTGCAAAGAATTCCAGTGACACGCAGGATAGCACGTATCAATAGAGATTTCCTATAAGGTAATCAATAGGCGTTCGAGTAACTTAAAAAATATATATGCTGCATCTGCTATGCAATATTTAAAAAGGCTGTTTAATAGGTAAAGTAACCATTGGGCTTTTATTCTATTACTGCGCATACATTCCAAGATGTCTTACTTATTTCAATGCTTCTACTGTATTGTCTAACACAGCACGACGGCTAATGTAATATCTGAAACTTATGACGGGGGCCACTAAGGATTTACAAAAAAAAGTTTAGCACAGCCACTAACTACAATTGTATGAGCATTGAAAATATTCTCTGAAGTAAAAGTCGTCCATAATTTTCCTTCAAGCATGCCTTCCTTTCCCAGATTTACATGTCATTCGATGTACGCTTTTCGGGTAATTGCATCACCTCCGTTAAGAAGTAACTTGACTGACAGTCGTTTGTTGACGTGGCTAATTTTAAGACATGAATCAGTTAAAGATGCCAACAAAGTTGATATGAACACTTTTCAAGCATATTTTTGACCACAGTATTCAAAATTACATTTGTAACTGCTTATTCCCTTTAGGCAACAAATGACGAAGTCAGCTCGTCGATGTTAATAGTTCTGATCCTTTTTACGTGCCTGGAATTTTTATTGTATCGAGTTTGGTTTTCTACCATCATTTATTCCTTTTGCTCCTTCCTGCCGCGAAGCTTTCTCCTTCTAAGCCTGCCGCCTCGCTTGCCTAACTCGTGAGCTAGACGTCGAGAAATGCCGTCGGTCACGGCCGGATCAACACTGGGTCGCTGCCTTCAGGAGGGCGTGGAGAGGCTACCGTGCAAGGCGACGCAGCATCCGCATTTTCGTGGGTGGCTGGGTGTGTTTTCTCGGTCGTTGAACAAATACCGTTTAGAAGAAGACGAAGGCCGTGTGGGGATCGGTAGGGTCGGAAGGGATGAACAAATAAAGTGTAGAGACTGAGAGCAGTTTTGCTCGAACGGCGGTGAGGAAGACTACGTCGCCGATTTAATTGCGTTCAAGTCGATTTATCAGAGTTGAGTGAAGCGTTCTTTTAGGTAAGTGCCTTTCCATGACGACTTCAGGATTACGTGATCTCCCGAAGCACTGAAAATAGGCGCAGATAGGGGAGCACAGCAAGGGAAACTTAACAAAAATGAAGCTAACCCGCGCGCAAAACGTTTGGACTAATATGCTCAAGCGAGAATAACTTTATTTCAAGTAGACAAAAGAAAAGGCAAAAATATGAATTCTTTGATATGACCGCGAATTTGAAACCAAAAAATAACTAAGGTGCTGACGTTGCGCTGCTCAGTCAATCACTCTCACTTAAAGGCTGATTAGATACACTAGAACAATGCACGAAAAGTTCCTAGAATTCCCACCAGAGTTGGGACAGAGCTTCTCATAATGATTAGCGTATTTAAAGAGGAACAAGAGAGAAAAATAACGCAGATAAACTCGTTATCTTAACTGACGACGGCATCGACGTGTTAATAACCTTGGCAAGTGTTTAGCGGCCATTCCTTGCGTAATATGGGTTTGCTCATTGACGCGTAATAACGTGTTGCAACATGGCGCTTAGAGGAATGAACGAACTGAGTGCCGCTACGCAACACCAAAACCAGTGCAGCAAAAAGAGGCGCATATGATAAAACAACTGACATAGACGCCCATGAATGCTTAATGATGAACTCTATCCATGTATAAGTTATAAGTGCAGCAGTGGCAACATTAGCGAGGACTTTAGTTTTTTGTTTTCTTTCGTCCGGGGTCTCCGAGCACGCGGGTGGGAATAGAGTTGTGGACAAGTCCTATGATGAAACTTTCGCTTAAGTTATTTTCCCAAACATTCTTGAGTGATTGCAGAAGCTTCAAGAACTCTTCCTGCATATGCTGCAGGTTGCGACATAGCATGAACAAGCTTAGCTGACATCGTTGCTTCTTACTCAATTCCTTCCCTTTTTGTTTCAATTTTGCAACATGTCTAGTATTTCCGAAATTCAGCGAAAGCAATCAGAACGGCTTTATGGCTAACCTCCCCATCCTTCCCTCGTTCGCTCTGTCTCTCAACAGACCAAATCTTTACCGCTTTATTGTTTAAACTGCTGAACTTTTATTATCTGAAATGCTAGCGTCCTTGATAGACCTAATAATAAAATACTGCGAGCTGAGTATTTCTCTTTCATCAGCGTTACGCAAGCTTGGATACTTTTATTTAAATTTCTAATTGCACGTGTCGGGAAGTTGTATCTAATAATGCCGTTTCCATAATGAGGCTCTTCTTGATTTGCTAAATTATTCCATTAGCTTGATTTTGTGTGTTACCATTAGCTGCCTTTTCTGTTTTAGAGAATATTCGATTTAAAACGTTAGGTATACATATTAAAAGAAGGCCCCGTTGCAAGATGGAGGTCAGGACCTTGACTGTGTATTGTTTTATGTAATATTTCTTATCATTTCAAATAAAACACAATATTTAGCACAGCAGCTGATTCGCCGTCTCGTAGACTGAGTGCACCAGCCGCGCACCTTAGTGCAGTGGAACACTTGTTGACGATATGTAGAACCTCACAGTCATGTCTGCGCACAAAACTTGCGACAAGGGCAAGAAGGAAACGCTATATGCAAAATAAACATGCGCTTTGGGGCTCGAAGCTGCTGAAGGTTGTTTCATGAAGAGCGAACATCGTTTTCCGGTAAAACAACGTTTTAGCCAGATGTTTGTCTGCGTGGTTTCCTCAAAATTTCTGTGAAACCAAATTGTGCCCTAACGCAAAAGGCGTCCACTGCGAACCATCGGTTGCTCTGTTATTAAGCATGAAATGCTTTTAGCGCCCATCGTCAGCAGTGTGGTGACGTCACGCCAAGACCGAGAGCCAACATCCGGGCACTGAAACGAGAACATCCCGGCACCATACGAGATTAAACGAGCTCTCGAATGCCTCCTACAGGACCGGCATACAAGCACCGGTAGCTTCGTGTGGCGGCGTTCCTCCCTTCCTGTACGGTGCGGCTCGGGTGTCCACCGAGATCACAGAGAATTACTGCGCCATTTCCTTTCCTCAAAAAGCTTTGCGTTCAAAGGTCAAGGCATAGCGCCGAACGGATGGTGGCGTTCCTCCCTTCCTGTGCGGTGCGCTTCGGGTGTCCACCGAGATAACAGAGAATTACTGCTCCATTTCCTTTCCTCAAAAAGCTTTGCGTTCAAAGGACAAGGCATAGCGCCGAACGGATGGTGGCGTTCCTCCCTTCCTTTACGGTGCGCTTCGGGTGTCCACCGAGATGACAGATAATTACTGCGTAATTTCCTTTCCTCAAAAAGCGTTGCGTTCAAAGGGCAAGGCATCGCGCCGAACGGGTGGTGGCGTTCCTCCCTTCCTGTACAGTGCGCTTCGGGTGTCCATCGAGATGACAGATAATTACTGCGTAATTTCCTTTCCTCAAAAAGCGTTGCGTTCAAAGGGCAAGGCATAGCGCCGAACGGATGGTGGCGTTCCTCCCTTCCTGTGCGGTGCGCTTCGGGTGTCCACCGAGATAACAGAGAATTACTGCTCCATTTGCTTTTATGAAAAAGCTTTGCGTTCAAAGGACAAGGCATAGCGCCGAACGGATGGTGGCGTTCCTCCCTTCCTGTACGGTGCGCTTCGGGTGTCCACCAAGATCACAGAGATTTTATGCTCCATTTGCTTTCCTCAAAAAGCTTTGCGTTCAAAGGGCAAGGCATCGCGCCGAACGGGTGGTGGCGTTCCTCCCTTCCTTTACGGTGCGCTTCGGGTGTCCATCGAGATGACAGATAATTACTGCGTAATTTCCTTTCCTCAAAAAGCGTTGCGTTCAAAGGGCAAGGCATCGCGCCGAACGGGTGGTGGCGTTCCTCCCTTCCTTTACGGTGCGCTTCGGGTGTCCATCGAGATGACAGATAATTACTGCGTAATTTCCTTTCCTCAAAAAGCGTTGCGTTCAAAGGGCAAGGCATAGCGCCGAACGGGTGGTGGCGTTCCTCCCTTCCTTTACGGTGCGCTTCGGGTGTCCACCGAGATGACAGATAATTACTGCGTAATTTCCTTTCCTCAAAAAGCTTTGCGTTCAAAGGGCAAGGCATAGCGCCGAACGGGTGGTGGCGTTCCTCCCTTCCTTTACGGTGCGCTTCGGGTGTCCATCGAGATGACAGATAATTACTGCGTAATTTCCTTTCCTCAAAAAGCGTTGCGTTCAAAGGGCAAGGCATAGCGCCGAACGGGTGGTGGCGTTCCTCCCTTCCTTTACGGTGCGCTTCGGGTGTCCATCGAGATGACAGATAATTACTGCGTAATTTCCTTTCCTCAAAAAGCGTTGCGTCCAAAGGGCAAGGCATCGCGCCGAACGGGTGGTGGCGTTCCTCCCTTCCTTTACGGTGCGCTTCGGGTGTCCATCGAGATGACAGATAATTACTGCGTAATTTCCTTTCCTCAAAAAGCGTTGCGTTCAAAGGGCAAGGCATAGCGCCGAACGGGTGGTGGCGTTCCTCCCTTCCTTTACGGTGCGCTTCGGGTGTCCACCGAGATGACAGATAATTACTGCGTAATTTCCTTTCCTCAAAAAGCTTTGCGTTCAAAGGGCAAGGCATCGCGCCGAACGGGTGGTGGGGTTCCTCCCTTCCTTTACGGTGCGCTTCGGGTGTCCATCGAGATGACAGATAATTACTGCGTAATTTCCTTTCCTCAAAAAGCGTTGCGTTCAAAGGGCAAGGCATAGCGCCGAACGGGTGGTGGCGTTCCTCCCTTCCTTTACGGTGCGCTTCGGGTGTCCACCGAGATGACAGATAATTACTGCGTAATTTCCTTTCCTCAAAAAGCTTTGCGTTCAAAGGGCAAGGCATCGCGCCGAACGGGTGGTGGGGTTCCTCCCTTCCTGTACAGTGCGCTTCGGGTGTCCATCGAGATGACAGATAATTACTGCGTAATTTCCTTTCCTCAAAAAGCGTTGCGTTCAAAGGGCAAGGCATAGCGCCGAACGGGTGGTGGCGTTCCTCCCTTCCTTTACGGTGCGCTTCGGGTGTCCACCGAGATGACAGATAATTACTGCGTAATTTCCTTTCCTCAAAAAGCTTTGCGTTCAAAGGGCAAGGCATCGCGCCGAACGGGTGGTGGGGTTCCTCCCTTCCTGTACAGTGCGCTTCGGGTGTCCATCGAGATGACAGATAATTACTGCGTAATTTCCTTTCCTCAAAAAGCGTTGCGTCCAAAGGGCAAGGCATCGCGCCGAACGGGTGGTGGCGTTCCTCCCTTCCTTTACGGTGCGCTTCGGGTGTCCACCGAGATGACAGATAATTACTGCGTAATTTCCTTTCCTAAAAAAGCGTCGCATTCAAAGGGCAAGGCATCGCGCCGAACGGGTGGTGGCGTTCCTCCCTTCCTGTACGGTGCGCTTCGGGTGTCCACCGAGATGACAGAGAATTACTGCGTAATTTCCTTTCCTCAAAAAGCGTCGCGTTCAAAGGGCAAGGCATCGCGCTGAACGGGTGGTGGCGTTCCGTGGACTGCTTGGCCGCGCTACAACACGCTGTCGTGTTCCACTCCTAAAGGAGAACGTTAAGCGTCATTAATCAGCAGTTAATTAGTATTCAGTCATTAATCAGTAATTAGTAACTAATTGGTAATTTGCCATTACTTCGTCATCAGTTATGTGTGACGTAATCCAGTGGTGACGCCACCAGTGTAATATAGGCAAAGTGGTACAAATAACCGAGGAATGAAAACAACGATTACAAAGATGGAAGGCAAACAGAAACCGGATGCAGCTGACGAGGCAGGGCGGAAGAGAGTCCCCAGACACACACAGGAAACGATTGCGTCCATATGGACCAGTGCACAGTATGTGTGGTGTGGTGTGTTGAACACTAGACCCTTTTTAAAATTTTGAGTAGTACCATCTACAATCAATGTGTTGTGCCCTCAAACATTTCATGCTTACTCTACTGTCGGTTACGGGAGAGGCAGAAATTTTTTTTTATTTGCAGTGTTTTCAGTTTGGCTGTAAATTAAAGTTAAAAAGATATCTTCACGCTTATTATACTTGGCATGGGGTAAAGTGAAAATAATTTTGGGTAAGTACATTCGAAGCGTGAAGCTGGAAGAGAGGATCTGATCCGAAGTTTTATTGTGAGTGCTGCGCAGGCTGTTTCTGCTTCAAAGCTGTTGCGTGTTGAAAATGGCAGCTGTGATTTTCATTCCTTGTTGTTTTCAGAGTGCAGTCATAAACGGACAGGTATGAAACAGTTCGAAAGAGGTGCAAGTGGAGTTTCTTGCGTAGTCGAAGAAATAATAATAAATGTGAAAAAGAAATAGAAATCCGATTTGGCAGGCAGCTCCTCTGTGAAGCTTTATTAATATTTTGGTTATAAAAGAATTGAGCTAAATATAGAAGTTTTACATCGTGCTCAAAAAGAATGCCATTAGTTAAGTATTTCTGAAGAGTGTGAAACAGCCTATGAACCTCAATCCAGTAACCTATTCGTGAGGAACAAGAATTGTTACCAGCCTGGAGCTCTAAAAAAATAGCGCCTTATTGATATTTCCTAAATGCTGAATAAGCTTAAATCAGAAAACAAAAGATTGTAGACGTGAGATGTACACATGCGCTGGTGAAAAAAAATTGGCTGTGGTTTGACCAATGGCCGCCCCGAGTAGAACTGCGCAAGCAACGGCGCGGCAATCCCAGCGAAGGTGGTGGTGGTGAAAAACATTTTTAATACTCAGAGAGAGTTTGGGGATCAGAAGACCCCGCTACATGGTCGGTATCTTTAGTCCGGGACACCGCACGACGAGGCCCCGTCTCGCGCCCGCTTTACTAGAGCCCTTTGGGACTCCAGTGTGGAGCAGTTGAGGAGGGCAGTCTCCCATGCCTCTCGGGTGGGGGTGGGGGAAGGGGGAAGGTGAGGATTCTGAGTACACGCCCACACCATGTGAAATATATCGCAGATCTCTCCACAGTGCGGGCAGCGCCCATCTGTGTTCGGGTCGAAGTGTTTTGCTATGGCAGGACAGAGAAGAGTTCCTGTCTGCAAGCGCCGCAGAGTTCCCTCCTCCTCCTTACTCAGCCCCTTGGCAGGTGCCGGGTAGAGGCGGTGGCTGTCGCAATAATGAATTAGGATTTCGCGGAACACCAGAAGCGGTTTATGAGCTTCCGAGCCAGGAGAGCAAGGATGAGGAGCCCGGTGTGTGAGCGCTCGGGCGGCCGCATCAGCGGCCTCATTGCCTCGTAGATCCTGGTGGCCAGGAGCCCAGATCACTTTTGTGCAAGTTGGATCGGCGGGAGCGCGTCGGAGGCGGCATCTCAGGGGGTGCTTTGTCTGTCTAAAAAGCGTAGAGGCGAAATCGTTTTCCGCACTATGAGTGCCTCTGTGGCACTGGTGACGTCAACGCTGGATGACGTCACACGTAATTAATTATTAATTACTAAGTAATGACAAATTAAAAATTAATGACTAATTAGTAAATAATGACTACATACTAATCTGCTAATTAATGCCGCTTAAGCTTCGCCTTTACGAGCGGAACGCGACAGCGTGTTGTTGCGCTGCCAGGGAGTCCAGGGAACGCCACCACTCGTTCGACGCGATGCCTTGCCTTTTGAACGCAACGCTTTTTGAGGAAAGGAAATGACGCAGTAATTCTCTGTAATCTCGGTGGACACCTGAACCGCACCGTACAGGAAGGTAGAAAGTGGGAGTGAAAGAAGGAAGAGAAAAAGGGGCCGTAATGAAGAAAATGAAAATTGTATTGGAGGAAAGGAAATGAAAAACGTGACACCTCTGTTGACAAGCTTCTGCTGACAACGATGAGGCATTAAAGGCTTTCGCCTTAATATGCTGAGCATGCCTCCTCGTGGCTGAAGCTCCGTAGTTGGTATTGGAGAACTGTATGCGGCTCCGAGCATCATACCGTTTTCTTCTTCCTCTTGTTACTATTATGTCAAACGCCACGCCATCAGCCTATCGGGTAACACAGCTCAAATACTCTCTATGCTCAAGGTCGCATTAGTACAAAACAGGTCATTCAGGTGGGACCGGGGGTGGTACCGTTGGTACGCAGACTGTGGGCCACCTAATTAGCGCAGAGCGTTCGGAGTGCATCAGATGATTCAGTACGTTACGGAGCATAATATTACTAGTCGAAAAAAAAGCGCAGCACATCCCAAGTATTCGCACCAAGGACCTTTGGTTCGCCTTATCGTGACTTATTGCAAATTGAAACGTCCTTTATGGAGAGAGAGAGAAAAACTTTATTATATCAGAAATTCGGGGCACGCCCCAGGGTCCCCGCACGACCCAACTGCAATCAAGTGTTTATGTTACTAAGGTCCATAACACTGGCAGCCCGGCCGGTGGCGATGGTATGGACAAACTAATTGACGTAAGGCATTCGGAGCAGTGTCAAAAGATTTTCCCCTTGCGCTGTATACGATGACATGAAAAAGGTAGGATGGATAGAAACAACTTTATTACACAAACACGCAAAAAAAAAATCTTGCAGAGTGGTCCCCTACTGGTGCAGGAGTCCACGGGCTTGTGCTTCACGTAAAGCCCGATCCACCAGCCATTTCTGGCCGGCGGGCTGAGCGGTCCGTAACGCAGCCTCCCAGGAAGAATGAGTGGGATTGGGGATGGGGGGTACTGCCTTTGGGGAAGGACATTCCCAAAGGTAGTGGAAAATTGTGGATTTGGGCACGCCAGACGTGGTACATCAGGAGGGAAGGTGGGGTGATACCTGGATATAAATTTGACTGGATATACCGAAGGCGGCTAATGGCGCATTTCGACATTGCTTCGATATTGCTAACGCTAAATGCTCATATGATGCCTCAGCGTCTTGCACTTTTTTTCTGTCACACTTACAAAACCCAGATGACTTTCCTTCCTCGAAACACAACAACTGCCGGCGGCGCGCACTTAATAAACGCTATGCGGGTGAGAAGCTATTGCCACAACTAGCGCATACAGCTACAGACTCAGTAGCAATATGATCGAGGCCTACCTGAATAAGGATTTCGTTATATAGGGCAGTAAAGCCTGGGGTTTGCTGTGACATACCGCAGCGACTACTATTTGACGCGCGTTCGGGCGTGTCCGCAAAAGGAACTGCTGTGTGCCTGCCAATATATTGCACCTATTTTGCCTACTAGCATGGTGAAACCCTCCACCATCGCGCTTTCAAAGGTACGTTTGTAGCATCCATTCATCGATATATGCTACAGTATTGCTGTTCTGCATGTTTAAACCACAGTTTGAATTACTATAATAAACTGTCTGTAATTCTCATCTTTGATCTTTAAGCATATTTTAACGCGACCACGTTAAGGGCCCCGTGTCGCAGATAAGCCGGTGTCGTCGTCGGACGCGTTGGCCGTGAGCGAAAAATCCCAGTAGCATTAATAAAAATCTCTGCCTCTCCCGTAAACGAGAGTAGAGTAAGCATGAAATGTTTACGGGCCTAATGTCATCTCGGTGGACACCCGAACCGCACCATACAGGAAGGGAGGAACGCCACCACCCGTTCAGCGCAATGCCTTGCCATTTGAACGCAAGGTTTTTTGAGGAAAGGAAATGGCGCAGTAATTCTCTGCCATCTCGGTGGACACCCGAACCGCACCGTAAAGGAAGGGAGGAACGCCACCACCCGTTCGGCGCGATGCCTTGCCCTTTGAACGCAGCGCTTCTCCCCCGGATCATGCATGACAACGAAGTGTAACGTGGCATTTATGTGCTTTTTGCACGCGTTATTAGAAATCGGAAATTATAATTCCGTGCATTATCAAACCCACAGCTCCACTGATATCTTGATAAACATTGAGAAGGCACTGGCAGCAGTTATTTTTTGTCTCATTTGGAGACCAACCGGCGCTTGCATGCCGGTCGCGTAGGAGGCCTTAGAGAGTCTCGTTAAATCTCGTTAAGTCTCGTACGGTACCCGGATGTTCTCGTTTCAGAGCCCGGATGAGTGGAATTCAGTGCCCGGATGACTGGAATTCAGTGCCCGGATGAGTGAATTTCAGTGCCCGGATGACTGGAATTCAGTGCCCGGATGATGGCTTCACCACACTGCCGACAACGGGAGCTAAAAGCATTTCATGCTTAATATAACCGAGAAGGAAATTGTTCGAGTTGGGAAATCGAGCCAGCGCTTGCGCAATACATTGCTGTGCCCGGCAGCACTAAAACACTTCAAGGGCCGTTGTACGATCGCTTTTGAGCGGATCCGCCAGGCCGGCAAGGCGAAAGCCTTTAATGCCTCATGCTGTCATAATCCGTGTCGGCAGCCGTGTCGACAGATGTGTCCGCGTTTTGACGGGTGTCCACCGAGATATCTGAGACAGTTACTGCGTAATTTCCTTTCCTCAAATAAAATTTTGTTTCTTCATTACGGCCGCTCTTTCTTCTTTCACTGCCACTTCCTCCCTTCCTGTACGGTACGGTTAAGGTGTCCACCGAGGTGACTGAGAATTACAGTGTCATTTCCTTTCCTCAAAAAGCGTTGCGTTCAAAGGGCAAGGCATCGCGCCGAACGGATGGTGGCGTTCCGTTCCGTGGACTCCCTGTCAGCGCTACAACACGCTGTCGCGTTCCACTCCTAAATGCGAAGCTTAAGCGCCATTAATTAGCAGTCAATTAGTACTGAGTGATTAATCAGTATTTAGTCAGTAATTAGTTTTTGTCATTACTTCGTCATCAATTATGTGTGACGTCATCCAATGGTGACGTCACCAGTGACGTCACAACTTTGCGAAGCTACGCGAGGCGCTCTTAAACAATCAATACTTGCGGTTGAACAAATCCTCAGCCGGGAAGTGCGTCCTAAACCGCCTGCACATTGCCTACAAAGCGCATGCAGAGGAAAGGACTACAGTCCAAGAGGACTGGCGCATCGCGCTACCTGTCCAACCTCTGCCATAGAACATGACAAAGAGACTCACGAGGGCCGTCGAACCGCGCTCGTGACGGCCCTTAACGACAGCTATGGCTCTCGCTACAGAGTCTTCTACATGGATGCTGCTTGCCCACAACATGGTAGGCGGTGTACGGGCGCAGTAACCCATCAAAATGCGTACGTTCAGGGACTCAATTTCCGTGCCCACAACAATACACACGCGGGGGAGGCCGACATAGCACTCGGGTTATCATTACCGACTTCCTGGAAGCGTGTCGAAATCTTCAACAAGGACGCCGCCAAAATTTTACATAGATGCGAGTACCGGGATCATCCGAACACACGTGTCGTCATCTGGACCCCAGCACGTGCGGGACTAGAGGGATACGAGGCTGCAGATGCCTCATCCCACGCGCTCAACCACCGGGCATCGCCTCGACACTCGCCGCCATAGGTATCAGAACCTAATCCGGCTATCACCTACAAGCAAACTGTTAAATTTTATTAAACCAAGCATAGCCACTTTCATCCCCCTGCGAAAGGGCTAACCAAAAGCGAGGAGCCTTCACTCCTTCGCTTATATACCAACACGGTACTGTGTCAGGCAGTGCTGCGATATTTTAATCCGGCTTTTAACAGGGAATGCCCGCATTGTGGGGGCGCGTTCTCGGTCGTGTACCACGTGGTGGGGGCATGCCCCTCTAACCCTGCCTACCCCTCTTTCCCCTCACCAACCCAAGAGAGCTGGGAGGCTGCCCTGCTCGGCTGCTCTACGTTAGAGAGCCAAAGAGCCCTCGTGTCTAGGGCCCGAGCAGTCGAGGAAGCCACAGGGGTCCCGGAATAGGGACCTCTCCTTGATTTTCTAAGGAGCTGGCCCTTAAGGCCAGTCTCCACTCTTTCTGGTAGATAGTCCTAAATATGTTTTCCACTATTACCTCTAAAAAACCAAGGATCCATCTAGTACCATGGCCGGTGAAGCGGGAGGAGGGGTGGGGTGGTTACCGGTTTCAGGAGGCCATTTTTTCCTGTGCACTCTCAGGAACGGGCAGGCATTACATTGTAGTGCTATGATAGAAGCTACTGTAGCGCCAATTGGCGATCCATCCGTAAATAGCCGTGTAAGAAATAGCACCTAAAGGAACGAACAGAGCCTGCCTTGTCGTTTTCCTCCCTCCATATCCTGAAAACTGGTGCATTGATGCTGCTGTGCATCTGCTCCGGACAACGGACCGAAACGGCGTTGTAGTCGCTATGGCACATACCCGGTTTTTTGGCTTCACAAAAAAGTGACGTCAGAGCCCTTCTATCTTTTTTCCCCCTTCTATTTTTCTGTCCCTCACCCCGCTTTGCTGTTTGCTGGCATTATGGTGCTTATCCAAGTGCCTCCAGAAATAAACCAGAATTCTGAAAGGTCACCGCCTGCCTTGTCAATCTGTCTGCCGTCCCAGTCCTCCGGGCTGCAGCAAAATGAACGCGACAAGCTGCAGACCACAATGCCCCGTTCAGTTCAAGAGCGCGAGACCAAAAAAAAGCACGCTAAATTAACTTTGCCTCGGGCATTGCGTGTGCGATAAGAAGGAAGAGTCCAGACATCGCTTCTGCGGTGTTCAAAGCTTTTTGCTTTCGCCCTTTGCACGCGTCCCGATTTCCCCTTTGTTTGCATTCACTGTCCGCTGGGAAAAGCAAGCTCACTTTGACAGCCCGCAGGCAATATCCAGCCCATTATCGTCTCTGCGGTTGCTTCCGCTCTGTTTGAGCCTGTCTAGTTTGCCCTTCATGCTATGACACTAGCTGCAAAAGAAGAAGACGATAATCAATGTGTGCAAAAGGTTTGCTGCTTTTGCGTCACTCTTACCGGGCCGTTAATACTTATGCTGGAAAAAATAGCAATAGGGCAGATACCCCGAAAGAGTTGTCGCAGTAAAACGTATCATCTTGACAGTATTGTCTGAAAGGTTGAAAATTTGAACGAGAGTCTTTTGATGAAGTAACCTTAAAATGCGATAAACCAGGATGTTCGCTGGTAGTTTTATCCCAGAAAGGCTGCCTGAAGAAGCCGACCGATTTTATGTGTCCTCTTTTTACAGCGTAGACCGGTATTTTACTGTGTGAGACAAAGTCGCCTAAATTTACAGACCGAATAGAGCACGTGTCTGCAGCGCTGCCGTAAGTATTTGCATAGCAACATCGTAAATATTTCTGTAGCAACAGCAGCGCCAATGTGAAACGTCGTAATTCAATAACTTTCGAGAAACAGTGAGAAAGACATGGCAGTTCTTTCTAAGATCAAAAGAGTCAGAAATAAGTGCTAGCTTATGTATTGCACATAACCAGGTAGTTCCGAAGCGGCTTTGTCGTTAAATGTTTTTTAGAGGTGTGAGTTCAGCACCCTACTAGCGGTTCTCAGTTCTGTCACCTGTGATACGCAACTGACAAGAGAGCGGAAGGCATAGGTGTGTGCGGCGGTGTCTCGTTATGAAATACCAACGATACCAGCTAGTAATCACAGCACCGAGAAAAACTAAGTAATTTGTATTGTTGTTTCTTTTCCGTTGTCAATAAATAGGAATATTGTATATTAATCATTTTATGCCCCAAAGATAGCTGATTATAAAGTTGTAGAAAATTCCCCACGCCTTAAGCGGGTTCCGAAACGACGACCTGCATCGCCCACAGGGCTCTACGTGCACAGCTATGGCGGAGCCTATCCAACACTCCACTTCGTGGATGCTTATCTTGCGAGTAACCTAATTCTGAGAGCATTCTCAGCGGCGGACATAGAAGAGACTGTTTTATTGCATGTGCCACGTGGAACGTGATCTGCCCGCTCTTGCTACCTATGGCATCAAGACTGCCAGAACTGAGGCCCTCGTTAGGCTATTTCCGACACAAGTGTAGGGAAATTAGGGCTCGTTAAGACGCCTTCACAGCTGTGGCCCCTAGGAGCTCGTTTTGAGGATCTCGTTTTGTCCTGGTATATGTAAACACAGCCAACTCTCGCTCAAAACAAGGAAAGCACAGGAAAGCTGCAATTCAAGTGCCACGTTTCGTGTGGTGACTGCGGTATTCCAGGGCATTCCAAGAGCGCCGCTGTGGTAGAGGGTAGTACTTGGTGGGCACTCTGAAAGTTAGCCTGGGTGGAACATGAACTCGTAATTGCAATCTTGGTCATGCGCTGCCGCAGCTCGGCTGGCAGAGTAGACCGCAGTAAGCGACATGCGCAGGTCGTGGGTTCGAACCCAGCTGCCAGGATGCGGTTGGATACTTCATCTGCTTGGCAATCAGTTGCCTTTGAAGCTATGTTTAACTCATGAGGGCGAGAACTGCTTACGGGCCACAAAACAGTACACAGCCCATCTGAGCAAAAAAATTATACTGCTGAAAATTTAAATGCCTTGGGGCTTTCTGTAATGTTATAGATTTCTCGGTTTTTATATATATATATATATATATATATATATATATATATATATATATATATATATATATATATATATATATATATATATATATCCTTCTTAAGGGATTGGGAACGCCTTAAGAAGTGAAGCAAGAACCGTGTAACTTCAGTCTTCAGAAAGGAAAGACTGTTTGAAACGTCGTCTCGAAAGAAATGTCTACCTAAATGAAGTGTTTCCTGATTTCGCATATATATTGATTTGTGTGTGTGTCCATTTAGAAATACTTGAGCAATTTTCTTACTATAGCACGGGAGCCTTACATCAGGAGCAGTAGGAATGCAGTCATGGAGAAACTGTTTATTACAGGTGGCATACATATTCATTCTTACATGTATATTTCCTTGTTGCGTGTGGTAAATGTCTTGGCTGGGCGTCAGATATTGTGCTGTGCATTTCTGTTTGTTGCGCCTTTCGCTCTGGTTTTCGAGCCTCGGGTACTCACACCAACATAGAAAAGTGGGCCCGCACACAAGGCTGAACGTGGAGTTTGAAGTACGCAAATATGGTAAGCAGTGAAACTGACTATTTACAGTTTCTGTCGAATAGGCAGTGATTCTTGAATATTAGTGCTGCAGAGGCATCTCTTATTGAGCAGAATGACGACAGCAGGGAAGGTAATACGCAACTAGAAGTGAACTTCAGCAGCGTCGTTATTCCGATCGAAGGCCGTGCTTGTGCTTCAGGCACGCACAGCAATTCATCCCTGACATCGTGTCCTTGGCGCTTGCCTTCATCTGATCAGCGCAACAACATGCAAACCCGAGACCATTTGCAACCCCACTGCAAGAAGCGGTAGCGGACGCGCACAAGGACGCAGTGATGCAATTACAGCATACCTACCGGAATGCGATCGCCGCTGAAAGCCATTCTTTGCGAGCGCAATTTCTCTCCTGGTTCAGGCTGACAACAGCGAAACCATCGATCAAGCTGTTGCTGTAGCTTCTGTGCAGCGCCTGATATTTTATGCCTTCCTTTGCTTTTTGTTTTGCCTGCTTCTTCCGTGATTTCTCGGTTTTCTTGTAGCACGTGATAGGTCTGCCGCCATTGTGTTTTTGGAAAGGAAACAATGCTGGATGGCTACAAAAGCTAGCACTGCATGCCACGTGTTGCCGGGTATTTGAACGAAACACCGCGTGGTCAAGGACAATGGGGCATACTGTACCGACATGCTTGCGAATATGAGTTACTAATTAAAAAAAATATTCGACTTTTCGGGTTTATACGGAACACCCCTTAACAATATGGCGATAAACCTTTATTTTTGTGGGTTCGAAAGAGCTAACCTTGGTTCATTATCATGTCTTGTGAACAATGGTTCCATATCGAAGTTTCGGTTTCCAAGCCAGACACTTGCCTAAAGGGGTTCCGCATGGAGATCAAAACACAGTATTTCTTCCAAAAGCCTGGCGAGTGACAGCGAGAAGTATTCTGTTTTAACATACAACGTGTAGTCCTTACTGTTTACTGCCGCCGCGGTGGCACAGTGGTTATGGTACTCGGCTGCTGACACGAAATACGCGGGATCGATCTCGGCCGAGGTGGTCGAATTTCGATGGAGGCGAAATTCTAGAGTGCCGTGTACAGTGCAATGTGGTGCACGTTAAAAAACCCCAGGTAGTTGAAATTTCCAGAGCCCTCCACTACGGCGTTCCTAAGAGCCCGAGTTGCTTCGCGACGTTAAACGCCATAAAACTAAAACCAATTTTCACTGTTTAATTCCATACGAGAGCCGCATGATCAAGTCCCCATCAAGGGCATTACCCCTCCATGAACAAATTAACATCCTTAAAGTATTCATAATTAAAACGAAATATCGACGTTCAATGTTTGAAGCACTTTTGCGATGACATCTGTAATTATTACAGAAAGAGGCTCATTCACTATGACCATCGTATACCCAGGAGATAATTAGCCGTCATTATTATTAAGCTCAGTTTACTCGTTATTTGCGACTATCTTACCGCATTGAAGCTGGGCGGTGGTGTTAATGCTAATCTCTGTTATAGTTTTGCGCAAGCGTCAAGAACAAAAAAAAAAAACAGCACTGAGAAAGAAGTAGTTCGAGGTTGAAAAACCAGTTCTCGATTGATTAAAGGCTTCCGGGGTGCTTGTTACATCCCAGATCAACCAATGATTCCACGGTAGGGTCTGCTGCTGATTTATTTATATATTTATTCATTCATTCATTTATTACCGCGTCAGAGACCTCATTAAAGCGGTATTACATGAGGGAGCGGAGTTCAGGGCACACGGTTTATTCGATGGATGATCTGAATGATGATGGGCCGGAATGAAGTACGACGGCGTTGGGAAAGTTATCCCAGTTCTTTCCAGTGCGGACAAAAAAGACAGATATGAGCACTTGTCCGGGAAGGGGGAGGGTAAACGGCCTTCCGGTGTTTCGTGCGGCTGGAGATGCGGTGGGCAGGGCTGATAGCGGACTTGATGATGTTATGATAGTAAAACTTATGAAAAAGGCATAGTCTTGTAGTAGTACGGCGGTCTGCTAAGTTTGTACGATGAGCATTACGTTTTAGTTCAGCAGTAGGCCGAGTGGATGAATCTTGCTGCGGAGTTGTGTGTTGCTTCTAGTAAGTTAGAAAGGAAACTTTGATAGGGATCCAAAACAGTGCATGCGTATTCCGCTTTGAGACGAGTGGAGGTTAAATAGGCAAATAACTTCACTAGGGGAGTGGAGTGCTAGGGGGTGAGTTCGGCGAAAATAACCCATAATGCGATTAGCATCGTTTATATTCTCCGTTTTGTGAGGTGAGCAGATCAACTACTCTTTCATTGGCAGTCTGACTTAGTACTGGCTTTATCGCCGTCTAGAAGCGGAACGCAAGAGGGCGGATGCCTTCCGGGGAGCCTGTTTCACGCACATGTCATTTGGAGCCTCGATTAGGCATACAATTTGTAATTAAAGCCAGAAAATTAAGTGTTTTCTGTTAAACCCGTAGCAACCACGTCGAGCAGTGCTTTCTACACACGTAATCCTTGCTTTCTGAAGAACAGTGCGGTCTAATCCCCCCTGCACTCTCTGACGTCTTGCTTCTAACGTCTTTGATTTGAATTTCTGTTCTTGATTGCTAGATATGTACATTTCGAAGTTACACGCGAGATGCCGCGGACGCTTCAGGGGATGGCTACAGAATTGTTCAATCTCTTTCTATTCGATTTGCGCTGGAAACTCGGCAACTAGTGCTCGTGTGCCGCGCGCAATTGAAACTGGCTCATTTCGTAGGTTTCGTAACAGTTTCGTAACTTGACTACTTGAATGCAGCGTACGCAGAAGAGCTTATCACCATTCGTGTCTTAGGCTGCCATATGCCTACGGCCCACAAAATTGTCTAAAAAGAAGACGACTTTATTTTTGTGTGTATTAAGTCCTAATACAATGACCTCTTGCTCTCCAAGTAAAGGCTCCGGTTCAAAGTTTTTTTTTTTGTGTGTATTATCTGAGGTACAGACAAGTTTCTGCAGACTTATGCCCAATCATAATGCACGATGACGTTTGGTACAGACCAAGAAAAATGTGATTATAATTTTCGGTCGGTGCGAAAAGATTATAAAGTTTGCAGACCACTGAGAGGGAAGTCTGCGCGGCATGATGCTGCTAGATACGCAGAATTCCAGGTTTTTTTTTTCCATTATTTGATGGATGCGGACCGCATAGACGTTTAGATCAGTGCATTAAATAACTGATCAAGAATGTAGATGAATATTTTGCTCCCCGCACTTCATGATCTCTCAACTAAGGCTCCATGAGCGACGTGTGACAAGAGAACGTTAAAACGTCGTGTAGGCGAATTTCAAATCATACAGTCAGCGTTTTATATAGATGTGCAGATCGCGGATCGGGAGCCTATTTACAATTCAACTCTCCTCCATTCTCGCTGTTCAATTGAATCATACAAAAACAACGTAAAAAGATCGCTGTCTGCTGATACATTTTAGAAATGTTTTAAGGTTACTATCTGCAGAAAAGTTCCTCGATTTCCATTGTCTGGTCCTGTGCGATACATAACATATTTTGCTGCTACATTTTCCTGCGGAAAGTGCGTATACTTATTAGCAATCTCCACCCCGCTCCCCCTCCCTTTGGCACTCAATTTAAATTTGTCTTGTCACCATTCAATTCATGTAAGAGAACTCTCAATAAACGCCGCGTTTCCCCCTCCCCCGTACCCCAAATTTAAAATATTCGTCTTAACTAGAGGCGGTCGCAGCAGACTGCTTTACAGCGTTCGCCTGGAAGGCTTGCTCTGAACCGAGTTTTCAGGTGAAGCGGTTATTAAAGCATCCGGTTACACCTTACAGGCACGACAATGGAAGGCAATCTTCGTCTGTCCTTTCTCTCATTTTTTCTTTCGCTCTCTCGTTTCACGCTGTTATAAAAAGGCTGGTAACAAAACGACAGGCGTGCTCAGGTGGTGCAGCTTGTTCGAACAATGACAGCCTTTTTGTTTCAGACGCATGAGAAAATTACAATCATCGCAATTTCGGCCATACCATCTCTAAGATAATCTCTGCTGCTTTTCTCGGGCAGCTGCTGCTGCTGCTGCAAAGCCTTTGCTCTTTTTTCCACGGCGTGCTCTTGCCCGATTCATCTTAAGAATGCCCTTTTTCTTCAGTTTTACTTGTCGCTCTCTTGGAACCGTGAGGCTTAAATTGTTTACTTCAGAAAGGTTACGTGCATTCATTTGATTATTTATTTTATCTGTATCTATTAACACTGTAAGCTTTCAAGAGGCTCATGCAGGAGATGGTCAAATCACAATAGTGATGAGAGAACTTGAACAGGGATGGAAGAGAAAGAACAGGCTGGAAATGGAAACAAATTTCTCATAATAATCAAATTACATCACTTTTCCCTGTAAAAAAAAGTTGAACTTCTTCTCCAAAGGCGTCAACGCTTCCAGATTCCAAACATTCTCACAGTAAAGCGTTCTACATTTCAGTTGCCTCTGGAAATAATGAGTGCTTATTTGAATCAGAACCGGCGATGTGTGGTCAAAAGATTTTATTTGGTTGCTTAGGCCTAAGTCACAGTTGGATGTTTTCAAGTAACTTTTCTTATTGGTATTTGATGCCGTATGAAAAAAGTTAAAATGAATTTCTCTGCAGTCGTTATGCAATGGGAAGATAAAGTCAGAATCTATGCCTGAATGCGTATGGCTGTCGCTCTTTCCAGACCAGATTACATTGAATGCATAAGCTATTGTGGTGTATTGGTTATTTATTTTTCCTCAACTAGTTACGCTTGATGTACGCCCCAGGTTATGCTCGAACATTCAAGGTTAGCTCGCATAAATAAGTGTAAATGAGTTTAGTTCATTGAATAATTACCCAGTTAGCCTAATTAACCTTTCTAGTCAGGCCAGATAAATAAATAAAACTGAGTAGGAAATTCGTGGAGTTCTGGAATTGAACCCCGGTCTCCGGAGTGCGAGCCGAGCATGCTAACTACTACGCCATGCCAGCTCTTTTTTTCTTTATTGCATGGAAGAACTTCCGTAGAAAGGAGGAAAACTTCAATCAGACTCGTTCGCGTCTCAAGTTACCGGGCTGCTTAACAGGAGCCCGCCATAGCCCTAACTCAACACTGCATTCCCACCCATCAAAACATCAAAATTCAGGGAGGCACACACATGCATCTAGGCACGGCAGCCAGCTTGGTGGTTCTTCGCGTGCAGCATACGTATATACTCCTCACCAAAGCACACTGTTCACGAAACACAGATTTGGACGATCTTGGTGGCTCGGCATTTCTGTCCATCATACGGCTTTTCCAAAGACTGAATAGTCCCATCAACATAAACAGATCATAAGGCACAACAGAGTTTTTATCAACAGGCAGCAATCTAATAGTGTATGGTGTAATTTCAATGTCCTTCTTAAGAGTTCGTTGTAGTATGTCCCAAAAGAACATGGCATCACGGCACAGGATGAAGCAATGATCAATTGTCTCAGGCACGTTACACAGACGGCAATTCACATTCCAGGATACAAACATCCCCTTGTCATTAAGAAATGTCTTGACAGGCAGCGTTTGAAAAAGAACGTTTTAGCGGCTGCCTGAATGCACGTCCGCCTAACATGCTTTAGAACACTGATGTCCAAAGACCCCAGATAAGGCTGCCGATACAATGGTGTAGGGAACAAAGACTCAGTGAGAGCCTGGGTCATCTGTTTTCTCGAGAGGCTATACAGGTAATCTAAAGAGAAGCGCACAGTGAGGAAATTGAAAGTGTCAGCAACCTCCTTAAGGAATCCCCATAAAGTCCCCTCACGAGCCTGCACAGTCGGTGCGAATAAGTAAGGCAAATGAAAACTAAGCCGCCTAATGAGCACAGCTACCAGAAACGGGTGGTTTGCCGATTTGAAAAAGAAAAAAACGGGAAACAAGTTGATGCACTAACAGGTGAACAAGGCCCACTCCACCACCCTCTAAGGGAAGGAACAAGTTGTCATGCCTCATGGGCTCCCATTGAGAGCGCCAAACGAATGTTGCAAATATTCTGTGTATTGCTTGCACCTTCCTCCTCGCACAATGCAGGCCTTGAAGGACATACGCGAGCTTTGCAAACAAAAATATGTTACAGACCTTTGCCCTCGCAAACACTGAGAGTTCCCTACCCATCCAAGCCTGTGTTTGCCGCCGTAGAGTTACAATTTGTGAATCGCAGTAGGCTGTACTGTTGCGAACTTGGTGCAACGGAACGCCTAGGTACTCAAGAGGGCTACAGTCCCAGCATATGCCACCGAACTGGCTTGGCCTAGTTCCCCAATAACCCAACCAAAAGCCTGTAGATTTCTCTAAATTGAGAGCCGCGCCTGATACATCGCAGAACTGTTTAGTCAAGTTTAGAGCCTCAAGTACACTCTTTTTGTCAGAACAAAAGAGGGCGACATCATCAGCGTAGGCTAAAACTTTAACTTCATATTGAGCCAGAGAGAAACCGCGGATAGCTGCGCTGTTAATTATACTGAGACAGGGGGGTTACAGATATAGGGCTAGGGGGCCGTGTAGTACAGACGCACCCCACATCGGCTCCGCACAAAGACAGCGGAATTCGCCAATCGCCAGCATCATCAGCCAAAATTTCACCACCCACGGATCTGCGAATGTGAGCGCTGCACGCCATCACTTTTTCGACCGCCTACGCCATTTTTCGGGCACCCACGGCCCTTTCTTCTCTGTGACCTCTCCGCCTGAGCGAGGCCTCGCTCCGCTGGGAGCTAGGCCTACTCCGACGGACGCTTCCGCCACCAACGCCATCATGGAGGTGCAGGTGCAGGGAGAGGTTCTTAACCCCAACGACTACGACCCAAGGGACTGGACGCACATTCTTAGTGTGCCTGCCCGCTCCAAGGACGTCCTTTCAACAACCCGACGCGAGGAGGGCGCAGCCTCTGCTACCGGTACCCCCAAGTCTCCATGCCTTGAAAAGTCACTGCACCTGCAAGCAACTCGCACAGCTGCGCAGCGTTCGCGGCAGCAGCCACCGCTTCCTGCTGCAGATTACAAGATCGTTTTTAGATCACGAGGCGGGCTGCAGCTGGACCTGCTTCCACCCCAAGAACTACGAGAGGCCATCCTCCAAGCGGCGTCCCAGCTTAAGGAGCCAGCGCGCACCCAAATCAGGGTACACCCGGTCAACAACACCTGCACCGTAAGCACGCCCCTAAAGGATGACGCGCTCGCTCTGGTTCGGGTGAGCACCATCACACACCAAGGCAAGGAATTCGCCGTAGCACCTTACATAGCCCCGCCGGACGGAGCAGTACGCGGAGTCATCTCCAATGCCTATTGGAATGAGACCCCGTCAGAGCTCCTGCAAGACCTGCTCACCGGCAACCCAGACGCCCTCATCGTGGACGCCCGCCGAATGGGCTCCACGCGTTCCATCTTAACTTTTCGGGCTGGACCTGTCCCACGCGCAGTTCTTTATGGAGGAGCCCTCCACAGATGCACACCGTACCGGGGGCATATAGACGCCTGCACGAACTGCCGCGTCCCAGGTCACCGGGCGGATGTGTGCGTCCATCCAAGGTCTCATAAGTGCCCCCGCTGCGGGCAGTCCCACCCAAAGGAAGATGTGCCCTCATGCACCCCTTGCTGCATTCTCTGCGGCGGCCCTCATATGACCGGCACCGGGAACTGCAAGGGACGGGGCCGCAAACTAGCGTCCCCGAAGAACGCTCTCTCTCCTCCGGATACATCGCGGCTTTCCCGCTGCGATCAACCAGGCACAGCCAGCAGACGCAGCTCGACGCCTTCCCGGTCGCCTTCTACAAGCTGGCAGAATGGCAGCAAGAACGCCACGCGTCTCACCTGGGCAGACCGCGTTTCTGGCAAGGCTACCCGTCATCCCCCACCACCCCAGTCCTCCCAGGCAGATCCGAGAGACCAGGAGCTCAAGGCCTTGCGTGAAGAGGTAAGCCGCCTTTCCTCCCTCCTAAGCACCCCGTCCCCCTCCATTCCCCCTAAACCCGCACCCGCTGTCATTAACTCGACCCCATCATCCACAGACACATCGAGCACCCCTCCCGCAAAGAAACAACGCACCACAGACGCCACACCCCCTCCCGTACCCTCAGAAATAGACGCTAAATTAGCAGCACTCGAAGCCAAATTTGACCACAAACTAAAGGAGCTAGACGCACGCCTCGAGGCCAGATTCAATCACCTTGCCGCCACCCTCACCGAAAAACTTGAGCAGCGCATGGACGCTATGCTTACCAAGATGATGGAGCTCTTGGAACATAATCTTAACCATCGCTTCACCCAACTTCAAACCCCCTCCACTCCCCCCATCCTTCCTCCGCAAGCACAAACCACCTATCCTGAGCCACACATACCAATTGACACCCGTCTTACTTCCATCCTCAATCCCCCTACCATCCAATATGGCGGGGGGGAACACTAATTATCTACACATTTTAACTTGGAACTGCCGCGGCTTCCGGGCAAAGCGCGCGCCTCTGCAACTTCTCCTTCCCACCATCACACCCACGCCCCACATACTACTTCTACAGGAGACTGCACACCGGGCAACCCTCCCCTCCTACACATCTACACACTCGGATACCACTAACACACCCAGGGCCTCCACACTCATCCACCGCAGCCTCACCTACAAAACTCATCACATCACGTCTGAGACGCCCTGCGTGATCACAGAACTTATACATCACACACATTCACTTCCTTCTATATTTATAGCAAACACATACCACCCACCGTCCCTGCCGATGGCCCCGCTAGAATCACTTCTGCGAAAGCTACACCATCTAGCAGGGAAACATCCCCTACTCATCGGTGGGGACTTCAACAGTCAGCATACTGACTGGGGATACACAACCACGACACATCGAGGTCGCAGGCTCTGGCTGCTCTTGCAGAACCTCCAACTCACTGTGCACAACACGTTTCAGACGCCTACGAGGATCGGCAACAGTGTCAGCATGGACACCAGTCCGGACCTTACGCTGAGCCGCTGTATCCGCGGCGTTACCTGGAACAGAACACAACATACACTGGGCAGTGATCATTACATTATACAAATCACTGTCCCGTACAAAGCATCCCGTCACGCAAATACAACACACAAACTCATTAACTGGGATGCCTTTCGCGCTGTACGCACCGCCCTCCCAGACACTCCCGTCGCAGACATCGACGAATGGGTGCAGTCACTCAAGCATGACGTTCACCACAACACGCGAGACATTGAAACTACAACCGAAACACCTACCCTTGACACACGCCTAGCCCACCTCTGGGAGGCTTATCACAGCATCCTAGAACGATGGAAAGGCAACAAACACAACAGAACGCTTAAGAAGCGGCTGGCCGCGCTGCAGACACAAATCCAACAGCACTCTGAGGAGCTCTGCCGATCCAACTGGGGACAGATATGTGACGGCATCGCCGGAAACCTGTCCAGCAAACGCGCATGGCAACTCCTCCGACACCTCATTGACCCCACGCGCACGAAATCAGCAACACAGCACCACGTGACACGCCTCACACATGAACACATTGACGATCCCGACACCCTTCTAGACACACTTCAAACCATGTACACATCTCCAGGCGGCCCCATACCTCTACCGCACTACACAGGACAAGCCAATCCAACACTCGACACCGACATCACGGAGACGGAAGTCAGAGCGGCCCTCCTGACTCTCCGCGCCAACTCCGCACCTGGTGCAGACCAAATCACAAACTCCATGCTCCGTAATCTGGATGACCAATCGATCACCCATATTACGAAATACTTCAACCAGTGCTGGAGGGAGGGTAACCTCCGGCAGTCCTGGCGCCACGCGAAGGTAATATTCATACCTAAACCCAACAAACCACTTACACTTCAAAACCTTCGCCCTATTTCGCTAACCTCATGCCTTGGGAAGCTCCTAGAGCATGTTGTGCTAGCGAGACTCACAAGTCACATGGCGGACAACAATCTTTACCCGCATAGCATGGTAGGATTTCGCCCCCATCTATCCGCACAGGACGCTATGCTGCAACTCTCACACGACATTTTCGACCCGCTTCTTCCGGGTCACACCAAGGCAGTCTTAGCTTTGGATCTCTCCAAAGCTTTTGATCGCATTGAACATCAGGCGATCATGACTGCTCTATCCCCATTGAATGTGGGTGTGCGCACGTATGCCTACATTCAAGCATTCCTGACTGACCGCACGGCTGGGATACACTTCGGCCCTCTGTCTTCCCCCTCCTACACTCTTCAGAGTATCGGCACCCCTCAAGGGTCCGTCCTTTCCACCTTTCTCTTTAACATTACCCTCATCCCCCTCGCCCGAAAATTGGCCACTATTCCCCACCTGAAGCACACTCTTTATGCCGACGATATCACCCTGTGGACCACTCACGGCAGTGACGGAGACATAGAGAACACCTTACAGGAAGCAGCCACCCTCACCCAAAATTACGCACGGACCATCGGACTGTCTTGCTCCCCAGAGAAGTCCGAACTCTTCCTCAACCGGCCTAAGAACCACCGCTGCCCCCGCTCCCCCATTGCCATTGAACTGAATGGTGACCCGGTACCTGAGGTTGGAACCCTTCGTGTATTGGGCCTGCACATCCAGAACGATGGCAAAAACACCACCACTCTCAGGAAACTCAAGCAGGTTGTAGGCGCGATATCGCACCTCATCCGCAGGGTTTCTGGACGTCATAGAGGCATGAAGGAGCGCGACCTATGTCGCCTCATTCATGCCTTTGTCCTCAGCCGTGTGCTGTACACTACCACATACTTACACCTATCCAAACATGACATAAACGCTTTGGATGCTTTGATTCGCAAGGCATTCAAGGTAGCACTTCACCTTCCCCTCAACACACCCACAGACAGATTACTAGGCCTGGGCCTCCACAATACGATCGGGGAACTGGTGGAGGCCCACCGACAGGCCCAATACATCAGGCTCACACAAACCTCCACAGGTCGGTATACCCTGGACACCCTAGGAATCAAAATACCGGCCAACGACCCAACCCTCCTCGCCATCCCACGATCCCTTCACCGAGAGCTCCTGATCAGGCCGCTCCCGAGGAATATGCACCCGTCCCACAATGAGCAGCGCCGCAGAGCCCGTGCGAAGGCACTCCATCGAGCGTACGGCCCCCAGCCGGACGCCGTGTGGGTGGACGCTGCCTGCACGGGTGATGAAGCAACAGCAGCTGTGGTGGACTCCTCTTTATCCGCCCTCCTCACACTACCTCTCCCTCCAGACACGTCCCCAGAGGCTGCAGAGGAAGCCGCCATTGCCCTTGCTATAACCCGCACGGAAGCCCGGTACATTTTATCCGATTCTAAAACTGCGATTCTAAATTTTGCTCGAGGCCGAGTCCATGTCCCTGCTTTTCGCATACTGGACTCGCCCGATGCCCCCCCGCCCCGCCAAATGGAGCTGATATGGTGCCCGCGCACTCCGGGAATCCCGGAAACGAGGCCGCCAACCTTTTAGCCCGAGGTTCTTTAAACCGGGCTCAGGTGGCCTCGGATCGGGGATTCACGAAGGATCGCATGCACTCATTCAGTGAGCTGACCCAGGCATACAGAGCCTCTCGCCAGCTCTACCCCCCGCCCCACCCCTCCCTAGATAACAGACACGCAACACTCTGGCGCAGATTACAAACACATACTCTCCCCTCGCCCCTTACCCTAACCCACTATCATCCCTCCTTCCCCACTCCTGCTTGCGCCCTATGCCCAGAACCCTTCGCTTCTTCCCTCCACATCCTTTCCCTCTGCCCGGCGGACCCTCCCCCGCGGGACCTAGAGAACCTCAAGACCTGGGAGAACTGGGAGACCCTGCTGCGCTCGGAGGACCCGGCCGTGCAGACCATCGCCACCGGCCGTGCTGCCGGTGTTATGGACCTTCGGAACATAAACACTTGAGTGCAGTGGGGTCGTGCGGGGACCCTGGGGCGTGCCCCGAATTCCTCTGTAAATAAAGTTTTCTCTCTCTCTCTCAGATATAGGGCAAACAACAATGGAGACAGTGCACATCCTTGACGAACAGATGCTTCTAGTGGTATTGGTTTCGTTAGCTCCTGATTAACAATAACCCTTGTATAGGAGTTCTTATAGCACAGCCTTATGCCTTTGAGCAAGATGTCACCAATATTTGCATACTCCAAGACCGCGAACAAGAAATCGTGCCGAACTTTATCAAACGCCTTCGCCAAGTCAATTTGAATCAGAGCTACTTGGCCTGTCTCATCTGATACTGTCTCTAATACTGAACGTGCAATATGGATATGTGTTTGAATACTGCGGCCTCTAATACCACAGACCTGATGCGAACCTATCAAGTCCATAATGACGAGCTGCAGACGACTGCTAAGAACCTTGGCAAAAATTTTGTAATCAACATTGCAGAGGGAAATTGGACGATATCCCTCAACAGTTTTCAACCGATTAGTATCTTTGCTTTTGGGAATTAATATTGTGTGCCCAGAATAGAAAGTGGGAGGCAGGACACCGACATCATCAGATGCTTGGAAAACTTCCATCAAAACAGGCACTAGGCAAGGCAGAAATGTTTTATAGAATTCGCTAGTAATACCATCTGGCCCAGGAGATTTCTGGCTCTGCAAGGCAGAAATGGCTGATTGAATTTCATACAAAGTGATAGGTCCCTTCACTATAGCACACTTCTCATCGTCAAGTCGAGGGAAGTTTCTGAGTAAGGAACTGTAATCGAAACCCTGATTTGGATCTTCGGAACTGCCGAACAGCTTCCGATAATAGTCGAAGAAAGCAGCAAGAATACCAGGCGCATCGCTGTATGTGCAATCACCATACTGAATTTCCAATATTTCCTTCGCAAGAGCATTCTCTCTTTCATCACTCAGGGCCCGACGAGAAGGTTGCTCATCAAGAAACCTTCGGGACCTAGATCGTATCAAGGCCCCCTTATATCTTTCTGTCGCAAATTGTTGAAGCTCTGCTTTTACGTTATTAATCTCTTCGAGATAGGCACCCGGGCTTACCCTCTCTAGCTCATGTAGCTCCAGCTCGATGGTTTGGAATGAACAAAAGCGCGTCTAGTGAATACGATGTCTTCGTTCACTCCCATCTTCTTCCCTTCCCGTTACGGCGAGGTTCAGGTGTCCACCGAGATATGCGAGACAGATACATTTCCTTTCCTCAAGAACAAATTTATCGACGAGCAAGGCGTAGAACCGAACGGGCGATGGCGTTCTATGGACTCCCTGGCAGCGTTGCAAAACGCTGTCGCGTTTCACTATTAGAGGCGAAGCTGAACATCTTAACAACACATAAATGACACAAGCAGCAACACCGCGCTTAAGGCTTTCGCCTCACCGCACTTTAGGCCAACAAAGTGACCCCTGCATTTTTTGAAATCATTATGATGCTTAATGTATGAGAAGCGCTTATGAGCATTGAAGATTAATTAATTTAGACAACCCGGCGTTCTCGAATGTGCACCGACATTGCATAGCGCAGGGTATGTCACGAATTTGACAGCGACTTTTGTGCCATTCCTTATCCCCAGCCTTTCGTCCATCCGAAGCTGTGCTTTTAGGACCTGCATAAGTGTACAAATAGCTGTTCTAATGAGATTCAAAAATTTGCGTTTTCTGTTTCTTGTATGGGTTAGTTCGGGATATCGTAGATTTGAGCTGGTCCATCAGCGTAGTTCTCTAAATTATCACCTACGATAACGACGTTGCGGAGGAATACACTTCCCACATCCCAAAGAAAATTGTTTCAACACCAAACAGGGGGAGTTCATAAGAACGTCCAGCGCATGCGTACAGGCGGTGCGCAGTACTCGGCCCCCTCAGAATCACCATGTGACTATATAGGCCTTGCTAGGCCCTCTTCAGAAGAAGCGCCGAAAGGGCTGCAGATGGCGCCACGTGTCGGTGAGGCGGGCCGACGCCTGCTGCGTCAGAGCCAATCAGCGGGTGCGCACTGGCGACGCGAAAATCTCTATAACCCAGCGTTCGAGACGAACAGATCATTTTCACTCACCTCCGAAAATTTCGTGCTCTAGGTGCCTTCCTATGACCTAGCACAATGGCGTCGACATCTGCGGAACTTTCCGCAAGTACCGTTACTCTTCACTGTGGACGTGATTACTTGTGGAAGCGGAAGGCGAGACCTTTACGAAGACAAACGACAGCACGATCGCGACAAGCAGCGTCAGGCGAGTTCTTTGACCATAGAAGCGAGAGCAAGAACGCCTTCAGAATCGCAACGTGGTTCAGCACGCATGTATTTCTGCACGAATTACACCACTATTTTTTACAATTCATCTCCATCTGAATTCGGCTACCGTTTCTAAGTTCGATCGGGCGGCCTGGGAATAAGCAGTAGAACGCCGAAGAAACTAAGGCACCACGGTGGGCGGGAAATCACATGGGCGCGAGATCTCAGGGAGAAGTCTCCGATTACATGAGGTCTTTTTCGAGCAGTCAGTTTCATTTCCTGGTACACTTACGTCGCTCCTAATGCTCAGTATATACGCAAACACTGACGCACATTAGAATAATTAAACAATGTGTTCAATGCCATGAGAACTGAACAAGATGATTTTAAAGCACGAAACTAACTCTTTAACTGTACTTCTGAGCAAAGACTTCAGCACGTTAGAGGACGTCGAATTGTTTTTATTTCTATTCTTTCATCTGTCAAGTACGGTGAATTTGGCTAAATAAAGAGTAGTTACTTTACTCTTCGACTGAAAAACGTCATGTACAGTACCCTGAAGTTGAAGTGCAATCTAATGCATCATATTAAGTTTTCTCAGCCTGGTGGCCATTTTTTTTTCAGAGCTGTGCACTGTTTCCTTCTTGTTCTTTCCTTCTTCTCGCTGTGGAGGCACCAACATCAATTTATGCTTTTCGTAGAGACTGCCCAAATCACGCAATCTTAATCCCTGTACTAATAATGTAGCGCAGGCAAACGAGTTTTAATAGGTGCATCCTGGCATTGGAAACAGCGGCATTGGTAACGGAATACTGGTAATCCTAGATGCAAGGTCCGATAGCCGAGAACCATGCACAAAAACTCAATCACCTTCACGGCAGGTTCAAGTGACGGAGCAGTCAGCAAGTTCGAGCGCAGCACTGAAGCCATATAGAACTTGCGCTCGAAATGGGAGTGCAACATAATGCGCCTTTCGAATATCGTACTCCAGATGAACCTAACTTGCAAATATCAAACTTCTTCGCCAAATTATTCGGGGCCCCAGGCAGACTCATATGCAAGGAGCCTGTATAAATATATTTTGATTTAAATAGTCTTGGTTG
Source organism: Amblyomma mixtum (assembly GCF_055824585.1). Classification (NCBI taxonomy): domain Eukaryota; kingdom Metazoa; phylum Arthropoda; class Arachnida; order Ixodida; family Ixodidae; genus Amblyomma; species Amblyomma mixtum. The sequence continues at coordinate 59,731,741 of NC_143020.1, read as the reverse complement.
CAACGAAACACGAACATTTTCCTGTGCGCAGGAAGTAGTCTGTTACATGCGACGACGAAGAAGGCAGACTCCGTTTCAATGCAGTCAAATACGGCGAAACATAAGCGGGCTGTTCTGTGCCAAAATGACGACCTTGCCAATCAAGTGGCTTCATCGTGTTAAAACAAATTTTATCGAAATAAAAGTATATGAAGAGAGAAAACTGCAATACATGCAGTGGCGGATTGGAGCGCTACCAAATCGCTATTTAGGAAAGGTGAGAAGCGCTTGAATTCTGTAACAGAGCAGCAGATTAACATTGTAACAGCAGCTTGTCAACACTTCCATTACATGTTATCTGCAAAGTTTGTTGGATGTTTATACATTTAGACTCTACACAGTATGTGCCCTTACCTGTAGTGTGCTTCAAGCGACTCGCCCAACTACACACCAGCGCGCCTAAACAGCGGGATGGCGATGCACAAATGACAGTTGCTACATTTCAAAAGATCACAAATAAAGGCTTACAGTTTTGACGAAAAGTGTTCCCCAAAAGACGGAGTCGAAAAAAAAAGTCATTTAAAATAAGGCATGCTCAAATGAAACACCAGCACATGCAATGAAGAACTCTCTTCCTCACTACGGCAAAACTGGCCACTACGCCCTCTTATAGCTCCAAGCCTCTTAAATAAGTGATCCGCGATCCAGCAACGCTTCCAGTGCTTAAGTAGGCAACGACCTATTGTTCTGGATGCTACCAACAAACTGTGCGAACCCGGCAAGAACAGCAACACTCACGCTTTATCGCAACTCTTGGACACTAAACAAACTCTTTTTATTTTTAGTCAAACATTACTCTGCTGGCTTTTCCGCGCTTCATTAGCTCTCCACGAACGCAGTGACTTTAACGCTTGAGGCGCTTAGCTCGGCAGTCAGTTCTGCCCCAGCTAGAACATGAGCCCGGCAGCAGGTTCAAGTAGCCGCAGCTCCCATTAGAAGAGCACATGAGGGCAAAAAAAAAAAATACAGCTCGCTAAGCTCTCGTTTCTGCTCTGCTTGGTTGACCGCGCTTCAAACGCTGACGCTTGGCGAAGCGCTAATCCTTAAGTCATGTTCGTGCCCACGTAGACCGTTACGTCCGCTAGCTGCCATGCGAGTTTCCCAACCACTGCAATCGCTGGAGCTTACATCCGCGACCACCTCAGAGTTAAGCTTCCTGACGATTTATTCATGCCTAGGCCTGACTCTAACTCGGATTACATTTTTGTGTTAGTGAAAACCCGTTCCTTTCGTTTTCGAGTTAGACCTATGCCATCCTGCCCTACCACGAGCGTTAAACAGATTTAGACATAAAAATAGCTGGTGTCAAGACGCGCCTAAATCCGGGCTGTTGGCATGGTTATTTCCGTCTACCTGCGTAATTATACGTGTCCAGGGAATTAACAGGATTCTCGGATCTGCACTACGGCTCAAACGCTTTTTGTTTCGCGTAACTTTCAAGAAGTGTTTTGACAATTCATTCATGAGTAGCATTAACCTTAATCAGGCCTACGTTTTCCTTTTGTTGCAAACTTTCTCCCTTTGCTTTGATGAGGTCGTTGTAAGCCAGCTTAGAGTTCCATTAGCACGGAAAGGATTTACGGATCACAAGGTCTGTAATCCAGACGCAGCAAAATCCGTGCTGGCCCAAGTCATTCACATTCTAACTCTTTAAACAATAATGTCCAGGAACTCTGCAGGATTGTCAGCTGGATTCTAGCGTGTAAAAGAGAGTTTTTTTTTTACTTCCGCAGCTTTCTGGAGGCTTTTTTGAAGGAAAAACAGGAGTTTTTTTATTCGTTCCATAAAAAGCGACAGTATAACTCCTTTTGTGCATGAGCTAACTGCGTCAGAGGTTATAGACTAAGAGCAGTTGCGTGTAGTGTCATATTCTGCGACAAATTTACTCGTGGAGGTTTACTTTAGTTTTGGCACAAAAAGGGCGAACCATCATATTGTATTTTCTTCGCACTTACTTATAAAACAGCGCGCTTAATCCCCGAGACGGGCGGAAGAACTCTAAAGTCCACCCCGAGGCTCTCCCTAAGTAAGAAGTTACGCGAAGGCTTGACACAAAACCTTTGAGAAGTGAGATTCGACTCAAAATGTCTAACTGTTTCTTTCTCTTTTCCTTCCGTTTAAAAATCACGCATTTGACAGAGGGGTTGCGTAACTCTTTGGCGCTAACGAATAGAAGGATTTTTATTTTCAGAAGTGTTATGAACATTTTTAGTTTTCAAAGGGCTATGAAATCCTGCTGGCAGATAAAAAAGAAAATCGAGGTTACGTAAATCAAACATTTATTCACTCCAACTTTAATGAAAATCCGTGGACGGAGAACCTCCATGCAGCTTGACAAAGCTTCGACCCCTCAAATATACATATCGGCAAATAAGTTCTTTTCGCAGATACGGAAGCGCAGTTGAACGCTTCGCATTTCAGTATGAAGTATTCGAGTACATTTTATGTAAACCTTTTCATTACTTTATGCGCATAGGCGCGGCACGTAAGTGGTGAAGATCAACAAAAGGAAATTTATACAAAAGCAATATGGCAATGGTTTCACTGGCCCAATATTTTCAGAACTTCGCCGCAATGTACAAAAAATAACGACAACACTTTTTAAAATTCGATGACCGGATGTCCGATTTTGTGCAAAAATCTGATGGGTTATCTAGGTATCCTTCTGAAATGTTGTTGTAAGTATGTTAAGGAGCTTTAGAACCTCACAGGAGATCACTTAGTGCGCGCTGAAATAACGAGTGTGCCTGAGCACACAAATGTGTACTCCTCCTCATTTTTTTTTTACAGTCGCTGTGGATTTCAACGAGCTCCTGCTATTATGTACGGCCTCCGTTTTCCCTCTCTTTGTGCTTATTTGAGGCCCAAAAGAAATGGTACCAGATTCATCAAACACACTGCGCTCAAATACGATACTAAATGCGCTTTTGCCAGTGTGTTCTCGCAGTGCCTGCCATAGCGGTGTCGAATTATAGAGGCCGAGCTAGTGGTGGTGTTGGTATAAAAAATTAGGATGAAATTCGTGAAAGGACAAGAAAAAAATTGGCGGGGGCTTAGCTTCGGTTATGCCTGGTAGGTTGCGAGAGCAAAAGGAGAGTATCTGTTCTCGCTTCGGCGAGCGCGGCTTCGGCCGCTTATCTGTTTTTTGAGCAGCGTCCGCTCCGGCGGACGCAGTTGTTGCTGCGACGCGCGTCTTCTTTCCTTTCCTTTTTCTCTTTCCTCTGATCTTTAACTCTCCTCTGTCTGCACGATGGCAGCGGTGGTGGCTTGGCTCGAGCCAGTAGCAGGCCCGTGCAATTTCCTTTTCATCCTTCTCTCAGTCACAACAACAACAGCAAAAGCGCAGCGCCTCCAACAGAAGGAACGCAGTGCGCCGCGTCTACAGGTCACGCGTGGCTACTGGCCGCCGCTGTGCGACGACTCAAAGCGTCTTCGGTAATTTTTTTATATTTTGTTTTTGATGTTGTTGCGACTGAGAGAAAAAAAAACATAATGTACAGCTGGTATGACGTCAAAGCGGCAGTAGCGCCACAGGTGCGCGGCGCGGCGTAACTGCAGCCGGGCTATTTGAAGGAGCGAGTTGGTCGCCCATATTCACTCCGCTAAAGGTCAAACGTAACTGCGGCCGGGTCACGCGAAGGCTTGAAAGTGCGAGTAGTATTGCTTTCGCAATAAAAAATAAAGCACCGAAAGCAATTACTGTTATACCTAATAAGAAAAACTGAACAATGACCCGCCGAAAGACCGACCATGTTTGTTGTCTTGAAAACAGTCGTCTAATTGCGTTCCTTCAGCAGCCAAGAGACAGCGACGAGATAAGAACGGAGAGTTACCGGAGCAAACAAACAAGAAATCTTAGCCGATTTTGTCTTGGGCACATTTAGCAGGGATTTGTGAGCAAAGTACAATGCGTTCTAGCCCTAATCCGACTAGCTCTGTTGTCCTATAAAGCTGAGCCGAAGGCGCAGCTTTAGAAGTTTCAGCATCTAGCAAAGCCGTACCGCTAAATGCCGAATGGCAAGCTGGAAAAGCACTCGCCTTCGTTGGACATACGCCTTAATATTATAATTAGCCGATTTGGTCTTAGGCCTGCAGTCGCAAATGCAATAAGAAAAACCATTGGAGGATCTTGGCAGTAGTATAAACGTGGAGACTATGTCCATTAATTCACTAGTTTCTAGAGTAAGTCCTAAATGTTGGGTTGAAAATAAATAGTTGGTTACTGTCAGTATTTCTCTTTTCTTTTGCTGAAATGTAGTTCAAACCTTCTTAGAATAGCACTAAATGTCAAAATTTCTAAAACGAAGCTCATTAGTGGTGCCTTCCAAAACAGGCGTAGAAAAAGGAATATTGCGGTTTGCCGAAAACAGCATTGCACTAAGCTGAATATTACACAGAAAATGACGCGTTTATCATCCGTAATTATAGCCTGCTTTCTAAGCAAGTGAGCGTTTTTCTAGCTTTCTCAGCTACTCGCTGCCTTGGGTACTATTTCCTGTCGTGTATTCTGTAGGCTCCTGCCAGCGATCCCTTGCTTTGTAATGCTCTCGGCAAACAACAAAAACAACAAAAAGGTACACTTGTTGTCCGGTAGCTGAAACATTGTAGCTGAGACATCGACACACACATTAACTGAACCCGCCACAATTATAAATCAGAAACGCATATTATGCGCAGCAAATTAGCGCAAAGGAAGAGGCTTCCGACAGGATTGAAAGATGAAATAATTAGAACCGGAGAAAAATTGCTGGAAAATCATCAAATGAAAACAGGCTCGTGCAGCTGAATGAATAATATTTTCAATAAAGTTATTTCAGGAATGTCCTTCCACGTACGCGTTTCAATATCTCGTCTTTTTCATCCATCTTTTGTACGCTTACTTTTTCGCGTTCGTTCGATATTTGGCCCTCTTCCTTGTTTCTCAATCTGCAGCGCACAGGTGCGCTTCCTATATATAAGCCGCAACGGGTTTCGTACGTACATGAGTCAGCTGCTACTCACACACTGTTGTCCCTATCTGTCCTGTGCTGTGTCGTTCCATTTCGTCGCTTTTAATTAAGCCATCAATTTCAGACCATTCTATACCCCTTCTTTAGAAATCTTATTTTGCTTCTTTCGTACTAGAAATGTTACGCATTTGATTTCTCAAAACTGTATCGCCTCGTATCAAAAACTTAATTAAGACGAGGTGATTTCTAAGGAAGGAGTAACCATGCAAGAGCTACAAGGCTCAGCTCCTCGCGAAACCTTTGAGCACACCAGAAAATTCTGGGGCGCACCATTCAAACTAGGGCTGGATGTTGGAGAGCATAAGTTATGTTGCAGTGACGCCATCTTTAGCGGAATCAATTAGCGCTAGCGCGGCAGCCTCACTAGACAACCAGCTTCTGCTGGGTGTTGTGAGGTCGTTATGCGCTTTCTTCAGTTCTTAACACACTGCTTCCCTACAAACCGCCTATCAGAACGCCAACCAAACATGGTAACTATACGTTTCCAAAGCATACTAGAATAAATATTAACGCAGTACGCCGTAGCACTTGAGTTTCAGATATACTACTTGTGTATGGCGCATATTTGAAACCACAATATACCTTATCACTCCGCCACTGCAATCCACTAAATTACACAAAACAAGGAACTCTGCATTTGCGCATATTCTTTCGACATTAATCGCCATAAACTGCACGGAAAGCGGAATGACAGTCCCGGTTAACAAAACCTCTGAGGAAACGATATATGATCTCATCATACAGTCCTGAAAGTATTCAACTTTGATTGCTCGCAAAGTGGTCTAGCAACGGGGTCTTTCAGAAATGCAGCAATTGTTCAGCTCATACACAACTTAGCCAGCACTGAAGCCTCGGTCTCCGGGGCATTATATTCTGATTCAGTGTATTTTTGACTGGGAAATAGATAGCCGCTTCAGACCCCCAGCTACATTCAGTTTGTCAAACTCATTTCGAATAATACGTTTCGCATGTCTTGGTGTTTCCATGAATGTACATAAAACATTTTGTACCCGTGAGTTCAACCGCTTTTCCTCTGTCAGTTTTCTAAATGGTCTCTGCTACACATCTCTTTGGCTTAGGTAACATGCAATTACTTCCTTCAGCGCACAATTAGTAAAAAAACGCGCGATACAGAAAGGTCCTTTTATTAAAGAAAAAATAAACTACCCCCGGTAACGGACGAGAATATCAGCAGCTTTTTTTGCGGGTTTTGAGAAGATTGACTTAGATGAAGCAAGAAATTTTGGAGCCTGCTGAGACCACCACTATTACAGCGCAGTTATCGAAAAGCTGACTACGTGGGTTCAAACTGAGTTGTCTCAAACATCCAGTAGCATAAAGGGCTAATGTGCATTATTTAGTCCGGGGGTCTCACGGGCTTCGAAACAGTTTAGCTAAGGATTTGCATCGACAAATCCTATAATCTACAAAGGAGCTACCTAGTTAATCCCGGATTCAGTGCGCACCTCATGCCGCCCTTTCCCCAAGCCTGCACAAAGGCGTATTATACCGCGCTAAGTGAGCGAACACAGCCGCGTCAGTAGGCAGGCTTAGTTGAGTGCATAATTGGGCTACTAGGCAATATTTCGGCTCATGATTTGTTAATGTATTCAGATAATTCAGGCCGTTTTCCACAAACGCAACATGACCTCTTCGATGATTCTCGTGACAAGCGTATGCTTTTTATTCTTACTCCTGAAAGAACGCATATACGATCGCTTTTATGTGGATCAGCCACTGCTACAGCACTTAGATATAAAAGATTCACAACCCTCGTTATAGTATGTTTATTTGTGAAAATATATTCTTTCTCTCGTGGTGTTCAAACCGCGTACTGTGCTGAATCTATTGTATCTGTGATGCAACTGAGACTTATTTTTGAAACTGAATTTAGTCACGAATCTTTTTTGGTCCATTATAAATGGCATTAAACTTTTGAACAGAAAAGTTAAATCTCTGTACAGTTCCTGACTATGCAACAACATCAAGGGCTATATAAATTATAATTGAGATGAAACATGTAGGAGGTTCTTTCATGAGTCAGACTGCAACTTTAGGAAAAAACTAATTACAGGGAGGACCTTTATCTTCATGGAAAGAAAACCAGCAACAAATATAAATTCAAACGCAAGTGGCCGTCTTCTGAATCTGAACACCCCAAATCTGAGAAGTGTTTTGTTCAAGCACAGCCGGAACTTTTTAGTTAAAAAGCGGGGAATTTACGGGACAGTTTTGAGCATTACAGAAAGACGAGCGCGTACTTGCACTTATTCGCAGTCTTGTCCTTTCAAAGGAAGCTGAGGATTAATAGCTCTCCTTGTAAAGCGAAACATAGGGATGCAGGCACAGGTCGTATACGGCGAATAAGCAAGGAATTGAAAAAATAGACTCCACAGAAACACGCAGAACCAGACTGTTTAAGCCCCGAATCCTCAGGTCTATTTTGGAGCTAAACGCACACATTTACGCTTCAGCGCAACATTTTAACGAGGAAGGGGTCTCTACTTGACTGCAGCAAAAACGTTTGCCATGTTTTAGCGGCGCACTCAGATTTTGGCGACGCAAATAACAGCGTACTGAGAGGGCGGGTAGACGAGATCTAACCATTGAATTCCTGATTCTGTGGCCAGCTTCTTTACCGCTGTTGTCAGCGCAAAAAGAACAATAAAAACAACCACTCATTTGCTCTCCGGATGACTCTTCTTTTCTCATATAGAGAGTATAGCATTCTAGTTCCTACTACTAGGCTAACAGTGAATTCTTTAAAATTCCGAAGGTCACAACACCCCTAGAAGTTTCTCCTGCGCTGCGTACAATTCATGCAGAAATGCAGACTAGTCGCTAAAGAAAATGCAGTCTTCGACCACCGTGTTGCCTATGCGTGTTCATGCCCCATCAATGAAGGGGCTCAAAAGGCGATGTGGCACACCTCTTTGCGGATTTCATGGCCAGATTGGAACTTGGTGCGTTGCTGATATCTTTGTTTAAAGTGCGGAACGCAAGAATAAGATCCACTAAAGTCTTTATGTTTCTGAGATAGTCCTTAGTTTTCATCTCGTGGCACAAAGCTTCTTTGTAAAAGAAAAACAGCGGGATATTTTCGAGTGTTTTGAGTTATGCAACTCCACCTATAATTACTTGGGCCTCTCTGTCTGAGCTACGATAAATTACATTGCCGCATGGTTACATTGTACACAGTGTTCTTCTTGTTTGTTCTACCATTATGATGATAACGATATATATTTATTCAAAATATTCGCTGAAGCAAATACAAAACAGAAAAAGCCGCAAACATCGAACACGGTTTCGACCAATGCATGACGTCACGTTGGCAAAAAAAAACCGCCATAGATACCTTCACAAAACCTCACGTTGTCGATTTGAATCGCTGAACTGTGGACTCTGCCCGAAAGCTTAGATCAATTTTTGTCTCAAACGACCAGAAAAAAAGCTCGGAACTTTCTCCTGCAGCAAACGTTGATTGCAAGTCGACTGACATGAGCCTTATGGCGTCACACTCGCAAGGTTGCTCGTAGAAAACGTTAGCTTAAATTTAGTTTCTCCAAAAAAAATTATCACCATTTTGCTGCGAAAGTTGGAAGAAAGGACCGGAAATTTGAGGATAGCCCTACGTTAATGTCAGAGCACAATTCTCGCACGTCAAAAATAAAAACAAAACAGGGAAGTTCCGCTTTAAGGAGCAGCCAAGATTTATTATGCGAGTACGTCATTATTATTATCATGAGCCTGACTGCGACCGCTGTAGGACAAAGGCTGCTCCCATATCTCTTCAATAAACACGACCCTGTGAGTGCTGCGGCCACCTTATACCCGAAAACTTCGTAATTTCATCTACGCATCTAACTTTCTGCAGCCGCTAGTACTTGCCTTCGCAAGGTAGATGCATAACTAAAGATAAGAGTTTCTTGGTCATTACATAACACATCTAGAAAAAAGTACCTTCTTACGCTGGCATGCAACGACCAACCCAAGCTGGCACGGAAGAAACGTTCGACTGCTGGATGGTCTTTCAAAATAAAATTGTTCTCAGGAGTTAAAACTGAAAGCCTTCCGCAACTATCCATTGAAGACAACACGCAACTAAGACACAAAGCACACACAAACAGTACCCTAGTTGAGTCCGACATCAAGAGCCATGGGGCGGAGAAAATTTGAATCCGTACCTCGCTTTTCGGACTCTCTCTGACCAAGATGTGCGTGGATAGCTGGTAAGTGCCACAAGTAGGTACAGGGCAATGTGACCACACTAGGGCGTGCAAGAAAGATGAGTCGACGGCGGTTGGTGGCATATGAAAACGAGTACCAGAACATTTTAAAATCGTTGCCGCATGTGCTTGTACGAGCGTGAGCCCGTGATCCGATGGCAGCAGGAATCGCGAATTGAGCATCCCGGTTGAGTTGATTGAGAGGACGTAAATAACCGGCACAGATAGTATCAGCTCTGAAAAAATGCCAGGGAAAATAGAAATAGAGACCGGATCACGCTTTCCTTTTGCGGGGCAACTTAAGAGGGATTTGCATGCCACGTGGTGGTGCTTTAGCATAGGGTTTAATGATTGGTTGGTTTATGGGGCTTAACGTCCCAAAGCGACTCAGGGAATGAGGGACGCCGTAGTGAAGGGCTCCGGAAATTTCGACCACCTGGGATTCTTTAATGTGCACTGACATCGCGCAGTACATGGGTCTCTAGAATTTCTCCTCCAAAGAGATTCAACCGCCGCGGCCGGGATGGAACCCGCGTCTTTCGGGCCAGCAGCCGAGCACCATAACCAGGGTTTAATGAGATGATACAACAAAACTTTTTTTGTCCTTGTCTTTGTGTAAGCTTATCAAAGCCACGTTTTCTTCGGTTATTATTTTTACGAAAGGCTTAACCTGCGATAATGACCTGAAGTGGAGCCGTCTGGAGTAAACTTCAAAAAAAAGGAACATCCTAGAACATCTAGATGGGTAGAACATCAAACCCGTCCGCAGCAGCTGTTACAATATATATTAGTCGTCACTAACTATCTGCCTCAAACACGTAATAAACGTTCTCTCCAATGCAAAACTGCTTGGGAGTGCACAAAACAGTATAAAAACATATTTGTGTTACATTGCAAGCAGTTCATTTTGGCAACAAGCAGTTATCACGATGCCCTCTGTTCGTGCACGTTGTTTGCTGGAAATGATGACAGTTCCCGAAGTCGTTATTCTTAGAAATGGCTCTCAGAATTGTTCTTGATAGGGTCATAAAATGGAGCTTACAGAGCAATCGCAGCTTGCATCAGCGTACTGCTTTTCGATGCTGCTCTGAAGCGCTCTGGGCAGCAGTCTCTTCGAGCAGTGGGAACTGTGCGTGTTGTCAGCAGCTGTGCAGCATCAAAAAAATCCTAAAATATGGCCCAGTTAGGTCAACTACCTCAAGAGGGGAGTTGTTATTTTTTAATGCAACCAAGTTCGAAAATCTAGCATGGGCTTTCTATCCAGCTACAAAGGAGCAGGAACTAACTGAACGTAGTTTCGTCGATGTAAACAGTCCCATAAAGTTTTCGCGATGTACGGCTGAGGAAACGGCTTGTTTCGTCAAGGCTATTCGTTCCGAGATGTGGGGTGCGTGGATGCTGGGTTTATTTTATTTAGTACTGCTGCCTCTGCAAGTGTGTGTGGCTTAATCTATCGCGTTTGTTCCCCTTGATGTACGTTTGATATTCGTACTACCTACCATAATAATTATCATGTGGGATGCCGAAGATGCCAAAGTGATTCATGTTTCGTTTTTCTTAATTTGTTTTACTCACAGAAGCAAGGACGTGTGCTCCTTTTTTTCCCCCAATGCGCCGCAAAACAAAATCCTTCGACACTGCTGTTAAATGAATCTGTCTAGTCCTTTACATTTCGCGCCCTTTCTTAACTCACTATTCTCGCTTTAACGGAATTATTTCGTGAAGAAAGAATATCTAACGCTACTAAGGCTTCAGGAGCTCTTCTGGGAAGACATTGCACAGTCTTGTCCGAAGTGTCCGAACCTACAAATTGTCCAGTTTTTCAGTCTTTTTTTTTTCGACTCGAAGTTAGGAACAATAAAAAATAATGGTCATTTCTTTCATGCAAAAATATTTTCCTAGAAGAAAAGGTATCTATCTACTTGCATAAGACGTCCTGCCTTCGGGGAAATTTTTCCCAGGGGAAACAAACTCGTCTTACTTCGATTGAAAGGTTTCCATGCAATGAAACCATAATTCAGGAAGACACAAAGATGATGCACTGCCAAGCGAACAAAATTAGTCCATTGTTAGCGCCATAGTTAGCGATTGCAGTTACGACCTATTGAAAAATATCCTTCAAAGCCGATTGACGCGGCACAAATTTCTTCAAATATAAACGCCGGGAGCTGAAAAATTATTTGTATATTGTCTCTGTGGTTGCTTCAAGGTATTAAGGTCGAAGGCCTCTCCAACGAATTCTTGATAATGACGCACTAATTTATTGGAAATGTGTTATTACCTATACGCTTCTAATTTCGCAGTTTTAAATAATTTATTTCATACTGTGTACCCAGGAACACGGAAAAGTGCTCTAGTTAAGTCTTTCGCCACTAAATGGAGCATGAAGAGAAACTATCGAAGTGTTTTTTCTAGCAAAAAGAAATGAAAAGCGGAAGCGAACATTTCCTTTTATAATATACCGGGTGTTTTTTTTAGAAGTTCCAAAATTTTCAAAGAAAGGTAAATTCCTTTAGGTTTATTTTAACCCTGGGGCTATACCGAGGGCTACGGCGGACACCAGGTAAGAGGCAAACTACTTTAATTAGTTCGCTGATTAACTGAATACGGTAATTAACTTTTATAATTTTTATTTTAGGGGATATGTTGTATTAGCAGAATTGGAGATCGTCTTCCAAACAGTCCAGCCAAGAAAAAAGATTTTCATGAAAAAATGTTTTGCGTGCGTAACGAAGCGAGAAAAAGTCACCCTGGTAGGCAGCTTCACACTGTAACACAGCGTCTGTGAGCGCCTGTGACGTAGCTCGCTCCGCCCTGCACTTTGTGTCAATGCGTTTTTGTTCCAGCGCGGCATTCCGTGAGGCCGCGGAGCGAAGCGAGATAAGCAGCGATAGCGCAGGCCGCCAGCCCGGGACGCGTGACGCAAAGCGCAGGGCGGAGTGAACTACGTCAGAGGCGCTCCCGCCGCTGCGTTACGGTGTGAAGATGCCTACCAGGGTGAATTTTTCGCGCCTTTTAACGTGCGTGAAAATTTTTTAATTAAAATTGTTTTTTCTCGGTTGGACTGTTTAGAGGACGATCTCCAATTCTGCGAATACAACATATCCCCTAAAACAAAAATTAGAAAAGTTAATTAACATATTTAGTTAATCAGCGAACTAATTAAAGCAGTTTTCCTCTTGCCTGGCGCCCGCCGTAGCCTCCAGTATAGCCCCAGTGCTAAAATAAATCTAAAGCAATTTACCTTTTTTTAAAAATTTTGGACCTTCTAAAAAAAACACCCGCTATTTAAGCCGCGCAGCGTCAGCACACTCGGCAACGGAGCGACGTTTACAGGGTGTCGCACCTAAGACTTCACCCAATTTCTAAAAAAATTGGTGTTTTCAATGAGAACAGCCCATTTTCAGCACAACATTGTAAGCGGTGTATTACATCAGAATGAAGCTAAAGCTTCTTAACTAGCAGGCTCGTTAGCTAAAACTGAATATTTAACTTTTAACAATTACTGTTAGAGTCCTTACTTATTGAGCGGCGTTTAGCCTCAAGTAAATAATATCCATATCAGTTTTTAGAATTTCGGAAACGCGGTTACCTTTAGCGCCGTGGCCGAACAAAGTTTTTGCTACCGCGCGCAAAAATACATGTTCTTTCGAGAAGCTTGGAGGCAAAGTGCACGTAAATCGTCGAAAGAGCCAAAATTTGTTGGGCTGCAGTGCCGAGGGCAAGAGAGTTCCCGATATTCTAAAAACTCATATGGATCTTACGGTGGCTTACACGGCTCTCAGCAATCAAGGAGCCTAACATTAATAGTTAAAATTTAACAATTCAGTATTAAATTCCCAGGCTGCTAGTTAGAACGACTTATCTTGTTTCTCGTGTGCTACGACGCTGATAATCCTAGGCCGAAAAAAAACGCTCTTTGAACTCAAAAAGCCTGTTTTTAAAAATTGTGTCAATTCATAGGGAAAACACCCTGTCTATGCGGACACAGTGGTTTAGATTGCAACAACATGAGATGGAGCAACAATGTTGTAAAAATGTCAGTCTTGGGCTTTTTTTTTTGTTTCGTCAAACGTAGCAGTTAACTAAAAAATGCGCGGTCACTCTTCAATCGAAAACCTTTCCAAAAGGCGATTGCAAGCACGGGGCGTTAAAGAATATTGTCAGAACTGTCTAGAAAGTTTCAGTTTCATTACTATATTTTTTTTTACTTTGAACAGCGTGGAACTAAAATTGAAATTGGCGGGTGAGGGAGAACACCTAGAAGCTAAATGATAAGGAGAAACCCCTTCTGTTATTCAAGCGAGTATCAAATAAAAACAACAGGACCTCCCTTGTTTAAGCTTCATATTTCGAAGGCTAAGCGGCGCTAGCTCGGAGGTGTCTTAAACTTATGGTACAGCTAAGCTCGACTTCCAATCAGCATTACGCCTCTCCTTCCGAGAGTGGCAGGAGTAGTTGTGTCTAGGGGTAATCAGGTGAATAAAACGCCCATTCGTTGTAGAGTCCTGTTTCTTTGCGTCTTTCCGTACTGTACAAAGAGCTATGCGGCTTAGCACCTATACCATACTGCGGTGAATAAATTTACAGAGAACAAAACTGCCTCCATTGAGGAAGGGTAATTAGCCCCGGGAAATCCGCTTACAGATTTCATGCACTTAATCACAGTTAAGCTGTAGTTATCAGAAAACAAAGCGGGCATTAATCCCAATCACTTCAGCAACTTCAGGACTCTACCAGGCTGATTACACAACTCAGGCACGTAACTGTCGAGAACGAGTTCTCCATTTTTGCGACACCTGACCTGACTGCACTTCGAGATGTTAGTAGAGAAGTAGACCTTGTTCCCCTGTACTCGAGTTTCGGTTTACGTCACGTTCCCGCTCAAATGAGCATGCCATGAACGCACCAACTTCTATGAACTCCACTCAAATGCCTCCGCGAGGCTCAGGAAGAGCACCTACTCGTTTATTTTACGTACAGTGCGCTCACCTGCCACCCTGCGTAGCAAGTATAGAAGCCACTCGCGTAACCCGTATAATGTGTCCTAGATTGTATGATGGCGAGAAACCGATTTATGCAAGAA